>NC_141564.1:25507460-25854960 GCF_036417535.1 Chlamydotis macqueenii | reverse complement strand
ATTATAAAATTTATACTTATTTTCTCTTTTTTTTTCTTTTTTTTTTTAGCTAAAGCAGATGAAGCATTGAAGGCTAAAGAGAGAAGTGAAGAAGAAGCAAAGAAAAGAAAGGAAGAAGGTAATGCAATTTTTTTTTTTTCTTCAGTAACAAACTAAAATCCTGTAAGTCAGGAACCATTTTCAAGGCACCGAGTTCCAGTGGGGCTGCCGGATTTTCTTACAAGGGCATCTGAAACAGAGATGGTTCACCGCAGCTTTCCGCTCATGACGTGTGAGATTGACAGGAACTGCTAAATGCACCAGAAATTTCAACCAGATTTTAAAAAATATTCTAGCTGCCATTAAACAACCTGCTAATTTGAGACAAAGTTATATGTTAAGACTTCATGACCAGCCAATACCACTGAGTTGTGTGCTGGCTACACTGCTTGATTAAACCAATAAATGCAGCCATTAATTTTGTCCCTGTGTTTAGTCCGTATGATGTCACAAAGTGAACTAATCTGTTTCTGGATGAAATTTGGTGCACTGAAAGCTGACAGGGTCTGAGCAGCTTTCCTTTGCAGTACAATAGGCGGAAAGTTAGTGTGTAACGCCTGGGTAATTAAAACAATTTTTGCTTTTACGTCGCTGAGTAACGGGAAAAGACATTTTCAACAGCGTGACAGAGACGATGCAAACAATCTAAGGAGCCTCAAAGTTTTTCACTTTAGCTATGATAGACATCCCTGTTTCAGAGAAAATATCTCAGTTGTTCAAATTAAAATGAATCATTTACCTCTCTGTAACATCTGTTGTTTTTACATTGACTTAAACGCAACGAAATACAGTGAAGGTCTTCCTTGCGGCGGTTTTACTCTAGAAATACATGTTGTCACACATTGGTCACTGCAGTGAAGTTTCTTCACAGCATATTTGATGTAAATCATGATAGGTTTGAGGTTGTAACTGCTGCTTAATACTCTGAACAATCTCCGTGCAAATGTGTTCCTGATTCTCCCTGCCCTCTGCCCCTTGTCTGCCTACCTGGGATCGCGTGGATGCTCACTTAATATTTTAACCACTCAATACACGACCTGTGCCAGAAGATGGTGTCGTGTTCGAGGAGACCGTGTGTTTTTCAGAGTTGGCCTTTTGATGGGTTCGTTGATGATGAAAATCAGTGTTGTGCCCGAATATCAATCATATTTTGGTTAGGGGCAGGGTGTCGTATATGGAGGAGAGGGATGTGAAGCCAAGCTGGTTAGAACAGCTTGAAATTCATGGAGAAGTCAAGAGATTGAGATAGTTTTAATTCCTAGTGTGATACGATAACTAAATCATTCAGCTAAAGCAAATCAGGAAAAGTTGTGCGAAGGGGAAGAGCTGGTAGGTGACTTACGTGTGCAGCAAACGGCAGAAAACAGCTGAAGGGGACGGTAGCGATCTTTACGATTTTACTATGCCATCTCCTCCAGTATTCCCAAAACATCATCTTTCTTTCCAACCTCTCTAATCTTATTGGAAAGTCTCCTTGTGTCTGCCCTCTCTTCCTGTCTCTGAGCACACCAAGCTGAACTTCAAGGTAAAGATGGGAACTTGAATTTTGCATCTGTCCTGCCGTCATCTCTTCTCATCTCTCCTATACCTTCCAGGTACCAGAGCCCGATTCTCCTTCCACACGTGCTGTGTTTAACCCCCACTACACTGCCTTCTATTTGAGAATCCCACCAGTTTCCTGACAACAAGATTTCTCCTTATCCCACTTCGACACCCTTGTTTTCCAGGAATCCTTCCTAAGGACCAAGCGGTCTAAAACAGCTAGTCCCTGCTTGCGCTTCTTTCCCTGCATTCCCATCCCGTATCTTGGTCTGAGCTGCTGCAGTCTTTTAGGGCTCCAAAAACCTCAATTTTATGGAAATCTTTCATATACTTATTTGCTTTTGGAAGGAGTCATCAGCAGGATTTTTAGACTGGGAAGATATATCCTATCTGTTTCCATGTTGCCATCTCTTCTTAGGCACTGACTTCAGGTGCTGTTTCTTTCGTTACAATAAAATTTCTCCGATTTTCTTCCTTTCCCATTTTTTCTTTAGCTGGAACTTCAGCCTCAATAATTCCTGAGGGCAATATAAAGCTTGTTTGCACTTCAGATATAAACAAACTTCTTGAAATCCTCATGTGTGAGTGAGAAAATTAAATATACTTTGCAGGTCTGATTCAGCTGGTTGCTGTCCTGCAGGATTTAGACCTTTTTTCCTGATTTCCCACCCCTGTTTGTTTCTAGATTTAGATGTCTTTAATAAGCTCCCAGCTGTGGGACTTACAGCAAAGTGTGCTAAGTATGTATTTCAAAACTCTAATGTAATCGTTATTAAAAATTCATGCCATTGATTCCCCTCATCTGGTTTTGGGTTTGGTTGGGTTTTGTTTTCCCCGAAAATAGTTCAAAAAATTTGTTTTGCATTATCAGGTAAAGCCAAAGCAACTAGCGTGTACTGACTGCTTTTAAAAAAATAAAAAAAATCCAGAAATCCCCAAATTCGCGCATCTAACAGTGGATGAAATTGCGACCTCTGGTTCTCCTCCTGTTGCAGCACACGTTTCCCGGCTTTTTGAGAGACTGCTTTATTTGGTGCTAAGCTGAGCTTAGGCTGAGCTTTAGAGCGCCGGTTAATTTGGCAGTCAGCTTTCGCTTACACCAAATTCCTGGTAATTCTGGGCTTATTTTCTTCCTGACAAAGTTGTTGCTGCTGGCCCTGTGCAGTTTTTGGTGTAACATTCAGATCCTGCTGCCTTGTACCTGAAGCCCCTGCTGTGCTTGACAAAAATGAGAAATACCCTGTAATTATCTTTGAAAAAAGTTGAACTAATCAATTGCATTTCTTTCTCCGTTTGAAAGAGGTTGGAGGTGTTCACATTTAATAAACTTTTGTTTAATGATGTTTTTAAAAAGCAGTGAAATGGATGCTAAGCTTTTTTTTCCACTTCAAAGAGTATTGGGCAATCGTTACATCTGAAGGAAACACTTTCTTTCATGTTAATTTTCTAATTATATTATCTGGGATACGCTGCGAGAACTTTATTATAATAGACACATCAGTGCTGCTGCATCCTGTGGGAAGGGGATGGATCCGGGAGCCTCCCCAAAAGGAGCGTTGCCACCGCTGCGTGGTCACCGTCACGTCACACCAGTGACCGCTGGAGAGCCACATGGACCTGCTGCCTGCGTCGGGAGTGTATTCAGCTCTCAGCGTTGCTCCTTAAATAGGCCCTTGGGTGTGAAAGAGGGCTTCTTGTCTGTAGGACAGGAATCCAGGACACTTGAAAAATGAAAAAAAAAGTCCCAAGTTTGGAATGACAGTGTTTCAGCGTGGTGCTGCTGGGCGTTGCGAGTCCCCAAATGTTTTTGCAAGGTATCTAATACAGCGTCCAGAACACTTGCAAAATGGAATATACTTCCTCTAACTTGTCTTGTGGATGTGGTAAGCAGAGTGGTTTTATATAAATGTAAGACTGGGACTTGATTTAGAAATCTATCTGTGATGACTTTCCCAAGGGAGTAGACACCAAAGTGCCGTCTGTGCCTTTAGCGAGATTCCCTCATACTAAAAAGGCATCACAACATACTTTGTATGTATAAAAAAAAAATAAAACCTTGTGAAAATCTGCAACTCCCTGAATTATCCAGCCCAGCGAAATGGAAAAACCAGCGCCTGTATGTCCCCAGTACTTTGCTCTTCCATCATCTGGTGGCTCACTGATGTTGTTTCTTTTCTTAAGAGCAAAGGGCTGCTCGTAAGATCAGGGCTCAAGTACGGTTTCACCCTCTTCTCTAACACAGCTTCCATCTGCTGGCATGGGCTTTCGCTAGCTTTCCGGGGGGATGAGGTGGGCCAAAATGATATGAATATCGTCTTAGGAAATGAGTTAGAAATCTAGGAGCCTGGATTACTCAACTGTGTTTCTTTTCCCACGTGGTTGTGTTCTTGCGGGAGGAGAAGTCTGCCTTGGGATGGCTCCAGGTGGCTCAGAGTTCAAGTGATCTCTTTTCTGATTTATCTGCAAGATAACACTCGAGATTTTTTTAATTCCCCTTCGGATCTTTTAAGTGAACTGCAAATGAGAAGAGCTCCTCTTTTCTGTTTGGAAAGGACTGAGGTAGAAGTTCTTTCAGATTTTTTTTTTTTTGCTTCTCCTAACTTCATCCGAAGTAATCCTTCTACTTGTCCTCCAAGGTGGCCATTGCTCCGAGACCAGCCGGGCATTGGGCTGCTGCTGGGAGGTGAGGAGCATTGCTTGAGGGCTGGGTTTTTTTGCTTTTTTTTTTTTCCCTCTTTCCTTTACTTATTAAATTGTGTTTCTCTCAACCCATGATTTTTATTTTATTTATTTATTTTTAATTTTCCCTGCCTGTTCTGTCCCCCATCACGGGTGTTGATCTGGTGGCCGGGGCCAACCCACCGCAGGTCCTTACCTCTCCGTCCTCTGGCTGTTCTGCGCTCTATGGTTCGCCGATGTGTTCAAGGAGGCCAGCGAGATGCGACAGAGGAGCGTCTCGCCGTCCGTCGGGGACTGATCTGGGGTTGGCTGTGGAGTTGAGGACATGTAGCTAGGAGAAGGCAGTCACCTAAGCCTGTTGCATTAGGTGACCCCCGTACTAAACCGGGTTTCTCGTATGGTATGTGAGTGTGCTATATTCACAGTGCCATATTCAGAACATAACATTTCGGGGATATATGTAGAAATATATTTTACGTAATAGCACGAAGGATGGTATTTCAGTAGATGTCTAGTGTTCTCTTCTGGAGATCTCTACCAAGTCTCTCAAAATTAAGTTAGAGCTCTGCTGAGTTAAAGCTCTGCGTATCCTTCACGACTTCATCCAGGACTAATTTCCCTCGGCAGAATTGCATTACACCCGCTGACCCGGGCGCAGTCAGCAGCACGACTGAATTGATGTTATTCACCTAGAGACAGAGACAGCTGAAAAAATAAAGCATCCTTTCCCGGTTCCAGGCATCCCCGTTCAGCTCTGGGTCTGCGCGGCGAAGTCTCCTTGGAACTGGAAAAACTACTTCATGAAATATCAAAAGTTTAGCAAAAGATACCTCAAGTTGGCTTGTCTGTCTTTGAGAAAAAAACACTTTTAAAGCCCTCAGCTCTCACTGCTTCAAAGGCAATTTTGAAAATTTGGGGTTAGCGGGATAATACCTATCAGCAAGGAAAATTTACCACAGTTTTCCAAGTGGTAGGAAGTGTTTCGTTAATGTCTGCGCAATATAGCTTAGGGCGTACCTACGAGAGGGAACTCGGGAATATTCTTCGAATCCATGGCTGTAATAGATTTCATTGGAAATCAAAATGTTCTAATCGTTCCATTTGTTTTACTTTGGGACTCTGGGGTGCTCAGAGGAATTAATTCATGCACAAAGTGAATCCTACACGGAGAAGGCGTGTGTGATACTGAAGAAAAGGCAAACGGACAAGCGGGATAGCCTGGGTGCACGTTGTCTGGGAGGGGAAGGGAAGGGGGCACCGATGGGAGATCGGCTGCAGAAGTCGGAGAGACGGGCTGGGAGCTGGGGCCGCGGGGGGCTCGGCGGGACTCGGCGGTCGGGTCTGCGCTCGTGCAGATTCACAGCGTCTGTTTTGGAAAATAGATGGGTGGGTTTTTCATTACGGGCCATTGTGAGCGGCTCATATGCTAGCAATTGCTTTGCCTGCAGTGATTGTGAAGGGCGACTATGGAAAAGCAAAGGGGAAAAAAAAAAGATTGGTTTATGAATTGGAAACAATGGTAATTTACAGCGAAAGCAGGAGGAAAACTTCTTTTCCATTTATTAATAAGCACCATAAAAACTGCCCTGTGGTGCCTTTGAAAAAGTTGTAAGGGTGCTATACTGTTCTAAAATGAATAGAGAGTGTCTCCTGAAGAGAAGCTTGTTGAATAAAATTCATCAATTTGTCTGAGGAGTTAGCTACCAATTAGGAACAAAATGTTTTATTTTCCCTGGAAAAATAAATGCTCTTACTGAATCGTGTATGGAGTGTTTCAGCATCCCGAGCCCATGCAGGACATCCAGAGGGGTTGCACAGTGGTACTGCTGACGTCTCTCCCTTGCAAAAAGAACTTTTCACCATTTCTCTTCGTTCTCACGTCCTCATAGGAGGTGTGACTCGGCTGGACAGAGGTGCACTTCTGTTTGCTCCTGCTCCCAGGTTTGCCGTGCGTGGTACAAAAAGTGGTGTGATTATTTCGCACGCTTTAGGCTGATTTAGGTTTTGTTTTCTCTTTTTGGTTATGCAGAGAACAGTTTTGTATATTTTCTCATCATCAAATTCTCACTGAATTATTGCATAAGTGGGAGGAAAAGTGAAAAATCAATTCTGTGGTTTTTTGTTTTTTGTTTTTTTTTTAATTCCCATCACTATTTTTGTATGTGCATAGTTCACAGTGATTCCCCGCCTGCTCCCCAAAGCCCTTCTGGCTGAAGTGCTCATAATGAAATTGTGTATGTCCTGTAAGGAATGTCAGGTTATAAAAGCTGCCCTGTGTTTTGGCACTTGTTGCCTGATGATGCTGCCTGTTCATCTTCGAACAAGCGTTGGCCTAAAACATCCTTCGATTCATCAAGAAATTGTCGTAAACCATTTTCAAAGGTCTTTTTTTTAAAAAAAAAAAAAATTTTTGGAGGAAAAAAGATTTAAATTTTGAATTTTCAAATAAATTTTGAATTCTCCAGTATTCACCTTTTAACGGTTTTAAGTATAACTCTCCAAAAGGGAATTTCGGAGCTGGCAGCCCGTGGAGGCAGCAAGCGCCTGCGAAGCTGTCGGAACCTTTGCTCCCTCGCTGCGGTACCCAAACCCACGGTGCAAATCAAGCAGTTGTTTCCCAGCTCCTGAAAACTGGTTATCCACCCCCCACCCCATCGCGAGGGCGGCTTAACATTACTTTTATTGTCATTTTATTGCCAAATCAGGTGTGAGATTAGATGTTGGATGTTTCATGTAATCTGCTCGGAAATCAAATTATTTGACCTCCAAGCCCACCGCCGCCCCCTCCCGCTGGTTTGCTGTTAAATATGCAGCGTTTTCCTGTCATGAATACAAATCGGGGACAAATTAGAATCTACAGACAGCTGACCCCAGCTCCAGATTAGAGACTGGGGGCTTGTGCTGTTTTAAATGTTTTAATTACCATAGTCCCTACAGCCGGTTGAAGGACACACAGCAAAATGATTTTTTTTTTTGGTGACAAAAAAGCAAAGAGAGAAAGAAAAAGGCTCCCTGCGTCTCATTTGAATTTTTCAGTTTGATGACATTTGCACTTCCATTGGCGCTATGCTAATTTACTGCATGGAATTAGGTCTATTAATAAAAAACCGCACGACTTTTACCAGAGTATTTTCAACGGAGGGCTTTTTCTACTTTGTTTTTGTTTACATGTTTCCGTGCGGGACTGCCTGAAAAATGACATCCAAACCTGAAGGGGATTTTACTGTCGAACTTGATTTTCACTCCGGGCCTGGCAAGCCAAATCCGAAGCGGCGGAAACGGGTAATAGCGGGAGCTGAAAAAAAAGCACGCGACGCGCTGCGCGAGGAAAATCCAAACGTGTTGGACTGTGTTGCTGTGAGAATTTTTTTGGATTGTGCCTCTTAGTAGACCAGGCATAATAATATTTTGAAATTTTCAATTTGCAATATGTCTTGTCGCAAAGCAGACGTTGGGCAGTTGCGCGGGGAGGAGGAGCTGGGGATGCTGCGGCGCGGCGGTGTGCTGACCGCCGTGGAGATGCACGGAAGGGTTTAGATCAACTAACAAGGAAAAGAAGTTTTTCAGGACGCAATTAAATCGGGTTTGTTCTTTTGAGATCAATCAATAGGTAAATGGACGTGACGGCGGGGCTCGCGCTGGGCCAGGCATTGTCCGCAGGCCTTCATCCTGGAATTTGCATTTTGCGTTTCTCGTGTGTGTTGGCCCAGCACTGAATTGATTAGTTATGCCTACCCAGTAAGCAGCGAAACATTTTTATATACTCTGGGGAAATAAATTTGGCAGAAAATCAGCATGAGTAGATTTAATTATCACTCCGAGACCTTTTCCTTTTCTGGCTTAGTGATCCTGAAACTCCGTGTGTTGCGCTGAAATCTGTGTGGACGCTAAGCTTCGCTTCCCAATTTGTTCCTCCACGCAATGATAAGCCAAGCAATTACTGGTTTATTGATTTTTCATCATGGCAAATTTAAAGTTGATTTTTTCCTGAAAAGGCAGGGGTGATTAAGTGTTTCCCCTCGGTTTAGTACGAGAGAGCTGTGTGGCAGAATCTAATATCCTGAGGTCAACCTCTGCAGGCAGATAATACGGTGTCTTGGCCACGTGTTAAGGAGAGAAATCAGGGCTACAAATGTGATAGGATATATGTGGAGACAGTTTAATTTGCTCCATTTATATGAACAAGTCATGTGGCACATGCTTGGAAAACAGCCTTTTGAATGGGCTTGGAAATGAAGCCCACGTGGGCCGGAGGGACGAGGGAACGCAAGCGAGAGCGGTGTTCCGGCATTTGGTGCTGGGAGAGAATTGTCCTTTAGATGGAGAAATAAAACAAATCCTCAATATGTCCTGGCAGGGAAGGACTTAATGTTTCATGGCACTTTTTGAAACTGTGGATTAACCGAATTTAAATCAGAGCAGGAAAAACTGTGTTTTACGGATTTAGATAAAACAGCGTATAAGTGCACGCAGCAGGTGGTTTTAAAGTCTCTCTTCTCCAATTTTTAAATTTCATATCAAGTAGATACGTAAATCTAGTTTAAAATTTTTAAGAAAGAAAGATAACTTGCACATCCTTAAGGAGTCATTTTGATCAGTTTGGGAAGAATTTCAACATCTTCTGCCATTTACCTGAGAACTGCGGAGCACAGCGTCACTGCGGGGTTGCCATGAAGGCATGGCAGAGGAATTAAACCAGTAGAGGCTGAACTAATTGATGGAAAAAATGTATGAACTGTGGTTTACGTAAGTGTGATGGGCTCCAGTTGCACTATTTGAATGCAGATTTTCAGTCCCTCAGAGCCCGGGTTTGGTTTGGCGGAAGCGTTATCATTCCAGCTGTACGGATCCTTTCCTGAGTCCACCCCATCGCCTGCTCTCGGAGCACAATTTGGATCTGGAAGTCTCTTGTTCTACCATTTCAGGTTCTCTCAGTATTATTAGAAGTTGAGAAGAAGGAGAAACTCAGATGACTCCCTTTTTACTAAATAGTGTGAATAAAATGCTATTTTACTGAGTAAGCCAGTTTAATTAGACATTGAAAGCACCAGAAGATTTGCTCCTGTGTTCGTGTGCTGCCTGGTATTTCACCAGCGTGATGCAATTAGTGCTGTCCTTTAAGCTTTACCGGCTTCCTGAGCTCTCAGTGGGAACAAACTGAGATCAGAATTTCCTGCTAAAAATCCTCTGTAGAATGACGGAGCCGTGAGGAGCGCTCCCCTCTCCCTCCCGCGCCACGTTGCCTAACGAGCAGGAGGGATGCGTCCCGCTGCCTCGCCTGAAACAAGTACCTTGAGGGTGGGAAGCCTGCGTGGATTTTGAGAGATGCAGGTGCACAAAAGAAAGTTAGCGTGTACAAGAAAGCCTGGAGGACTCAGAAGATCCCTTACTTATAAATTCTGTGCGTATCCCAAACTATAGCTCTGGTTTTTTTATACCCGTGTACCTGTTGGACAAGACTTCTCACGTGGAGAGTCTAACCAGTGGTTTATCCATGACAAAACCACTATTTGACTTAACATTTCCTTCAGTAAAAGTTAAAAGACTCTACCTTGATGTACTAGATATTAAAAACACAGGTTGAATCCGCTACGGAAAGACGTGATTGCATGAGGTCAGGCCACGTAGCTGTAATAAGTTAAAGTGCTTCACTCAACTATACGGAAATATATGAGGATGCCCTGAAGTTCGTTAGTTATTGCCTTAGGTCACAGTTTATGCTCCGTAAATTTTACTGAAGTTCATCGTTACGGCAATGACCTGAACTCAGTCTGTTAAATCTCCAAATTATGAAGTATAGAGAACAGATTTAGTATAGATAGGTGGGTTTTGTTTTTTTTTTTTACTGTCTTATCAAAATGGTCATTTCAAACCTTTCCAGTTTTGCCTTCATAATGGCAGATTTTAAGCAAAGTGTAAGTCTCCACCCTTCGGGGCCCTTGTGAGCGGACGTGGCTTCATTAGTCCGACACAAACACCTGGCGTTGCGCTTCCAGTCTCTGGAGGACGTCTCAGCATCTGGCGCGCACTCTGATCTTTTTTTATGTGTGTTTAATCTTTTTATTGACGTTTTATAATTAAAAGTAAGCAGAAACAAATCAAGGATAATACAAAAATGTGAAGTTTTGTGCGGTTGCAGTGGCACAGTGTAGCATGCTAGGAAAAGCATCTGAATAATAATAAAAAATGTGAAGGATGAAATTGCACGGCATCTTTGCTGGCCAGACTCTGTGGCCGTGTTCTTCCACAACAGAGCCGATCAGAAAGGGGATCGATAGTCCCCCACAGATAATGGCTATCTGGGTAATCAATTCCAGGCTTTTTATTAAAGCTTCACTAATTAACAACCACTTTAAAACCTGCTCCTTAAATTTTAGACTGCTTTGTGCCTGCCCGTCAACTTCTGCCTCTTCGTATTTCATACCTCGCCACGGGGTAGTGGTTTTAAACTAGAAGGGGGCAGATTTAAATTAGATATAAGGAAGAAATTTTTCCCACTGAGGGTGGTGGAGCACTGGCCCAGGTTGCCCAGAGAGGCGGTGGATGCCCCATCCCTGGAAACATCCCAGGCCAGGTTGGCCGGGGCTCTGAGCAACCTGATCTGGTTGGAGATGGCCCTGCTCCTGGCAGGGGGGCTGGACTGGGTGGCCTGGAAAGGTCCCTGTCCACCCAAACCGTTCTGTGATTCTGTGATTTTCCCCTACGCCAGAGCTGGGGGACTCATCAGCCGCGGTGAGGGGGATTGGCGAGGTCACCTCAGTTTGAGCATCTACACGTAGCTGGGGTAGCTTGGATTCGGAAGCCCCGATTCAGCTTGGTCTTAATGCGCACTTGACTTAAAAAAATGCATTTCTGTTTTCATAGCACCAACCAAGTTCCCCAGAGAGTCGCTAGGAAGGTTTGTTGCAACAGCGTGTTGCTTCCTCGGCAAAATTTGGCACAGAAGGGAAAGGACATGCTCTTGAAAATAGATGTTTTCTTGAGTTGGGAACCATTAATGTAGAGCAACAGCACATTCTTCTTGTCATCGCCAGGGTTAAGTTTATTCATGTGTGGTTTTATAACGCTGGCCACGTGGTATTGCAGTTTGGGTTTTTTCTGTGTACTGACTTAGAGGAGTGGAAATGCTAATGACCCCCGTAATGTCCGACTCCGCTGCTGGCCTGCGCGCGCGGAGGGCAGGATGGTTCTGTAAGGTGTTTTGTCGGGAAGCACGTTGGAAAATATCAAGGTTCTTCAGTTTGTGGAGAAAGAAATGATTTAGAGAAAAATTTGTACTGCTACCATAATGCTCCTCTGCGCTAACGTGTAACCCGAAGCATTGAAAAAATACAGGGGGAATAAACGGAATAAATAAAGAGGGAAATTGCCTGCGGATGTCTCTGGCAGAGCCGAGGCTGCAGTTCAGGCGATTAAAAGGATGGAGCCAAGTCCCACCGGTAAAATCATGCTGGAGTTTTACGTGACGGACATCGTATATGTTGTGTGACAGCACTGAAATCCAAAGTTGACATTAATAAAATTTCCAAACATCAGTGATCTGGTAAGGTAAAGATAGGAGAAATCCATCCCATTTGGCTGTGGCAACATAGTGGGCAAGTGGAAATGCCATGCCAGAAGGTGAAGAGCGGGGAGACGTGGTAAGGGCGCAGAGAAGGAAAGAGATTTTTGGTTGTTCAGCGATGCTAGCTCGCAAAGGTTGCACAGTGTTTTGGGTAAAAATATCCCCTTATCGATAAATAGTCACTTGTCGGTAGCAGGGCTGGAAGAGTGGCAGAGGTATTGAGAAATGCCTTCAACTTCAATATTTGTTAAATTCACAGCCCAGCCCTGGGTAGGCGCGCAGCCCTGGGCCAGCTGCCCTTGAAGTCCTAAAAAGCAATACCGGTATTTTTAAAAAATACTTTAAGCATAAACTGTAAAAAGAACGGTATGAGGGTTTTAGAGGAAAAAAAAATGGGAAAGATTGATTTTTTCCTGTCATTATTTTAAGAACGTTTCAGTCGATTCTTGCCAAGGTGGGTAGGCTGGGCTGGCGGGGGTGTCCCTGGGGCGGGGGTGTCCCTGGGGCGAGGGTGTCTGCGGGGCCGGGGTGCCCGTGACCTCTCCCGTGCTCTGCCACGGGGACAGCGGCACAGGCAAGGGCCACATCCACCCCAGGGCCTCTCGAGTGGCATCTCCGTCCGCTGATGGGCTGAACAAGCCTGTTTATTCACAATCAAGCAAAATTTGGAGCCGTTAGGAATGTCGCCGCTGTGATTTAATTAGACAAAGATTATTAGGGGTGATTATTAGGTGTGTGTTAGCCTCATGCAGTGAGATCACCACTGGAACTGGACTGGTTTGTCGTGAACTTCAAGTTACTGCATGACTGGGGTTTCTTGGAGGGGAAAATAAGTGGGGAAGAGAAAACTGATCTTAAAATATGCCATGGTGCAGAAATTACATGTTTGCTGGAGAAAGCCTGTGCTTGTGCACCTCTTTTTTTCCCCCTGTATTTTTCTAAGGTTGCCATTTGTCTGGTGCTTTTCCAACTTTGTTTACTGGATTTCCAGCTGCAGGTTGTCCGTGTACAATACGGGTTTGAAGATGAAGTTCTAAAGGGAATAAAGCAAATACAATGGACGGAGCGGCCATTTGTCAAGAAACCTCCGTGAGCCATTAAATGCTGGTTTCCAGGTTAGATGTTGTAAAAATGAGAAGTGTGCTAATATAGGGCTCTATTGATCAGGAACGGTCCCCGGCATCTCCCGCTAGGAAACATTACGTACTGCGGCCAGTTCCTTTGCGAGATGGCCAATCTCTCCTCAAAATGCCTCGAATGCCTTTTATCCACTTGCTGTCTGGGTTTACGTAAAAAATGGGACCCAGAATGGAAGTTTCATAGCAGAAAATAAGAGTTGTGTTGATATGAAATCGCCTTTGACCGTAAAGGCCTCCTGAATGCTCGCTGTGATTCATGCACGCACAAGATGGGCTCTTCCAGGTGTGTTTTTAAAGCATACTCGCAGTCTGCAGAACGAAGCTTTTGAGGAAAACTTTAAAAAAAAAAAATTTCTTTTTATTATATATATATATTTTTAATTAATATGAAGTGATCTGACCATCAGCAAGATGCCCAGCCTGCAAATCTCCGTCTCAATTTAAAACGTTTGTCCTTAGTGATTACAGAAATGGCAAAGAACATGGCAACAAACCGTGCTTTTTGAATTGTAAATGTGGTGTATTTCAGTGTTCACCAGCGCTGCATGGCGCGTGTGGGGCTGGGATCATGCTTCCCAAATTTCTTGCCTCTGTTGGTGCGCGGGCATGTGGACCTGCAGGAAGTTGTAAGGAAGCTGAAGGAAGAGTAGATTAAAAATAACAATTCCCGTGTATCATCTGTGGAAGTGTCTTGCTTTGCCTCTATATTAAAGTAAAAAACAGCTTTGGTCTGTTTTCATACACTTTTTATGAAGGGAAAAAAAAATCAGATGAATTTTCTCCTGGAACAAAGCACATTTGTACATGGGATCCTTTAAGAGAGACACGACATCAACAAGATGTGCATAAAGATTAGAATTATTTTGAAGCTGATATTTGAGTAATTCTGGTTTAGGAAATGGATATGTATCGTAAGTTAGTGATTTTATCATGTTAAAAAATATTTCAAGTCCTTTCAAAGACATGTTTTTAGATGAAAAATTGACACTTCAGCTGTTTCATTGCTGTCTTTGCAAAGACGTTCGAGGTGGAGCACACTTTCAGGAGCCAGTTGCAGGAGGCCATCAAATATTCAGATTTTAGCTACTTCTGCTCTGAAAGTGAGAACACAGATAAAGTCACGTCTCTCTCACAGGGCATTTATGACTTTTTTTACAATTAAAAGTTTTGAAATTTCCTTCAAAATTTAAGAGAGGTGAAAATCAAAAATGGCTGCTGTACTTCGTTAATGTTGTGTGTTTTACTGTCGTCTTGATGGCGTTTGTTTGTGCTAAAGGATAGGTCTGGCATAAGCATCAGTTAGGGTAATGGGATTGTAAAGCAATCACGTAATTAGTTATCTGACTTCAATCATTTTAAAAAGAAATTTATAGCTGCGTATTGAAAAGCTGCTTCTAAAAGGGAAAATAAACAACGGTGTGTGAAACGGCCAGGCAGCAAAGGGGACGGGAGTTCCCGTCTTGGAAAGTAAAAAAAATCTGATTTTTTGTCCTCTCATAAGCTCCTTGAATAATCCCAGGCAGCAGTGATGGAGCGTGAGGTGAGTGGTCAGAGATCTGGAAAACATGGGTTGTGGACAGCCGTCTATGGATTTATTTTGTCCAAAGCAAATGGAAGGGAGAGAGAAAAAGAAATTAAAAAAAAAAAAAAAGAGAGAGAATCTATCCTGCTTAGGAGGAAGCTATAAGTATACTTGTACTGCTTCTTTTTGATATTCCAATTTTATTTTTAAAAAGAACCCCAAACCAGAAGAAAGCTCAGGGGTAGGATTGCGAGATGTTGGTCTCCAGTTGCGACAATACCTATTGCAGAAACGTGCGGTCTGGAGACGTGCTTGTGCCAGTGCACTATGCATGGATTTTGTCTGGTTTAGGAATTTATTCAGAAGTATTCCATTTTCAGTTATTCATTTTGAAACAGTCTGGTTTGAGGAGCTGGTATCTTGGGTTTGCTGCTCTGTATTGCAGAATTCCCCAGTTTAGGTACCAAGAGAAGAGCATCCTTCTGGGAGTTTCTGTATTTTCACTAATTTCCTCCATGTAAAACCCAGAATTCTGCAGAAATATAAGGCGTATTTATCCGTTCATTAAATATTTCACTTAAATTCTGAGGTTTGGTCTTTAAATTTCCATTAATTTGCACTGTTTGGTCTACTGAGGTTTTCATTTGTCAAAATTGTTAGCTCTTGGGTATTAGTTACGCAAATATTGATGTGTAGCTTTGGCCTGCTAGCTATCAATTGAAATCAGGAAATCAATAGACTTAATAGCTCCTCATTACAGAGTTGATGCATTTGCAAGGCTGAGTCATGTATTGTCAGGGAACGATCAATTCAGTCAAAAACTATTACACCGTCACCGCCAGGAACGGTTTCAGAATGTTTTGGTGTGGTTCTCGTTGGCCTGAGCTTCCACGGCGGCTCTGGACGCAGAATAACCCTCTTCTTGGGTCTCTGGTAGAGACCGAGGGCCTAAAAACTGGAGTGGTGCTCCCGTTATTTTAGAAGCAAATAAAGAAATGGATTCGCGTCACAGCTCCCAGCTGGGGGGGAAGCGCCGGCGTCACAACGTGAACGGAAGCCGAAGACAGCAGAGCCTATTCTTCGCTTCCCCGAAATCTTCCAACCATTTTCTTCTCCTTCCCCAGGTGTATGGCTGTGCTTTCTTGGGTTTATATTTAAAAAGGGAATTGCGAAGCAATAAAGCTACGCCTCGGAGATTTCAGGCTTACGTACGTGTAAGAGCACACATGTATTTTCTTTCTTTTTCTCGAGAAAAGCATACGGTATTTACATTTTCTGTTTAAAACTCCTTGTAAAGTCATTAATTAAACCTAGTTTAAAGCAGAAACAGTCAACTCTGTCAGTAAGGATCCCGTAACTGCAGTCTGATTTTATGTTAAATTGTATACTTAGAGGAGTAATTGAGTGCATTGCTCAATTTAAATAAGAGACGGCTCTATGGACTCTAACTGAATTAATTATTTGCAGTCAGAAGAGCCTTATCTTTTTCTTTTAGACTACACTCCCCAGAAACGTATGCATTTCCTCTAAGTCCGTGCGTAAGTCATCACCTGAATTCAAACAAAATACGTACGTTCAGAGCATCGAGCATCTACATATTTGCTAGATATGAATTTCAAGTCGGTATTGCTCTTCTCCAAAGTAATTGCAAGGAAGTTGTGTCACTCATTTTATTTAAGCCTTTTTCTTCCCTGGAAAAAGGTAGGTTATTAAAGGCGAAGAAAGAATCCAGACATTCAGTAAACATGTAGGATGAGTGAAATATAGACTCAATTAATGATATTTAAGATGACATATGTAATTATAACAGAGAGGTCAGGGTGGGTGGCAGCTTTCCCAAGTATCTAGAGCGTCAGAAAAATCCCCAAAGTGTATATTTTAATTGAGTTATGTTTTCTTTCCTTCACGTTGAAGCATTAAGGTACTACCCTGCTGCTGGGCCTGCGTTCCTATAATTTAACATGGCAAAATTCCCAGATCTACGTTAAAACCGCATCGCGCGTGGGCTCCTTCCAGCGGTGAAGTACCACTTTGTATCCGTCTCCAAATCACCAGTTTCTTTTTTGATTTAAACTAAAATATATTTAATATACGGGGGAAATAAATTTTACAAGAGCGAGGATGAATTGAGCGCTATTTTTGAAATGTGAGAAATGTGTGAAAAATGAAAGGAGCCAGGAGATGCAGCAGAAAGAAACAGAATTACCCAGCAAAGGGCAAATAAACGGTCGGTAGACTGCATGGCGTGTCCCGAGGAGCCGGCTGGATTGTCCGGCCGTGACGAGCCCAGCGCAAAGCGGCGCTAGGCCGAGCCTGGCCGTAGGTCTGCCGCTCCGTCCCGTCCCCAGCGCCAGAGCTGCCGGCATCGGGTAGGCGCCCAGTGCCGGGGCTTCCCCGGGCACGGCTGGGTAGGGACCGGCCTCGATGAGCCCTTGCCGAAATAACGCAGCGTACGCCCTCCCTTTGAAGATTTACGCTGATTAAAAACAAAACAAAAAATTAAACGGTGCAGTCGGCCGCTTAGGTTTTAGGTTTTCTTGGGCTGAGTCTGGCTTGATGTCCTCGTGCCAACAGCAACAGAAAGCTGGAGGGGTGCTTTTCCCAGTCTCCATCGGTACCAAGGCCTTTTTCCATCTGGAAAGAGGCCTTCAGGGGCTCCGTGTACTGGGACATGGGGAAAATTACTTCACTACACACACTCCCCAGGGAAGGGATTTATTGTCATTGTTTTCTCCAATAACAATTGTAAGAAAGGGATCTTCTCCCCCCCTTTCTTCTTTTTAGTCTTTGATTTGCTTCCAGCCCATCCCAGTTAGCCAGTATCCCTCCCCGTGCTTCTCCAGTTACACTTAAACACAGCTCAGCGCTAACGGATGGTGCGTGCGGGGTAAACGGACCCGACTTCAATACCTACGCCGGCCGGCGGTCTGCGGGGTTCTACTGGCTTGGCAGCGTCGTCTGCCACGTAAAAAGGAAGGGCAGAAAGGGAAAAAAAAGGATTTTTTGTGTACGGGAAGGCTCCGGCCTCCAAGTCGGGGAATGGGATGAGCTAAATTAGAGGTCTGGAGCAGAGAAATATTCTTCAAGAATATGGAAAGAAAGGCTAACCAAATGTGAACTCTCTTCTTACTCTTTTTATTTTGGCATCTTGTTTGGCGATGTGCTCGTTAGCGGAGAGGTTCGGGCCCGTGCCGTATCTCCGTGGCCCGATTCTGCGCTGTGTCTAGGAGAAAGCATGTTTGAGGGGGGGTGTGTGTGCAAATAAATATGTGTGTACGCTCACGCATGCGCACACCAAAACTGCACCTCTGCATTAAAACAGAGCAAACGCTTGGGAATTCAGGAAAAAAAAACTCAGAGTCAAGCATTACGGCTTTTAGGCGCATAATTGTAAACTTCCCTCGGGGTCTCTGCCTCGGTCAGTGTTGTTTCAGTTTGGCCACTCTCTAGTTAACAGGAACTAGTAATTATGTTATATTCTCGTTATTCCACATGCAGATCTGGACTTTATTTGACTGTACCTATTCAAACCTCGTCTTAAAAGCAGCGTTATGAATTTCTTCACGGGCTGTTCCGGGGGCTCATCGCTACAGGATGCGAACGTGAATGCTTTCATCCTCGCAACCGCCCGGCGAGGTGAGCGAGTGTTAATTCTGGGTTTTTAAGAAGAGAGCAGAGACAGAAGTATGACAGGGGCTCAACTTGGAAGAACTTTAAATCGATCATTGGCTTTGGTACACTCAGTTTTGCGTTTTGTGTAACCCAAACCCAGCTCCCGTTTACCTCAGTTGCCGTACGCGATTTGTCGGCGCGACGGCCGGCTCAGAGCCCTGTGTTTCCCGCAGAAGGTGGGCAGGGTGGTTAAAGGCCGTGCTGCGCTTCTTCCTGGAGGTGGAGGAAGAGCCTGGTGTCAGATAGAGTTCCTCAGGACACGTTAACTGCAATGAACATTACCAGCTCTCCCTCTGCCCCGATCTCCTTTGCCGTGCGTTTCCCTGCTTGCGCAAGGCGCCCGTTCCCTCCTGGCTTTTTCACTTCCCCTTGGTGCGGTTTCATCCCTACTTCAGCAGCTGCGGAGAGCTCCAGAGGAACGGATGCCTGGCTCTGTTAAACCGTTGTCTCCACCATCATCTGGAGCTGCAGCAGTGTTTAAAGTAAAAAGTCGGAGGTTTTTAAGCTTGCAGATATACATTGGACATAACAAACCATGCAACGTTGTGTGTATTAAGCCTGTCTTCAGTCTTTTGGGGCTGAAAAACAAAAAATCTTGGTAAAGCAGGAGCAAACAGGATCATTTCCAAGAATTATGGTTTGACTAAATGAAGGTGGATTCATTCAAAAGCAGTAACTGGATTTTTAGAAGTCAAGTTTGCCGATAATTGGCAAATCAGTGCCGTTTCACTGCGTCTTCATAAACGTTGCTTTGTTTTCACAAAGTGAGTCTCGGAGAGCTGTTTCAGGATTTGTAGCGTTACAGGCTCCGTTGGAGGCAGATTGAGAGACTGGGGATAAGAGAGAGGCTCTAAACCCATTTCTTCGGCCGGCTGCGGTTTACAGATCCACGTTCACACCCGCACCTCTGCGCTACCTACTTCAAGGTGCAAGGAGCGTCGTGTTGATGGTTTTACTGGTTAGGTGTGTTTTGCTGCCCACGTTCAGGGCTTTGCTGGCCACCTGCGTCGTGAAGAGGCAAGTTAGAGCGTCTCGGTGTGGAGCCCGTGTCGGCGTTCACCGAAAAAAGGGATGAATTAAGGAGGCTGTGCAGCTAGGGGAGGCTGTTCCTTTGGTTAAATTTAACAGAAAGTGTATCCGTTTGCTTAAACCACAATCCCTTGTGTGGAGTCTTTCATTTTCTGTTAAAAAAACGGGGTTTGTTGATCTCGGTGGCCGTGCCAGCGTTGCGTGTGTACTTACCGCGTGTCCAATGGGTGTTTGCCCCAGAGACCAGAGTGAATCTGTGGGATAAGTACGAGACTTAACTCAGAATTGTCTTCTTTATGGTGGCCGAGGCCTAGATTAAGTGGGATTCTAAATACATGTATCATATTTTATTGGTGCCAGAGAGATGTTTAGCTGGGCTGAACGGCATTATTTCATGTACCAGCTAAAGGCTTGGCCCAGGAAAGAACCGGAAAAAATAATTGAAAACAAACAAACAACAGTTTGCTAATCCACGTTTCATTTTTCATTTAGCCGCTGAAATGGTATTTGGTGTTTGAGGGCAACCAGAGGTGGCTGGAGCTCCTGTGCATTTCCCCTGGTGTGTTACTGAGGATCAATATATGGACTGGAATAAAAGCATGGAAGTTGCTGTTATTGACACGGAGCATCACAGTGGCACCGTGTGTCAGCGTGTGATACCGTGGAATCCGTTAAAATACGGACGTTAAACACCGTGTCGTGGAAAGACTCTGTGAGTGATACCACGCGCTGTAACATGCAAAAGGAAAATAAAAAATAAATCAGTGGGCACATGCAATCGCCCATCTTCACGTTCAGCAGAACTTTGTGAAGGGAAACAAAGGAAGGTCCGTGCCGAAGCCTGAGCACCTGCAAAGTTTCTGTCCTGCGTGTCCGACAGCAGGCCTCAGGCACAGCCCCGGTGCCGCTATAAATCCCGTTTCCACCCCCGTCTACAAGACAGCAATTTTTTTTCTGTATGTCCAGCGTAAGTAACGCTTCACTGTGGAAGGACTTTGGTTCTGTTGTTTGTGTCCAGTTGGATCCCTGTACATCCTGGGATGCGGCTAGATGCAGCAGTAGGTTTATTTATCTGAAGGTGTAGAACAGATACGTGTACAGGTTTAACACAGACAAATTGTTATATATTGTACGCGTCTGTAACGTATACACTCGTTAGGCTGAACATCCAGTACAGAGGTTATTTGGGATGGAGATATATAAAAGATAGAAGAACCCAGTAATTGCCTTTAAGATCAGAGCACAAAGCATTACCTTGGATTTTACAAGGCCAGCGAGCAACAAAAGAGCAGTAATTTATGAGCTCAGCGTAAAAGAATAGCATAATTGCATTAAAAATTAATGCTAATGAACACTAAAATGGGGAAGGTGGTTATGATGAAAGTTTGTATTCATCTTCCCCGGTTTGAATGATGGCTAGTGGCTTGATTAATGGCTTAATTTCTATCAATTAGCGGGGAAAAATCTCCTACGAGACAAGGGTAAATTGAGCATTGAATTACATATCTTGCTTTTGTGTGCTGAGAAAAAAGAGCGCCGTATCTCTGACATCAGCCGCGGTGACAAACGCGGTGTGCCCCGCGCCGGCGCTCCCGGCGGGCCGCTGGCCTGCGGTTCTGCGCCGGGGGCGGCCGGCAGCCGGCCAGCCAGCTCCGCGGCCCCCGGGCCTGCGCTCCGCCAGTCCCTCTGTCGAGGGAAGGAAAATAGCCAACAATTTAAAAGATATTAGGGCTGTTTCCTACCGCTTCGTTGGCTGGTTTTGGCTTTTTCCTTGAATTCAGAACTCAGTCGCTGAAGTTTACCGCCGCGTCTTCTGCTGGATTTTACACCCAGTGCTTCCGTTCCTGTTGGAGAAAAAGCTGTTAGTGTCCAGACTTGTTTTAAAGTACCATGAAGGCTAGGTTATGATTATAACATATTAAAATAGCAAATTCTAAGTGCTCTGGAACTCTCTCCTAAGTCCTAGAGTGCTTACAACGTGCTATTTTAATCCATTGTAATTGTGGTACCGCAGTACTTACAGCGGAGTTTGAAGAACACAAGTTAACAGCACGAACTTTCTCTGGCCGCGGTTGCTCATTTTGGAGTAGGTTTTCTTGTTTCTGCGACATTGGCTGGAAAAAGTTCTTTCTTTGGAAATGGCAACAGCGAGGAAATAGTGTGGCCAAGTGTTGAAACGGTGCTTTGACAGGGCTAAGGGGATCAGGAAACGTTAGCGGCATCGAGCGGTTATTACCGTCGCTTGAAGTTGTTAGAGGAAAGAGGCCGTTTTGGAACGAATCCGGCAGGCGCCCCGGAAGGGATGCTCGGCTCGCAGCGTCTTCGGGCCTCGTCGTCCGCAATTTTCCGCAGACAAAGGCGGGGATGCGGCCGGCGTTGTGCGTGGCGGTGCCTCCCTCTAACGGCTGGCCCAGCCGGGGCCGGGCCGGGGGGAGAAACCAGGGCTGAGGTGGCCTTCAGCCCGCACCACCTCCCAGGGCCTCACCCCGCTCTGGGGGCAGAGGGACTTGGGTTGGGGGGGACACTGCGTTGACACAAAAGCTTGCGGGAGGAATTGGGGCGATTTCCTCCCGTTTTCTGTAAAATGGCTGTAGCGGCTGGCTGGTGCGGGAGGTCTCGCCTGTGAGGTGGCTGTTGAGGACACTAGCGACGTTCTCCACCCGGCACCCGCAGCCGTCGGCACTGAGACGCGGGGAAAGGTGTCGGCCTTGAGGTCACGCTGCGCAGATGCCGGCGGGCTCCGGCGCGCGCCCGGCTCAGGGGGCAGCCCCTGTCAGCCGCGGCTAATTGTCTCCTGCTAATTGTCTCCTCCGTAGAGCTGCATGTACAGAGTTGTGCAAAAATGCTACGCTATCACCTAAGCCAACCCTAAAGTGGAAGGAAGAGGAAAATATTTTCCTCTTTAGTTGGTCTGTTTAATCTGGTGTCCGTTTGTGTTCTTTTCATCCTCAACTCAAAAACAGCAGAGCAGAAAAAAATAGCAACTTTTTTTTCTGTGTTTCAAAGCATATTACTTAAAATATATTCTATTTTACAGGGGTCAGTTAAATGAACTAGCTGTATCGCCTTAAATATAATTAGTAAAATCTGAAGAAGCTTATCTGCTGAGGAATATTTCAGGTTTATTCTGTTATTGCTTTGATTTGTAAGTTAGACCTGCTTGAAAGAAAACTCGTTAGGTGAAGGCATGGGCTCCTTTTCCTGGTCAGGATTATCGATTAGCAGCGAGTCCAGTACGCATTACAAATTTACAAGAATTTGTAAAGATTAGACAAGAGATATTTAAAACGTGTTTTTATTTAACGAGTCATTCACAAGATTTCATTAGTCATTTAACGCCTCTGTTTCAATGCCTGTTAAATTCGTAGCGGGCTTCATCAGCAGTTTTGTCTTTAGAAATAAGGAAGGAAATGGGAATATTTGACACGGAGCTTGCAGGCAAGTTACTTTTTCTTTGATCCAGTTCTCTGGTGTCTGCAATGATTGTGGGTGTGAAATTTTTGGATGGCATCTGAAGGGTTGATCTAGCAGAGGTATTCGTCTTGTTTCTAAAGTGGCATTTTGAATTATTGCTCATACAGACTAAGTCAATGCGAACATTGCAGCTCTAAAAGATGAGTGTGTGTGTGTATATATATATATATATTTTATGGAAAGTGTAAAATACCAAAATCCTCTGTGCCTGGGGTAATTGAGGCAAAAATCCTGGGATTACTTTAAAATTAGATGAACAAAATATTCTCCTAATAGATCCAATTTTAGGCTAAGGGCATAAATCGCGATGTTTTAACCCCGGGGGTTGCGGGTCCCCCGGCCACGCCGCTGCGCCGCATTGCCAGTGCCGAGCGTCAGCGGGAGAGCGCTGGTGACAGGAATGGTGACTGTGCCTGCTGCTGGTTTTTGTAAAAAACGGCCTCAACGAGCCCTAACACAAGATGTAGTTATTTTTTTTCACTGTAACTCGGTAAAAAGACTTGCTGTGCAAAGAGTTAGTATTGATTTTTTTTTTTTGTCTGTAGCCTCTTAGCTTTCTGACTCCATTATTTTTGATTTTACTATGAAATACATATCCTTTCTACTGACATCTGACAAACAACGTATGGAAGTCATTTTATCTGCCAATAATGTGTTTGTCAAAAAAATCGTGCACTAATGGGTTGCGCTTCCTCCAGTCCATTTTCCCCAAGTTAATGTCACTGATGTAATTCGAAATATTTAGTGATTTTTGCCCCCTTTGTAATTTGTCATTCCCGGAGGTTGGTGATTGGTATAAGACAGCGGAGCAGGCGGGGAACGGACCGTAGGCTTTGTGAAAGCCTCGGCCGCGTCCCTCCCGGTTCCCGGCCTCACCCCGGCTGAGGACACCGCGCGTGCCGCGCTCCAGAGAGCCGCTCTTCCCCAGGAGGTTCCAGCGAGCCGCTCCTGCGTGCTTCCCGCAGCGGCGCAGACCCCGTGCGGGGTCCAGTGAAGTTATTAAAGCGTCAGGGGTGAGCTCACTGCCTGGCGCGGTCAGCCGGAGTCGGCAGTCGCTGGATTTGACTTTCTGCACAGCCAACATCCGCAGGAATGGTTAGCGTGTTCCTCATTTTTCCACTCGTCAGATCCATCGAGACCGAACAATATTCCCGAAGCATTTTTAAGCAATGAGGCAGCTCCTTGTTTGCTGCTTGAAAGTTCCTGTCTTTTGTCAGCCTTACCTATTTTATGCGCTGCTCACCGCAAAACCTGTCCACCGCTCCCTGATGCGCTGCCTCGACCGTTGCGGGCTGGCCCCAGTGTAGAAAGCAGATGGTTTTCCTAAGTAAATAAGGTAAACTGGTTAAAATTGCAAACAAAAGCATGCCATTAACAGAATGAATGTCCCTGCAGGTAGACCTAGAAGTAGGTAAGGGTGATTAACTGAGCTGTGCACCTGAAGAAGCAGAAAATGAAACAGTAGAGCAAATACCTTTGTGCCAGACGGGCTGTTACAGACCAGCCGTGCTGCCCGGGCTGAAAATGGAACAGGTTCCTGGTACCACCTGTTGGTTGCTAGAGAATGAGGTTGTTAATTCGGTGCGGGCACGTCCATTCCAGGAATATTTCTGAGCTGCCACTCGTTTATTTGCTCATCTGAAGCTCCGCTCACTCGTCATTAGTAGACTGAAATGAGTTTTCAGCGGTTAGTCATTGCAGAGGGATGTAAGTTACGTTTATTTTTTTTCTTGTGCAGAAGAGAAAGCATTTTGCAGTGTATGTGTACATCTAGGTGAATTAGGATTTAGAGTTTTGTACACGGAGAAAGAATTTGGTACTTCTGAATTTCTAAATAATTCTGCAAGCTCTTTTGGTCTGCAAGCACTTTTCCTGACTTTACATATACTTTGGTTTCTTTGGAACAAGAAATTTAACTTTTTATACCTGCTCTGACATCCGCCCCACCAGTACAGACCCTTTTGGAAGCACGTGGGAGTTAGAGGCGAGTATGTACGGGATGAGCCTGTGCAGGATGTTGCTGCTGCGTTGTAAGCCTGGCCGCGGAGTTTCGGAGGCGATGCCCTGCTTTGTGGGACTGTGGCATGAGTGCGAGCTTTCACCTTACGAGTGCGCTGACTGCATCACTGAGCCTTTGGCAAAAGGAGCGACGCCAGGCTGCACAAGAGCCGTGGCGGGGAGAGAGGCCGGACCGTCCCTGTGGCAGCTTAGGTCAACATCTCTCTAACAGGAAACTTCACCGTCATCCATCTGTAGTCTGATTTTTTTTTTTAAAGTGTATCTTGCATTATGAATGCTCTTTGCTTCCTGCCAGCGTAATCTTTCCAGAAGACTGTCCGGTTGAGCGGTGAAAGAACCAGCAAAGCTCACCTGACAGCACCCCAGTTACGTGCTCAGCGTAGCTCATACCCCGGTTGGCAGGAGCTGCTCGTCACCATAATGTCACTGGGAGCTCCGTTTGCTTCGTCAAAATAAAATCTCAACCTGAGATTCAAAACTGTCCTGTGAAATACATGGTTTGTACACCTCACACTGCAAGAAGGAAGCCATTTTGCTCATTTGATCAAACAGCTGCAATTTTGTCACCTAGGAATCATGTGAGCACACAATGTTTAGTGTGTATGTGAGGAATATTTTATTACCAAATTGTAAGATTTTTTGTTGTGAAATTCACCTAACAATGTAACTCGTACTGGCAAACTAATCACAGAGCTTGCCTTGAGAAAGCAGATGATGGCACATCTCTGGGGACACTGCAGCAGAGGCCAAATTCGCCTCTGTACAGGCAGAAGCGGTTGCGCTGCTGCGCACAGGTGGTACTCGCTGAGCTGTCCGCGCTGTCCCCGAATCCTTAGCTCCTCCAGGAAATCCTCACGCCGTAAATCCAGCAGGTGTCCTGTGAGGACATCTCTAGCGAGTTCTTCAGTTAGCACCCTGAATGACATCATATGTTAAATAATAACGGCCAACTCACTGGTGTTATTTGTACTAAAGGAGAGAGTTTTTCTTTGTAAGAGCGTATTTTAGGCTGCGTTACAATTTTTTTTCTCCTGGTACGTACTGCTGTAAAATATACTCAAGGCGTTGCTTAGACATTGCTCGTAGGCTTCCAGTGACGTATCCTGACATTACACCTTCCCTTTGCAGACCAAGCCACCCTCGTGGAGCAAGTGAGGCGAGTGAAAGAAATTGAAGCTATTGAAAGTGACTCCTTTGTTCCGCAGACATTCAGATCAAGTAAAGAAGTCAAAAAGGTAAGGTTTCAATATCCTTTCTCGGTGCGTGACCCTTTCAGAGTCAGGCGGAAGCTGTGCCCTTAGCACATTTGCATTGATGAAAGAGCATCGATGTTGAGAATCCTAAATCTCCCCCAACTCTCCTGTGCTCTCGGAGCGGTGTGCAAAGCAGGATACATTCAAATGTGTAAGAATGTCAGTGAAACCAGCTGTTTTGATAGGATCTTCTGCCTGTGCTGAGCAACTCCAAATTTAAAAAATTCTTTTAAAATCATATAAAACCATGAAGATTTTTTTTTTTTAGGAAAAGCAGAAGAATTCAAATCCAAAAGTAATCAGACGTTTACACTGTAATTAAAGGTAGAGATCAGTGGTTTTAGTTCTGCTTAACTGAAGGCAGACTTTAAGACTATACTTACTCCCTGAAACAAAATGGCGTTGTTTTCAGACAGCTTTCCAAAAACCTAACGTGAGACATCCAGGTTTCAGAATTTTACCTGCGTTTTGACTGCCAAGTCTTCTAGGGAACTCAGATGCTTTTGTG
Organism: Chlamydotis macqueenii; assembly: GCF_036417535.1. Taxonomy (NCBI): domain Eukaryota; kingdom Metazoa; phylum Chordata; class Aves; order Otidiformes; family Otididae; genus Chlamydotis; species Chlamydotis macqueenii. The sequence continues at coordinate 25,828,520 of NC_141564.1, read as the reverse complement.
TCTGGAAGCATGCAGGCAAAGGCTTGCTCAGTTTTGACGTCTGACGGCGAAGTGTTTTGAATTATCACTGTTTGTTTCCCCTGGAACGTGCGTTTTCTTGCCTTTTCAGAAGTCTCTGGGAAGTTCACGTGGCTTCTTCAGAAAGTGATCCGAAACACCAGTGCTGCTGTTCTGCAAGCTCTCTCATCGCCTTGGGCAAAACCCTTTTTTCACCTGACGTGTTTAGGCTGGACCTTAGTCCATGTCCAGTGTGTCACGCTAAGCACGCTGAGGGGTGTTTGCGTGAGGATCCTTCCGTGGGCACGTTTAGAAGTTAGAGGATAAAATACTCAGATACGTTTCTTTCTTTTTAGTCAACAGAGCCTCCTGAACTGCAATACGAACCTGTCACTGTCGGAGCAGGGAGCGTTGACGCATCTGCTCCTGAAAAAGAACCAGCCCCTGCCAATATTCCTACTGCCATCAAATACCAAGATGACAATTCCTTAGCGCATCCAAACGTAAGTGTGCCGATGTTTACTTTATCTTCAGAACGAGCCAGCCCATTGAATGGGAGCAGGTTCGTGCAACCAAACGACCATTTTGCTGTGCTGCTCAGCAAACAATCTGTGGTCTGGAGACCGGTCACTAATGGGCACTCAGCGGGGATCATCACGCTCCTTGCATCATCCAGCAGAGAACAATTAGAAGAGTTGTTCGCCAGTGATGTAGCTTTAGAGTTACAAACAAATTTTATCACAAAGTAGAGTGTTAATTTAATGCAGGGGAATTTGAGATCCTGGTCACAGGATCTGTTCAGGAAAGATTGCTTTTGGGTTGTGTAGCTGGAAACCTGGTGGAGGACTCGGAACTCACCCACCTTGCCAAGTCGTAAAGCTTTACATACATGACCAACTCAAGCTAATTTTAAGTCATTGTGGCTAAACTTATACAAATTCCTTGGTGAACACTTGGAAATAGGAGTAAGTAGATTTTTTTAAGAACTAGCAAGTTAAAAATGACTTGCAGTTAAAACGCTAATGCAAGTTCTGCAAAACAAACAGAGCTACCAGAGATCAAGACCTGTGCCATCTGATGGGCTTGCTGTTTCAGGAGCAGACAGAAGTTGCAAAGTCTTGGCTTTCCAATTAGTAAAAGTCTCTGCTTTTACTAATGTATTTGTAACACCTTTGGATTTTAACGCCCCCAAGCAGCTGGGCTGTTTCTTTGGGCACCAAAATAGTCGATACGTGTTTCAACAGAGAAAGTTAATGAGTTGTGCCTGCTTTTCTTCCTCTCCTCGCTGTCTCCCAGCTGTTTATCGAGAAGGCAGAAGCAGAAGAGAAATGGTTTCAGAGGCTGATTGCTCTTCGGCAGGAGAGGCTGATGGGCAGTCCGGTGGCCTGAGCAAACTGCGGTGACCATCACGTACCAGTTCTCCACGAATGCTAATAAATCCTACCATTAAATTGTTCTATTTTCTCTTTTGAGGGAATTTTAATACTCCGTATGAGGTGTACAGAGAATAAATATGTCATCTGAATAAACAAGAATGTTCTGCCCTCTGGTTTTTTCCAAACTCATTGCTGGGTGACTTGTGTCGCTGAGCTACCCGCTGTAGATGGAAAGGCTATCAGAGCGCTGTAATTTTTTTTTGTACTGAATTCCTCTGGGATGCAAAAAACCTGACAGCCCAAGGAGACGTAACTTTATACCTCCCAATCAAAAAAAAAAAAATATATAACCATGTAGCAGTTTAAAGATAAATGAAAAAATAAGACTGTCAAATAAAGTTCAGCTTTACCAGCGCTCAGACAGTGGGAGAACAAGCGGTACCACCGTGGGCCATTACACCTTCTGCAGCTGGAGGAGGATGCGGGGCAAATGGTATCGCTGTTATCTCTCCTTCCCTCCGCTCTGCGTTGCAGAGCAGCTTTTGAATCCCAGACATCTGGGGACAGTCCCCTTGCTGAAGGGCTCTTCTGAGTGGATGCGCCAGCCTTGGCCTGCTTCCTCGCTTCTGCTGGGCTTGAGTGGAAAGAAGTGTTTTACATCTCCTTGGACACCCACGCACTGCTGTTAGCAGCCGGGAGCAGATGTAAGGAAAATGTTATGTTATCCTTTTAAACAAAATCATAAGGTTTTCATCAGGTTTCAAGAAATATTCTTTTCTGAGCAATTTTAAGCACATGAAAATGTTCAATAATCTGTAAAAGACAGCTTTCTATGAACTCTCAATGGGAAATAATCGAAGTATTACTGTGTGCAATGGTACTGGCCTCTGTGGAACCAGACTGATGGCATACCCGTTCCTGTGCAGAGCCACTGCTTTCAGTCTGTGAAGCTTCCGTTTGCACGGGTGTGACTTTAAAATAATGAAAGATTGCGCCTGTTTGAACATATCAAATTTAGCCTGAGTATCCTTACAAAAAAAATCTGTCCATCATCCAACCAAATAAAATACAGAAGTGTTTCTCCTGAGGTGTCTAGCAAAGCTGTGAGAAACTGCTGCATCAGAGCAAGAGTGAACTGAGCCCCCCTCCTCTGGGTGTACCTCACTGGACGTTACCTGCATCTGCTTCCCCTGTGAGTGAAGAAATTAATGTCATGTTACTTTTCCCGTGGTGAAAAAAAAAAAATATAGAGGATGATTCCAGAAATGTACTTTGGTTGTCTTTTTTTTTTTTTTTCAGATCACTGATGTAAAAGGAAAATGTATTAAATTTGAATTCTAACGCATTTTTCCTTTTTCTTTACGAACGGTGTTAGTTTTACTTGGTCCTGCAAGACTACCTTGTCTGCAATAAAAAGTAGGAAAAAATAATTGTTTCCCTTGTTTCATTTCAGCATTTTCAAACGGTAAATGTTTGTCATTGTTCTGTTTTCTAATCTCCTTCTGTTTGTTTCGTAGTAAATAAAAACGATTTGATCTCCATGTAAGGTACGGGTGTGAATTCCTCTCTTTCACACGTTATGTGGGATAATTTGGGTATTTTTGTTAGATGTAAAATTATTCCTTTTATACAATTCACAACCCTATAGGATACTTAAAAAATTCTGCAAACTGCTCTGTTATAAGTAAATAAGTCTTAGTGCTAACAAGAGGGTGTACCTACTATTGCTTAGCGATCCACAACTCCATTTGTCCAGCAAGCTCTGTCCCAGGGGCGCTGGATCGGTGCTCTGCCTCGCTGAGAACCTGCCGTCGCCGTTCCACAGCCTAACCCTTCAGCAAAAGCAGACACTGCTCCACTGCGTTTGCTCCGGTAGAACAAAATAAAGCTTGTATAAAGCCGATCCGTAGGCTTGTAAGTGGAAATGTTTAGACTGCAGCACTCTTGATTCAAGTTGTGTAAACTATTTCCTTATTTTGCTTTTACTTGAACAGCATCCTGTGATAAATGATTCATTTTCCTGTCAAAGGTAGGCAGATATTTGAGTATAACAAATGAAATATGGGAGAAGGCGGCAGCATCCCAAGTTAACTTCACTCTGTAACCAGCTTTGCACAACAACGAAGGAGAATTTTGACAAACTTCCTGCTGAAAATTACTTTACAAGATTTGGACCCGTCATAAATGGGTGGTAGCCAAATACATATGCCCTCCACCATTCCTCGTGTGGGGCCTTTTTGCTTGAGGAAAAGACAGCATCTGTTACCTAATCAGCCTGATCCAAGTGTGATTAACTCTGTCGTAACATGGGCACGCAACCCGAATCAATGTGTACCAGTTAATCGCCGTTAGCCTGGGAAAATGCGCTGCTGACTCCCAGCCCGTGCTTTTCCTGAGCCAAAGAGGAGTGACAATTATTTGAGAATAATTATTTCATAGACACATGGAAACATATCCTACTTTCTTAGTTTCTTTGCTTCTAAGGTCTTCTGGTGTTCTCACATCTAGTATTTAGGACTCTTGCCTATGGAGAGTTTATTTTTATGTCATATTTTCCACTTCGCTCCGTGCTCCTGGTGAAAGGGAACAGATTCCTGATAAAGAAAGGGAAAGAAAGGCTGTTTGCTACTTATCCAGGCAAAACAGAGCAGCACGAGGCGCGTTGCGCAGCCTGCAGAGACAGCAGTGGCGGGGTTTTGGCGTTCGGGACTTGTGACCGGGTGTCTCCAACACAATCGGCTCAACCACAAAGTTCCTCCCAGCGCCAAACGACCTTAAATCTGCCCCGGGCGAATGGTGTGTAGGAGTGAAAAGATAATGCTGTAACTTGAGCCATTCTGACTTCTGGTAGTCAGCAAGGACCTCTACCCCTAGAAATTACATTAGCAAACTCATCTCACTTAGCCTGCTGAACAGCCACCGTCGATTAAGATCAAGCCCAGCTCATTTTGATTTGATAACTTTTCGGTACAGTGTTCGCTAGCCTTTTCTGAGTTCTTGAATCATCCAGCGTCTCCACAACTATCTTCTATTATGATAATTGCTTGAAAAGGAGCTGTGTTTAGTTTTAAAATTATGATTATTGTTACATTTTAGAAAGATTTTTGCTACTAAAATAATGGTATCCTAGAAAACACTGCCAGCCAGGAGATCAAACTTTGCTACTTCTGCCGCCGTCGCTCCGATATGAGCGGGACTGGATGATCCCGAAGGCCATTTTTCCGTCGGTAACCCAAAGCCAACCTTCTCGATGATTACAGCTTTCCATTTGTCAAGTTACAAGAAGCAAGTTATTTTTAGTGGAGATCCTTGAACTCTAGAAACCTGTTTCAGGAGAGATCAGCTTGAACCCATGACTTAATCCACACACGACACAGGGCTGCGGCGGCTCTGCAGCTTGCAGCAGTAATTAAAAGCAATGCTAGAAGCATTATGACTCCAGAATTTAAAATATTCACCATTTATACTTTTGACTTAGTGCAGAATTGCCTAATTTGTGGGGTTTTTTTTCTGACCGTTCTCTCCCTCCTTTGCTAAGACCTAGGAAAAAAGAGTAGCGGTGGCTGAGCCGGATTATGTGACGCTGGGGAGCAAGACTTAGAGACTGAGTCACTCTGGAATTGCCACTCCGGGGAGGTGCGACACGATACGGCCACTTTTTCTGGAAGGGAGGGGAGCTGACGCTCAGCCCGGAGAGGGGCGGCGGGAGCTGGGTGCTGGCACGGGCGCTGAGCTGTGCTTCGCTTCCAGCCGGGCTCCCCCCATCAAGGCGTGCGCTCGGGAGCTGGAAACGGGTGTGCTGTGATGTAAACCCAGGTGAAAATGAAAATCAGTACTTGGCTTCTTCAGAAGCACGGTATGGACTGGGACTGCGAGGTGCAGGGACAGCAATGGTACGAGAAGCCCTTCCGCCCATTTTTGAAGGCGCTGTTTTGAGCAGGCTGTGGTTTCAAAGCCGGTATCTCTGCCGAGCTGCCACTGTAAGGATCTCATTCCCACTAGATGTCTCTGCCGTCCCAGAGCAGCGTCGCACTGAGCAGCAGTGCCTGGCTAGAGAGGCCATACAGATGAGAAAACGGAAACCCAATTCGCCTTTTTACGACGCAACCAGAACCGGAGTTAGGGTAAGAGACAGAGCACTTTGTCCCATACTTTCCTGTTGCCTTACAATCTACATCTTTTCAAATAAAACGTACTGCTCAAAAAGGTGAGCTCCAAATACTTAGCGGCTGCATGGCGCGGTCCCTGGGGGAGTTTTTAGGAAGGAAAAGTGGACTCTTCCCGTCCTTCGTCAGCAGAATGGGGTGTCCGGGGCCGTGCTGCCCCTCGCGCACCAGCGTGGCCGGGTCCGGGAGTGACGGGCACCTTCCGGCAGACGCCGCAGCTCTCTGCTTCTCCGGCTGGATTTCCATGGCACGGTTCTGAAAGGAAGAGATAAACAAATCTGATTATTGCTAATGGAAACGAAACACAGCAAACATTAGTAAAACTGTCATTGCTTTTTTGGCTACCTTTTCAGCAAGTTTCAGAGTAGTTTTTAATACATTCTAGTCATTTCAGTATTCACACAAGCCACAGAGCTGGGCGACTAAGGGAACTGAACATATTTTTAAATAAAATACTAATGTAAATGTTATTACACGTCTACCTCTAGTTGCCTGCAGTAGAACGATGCTTTTATCTGCAATTTATGAACAATTTCTAACAAACTGCCTTTGCAAAAGACTCTGCAGCAGGCCAGCGGTCCAGATGGAACGTAATCAGCTCTGTAGCCACTCTGTCAAAGGCCACGTTCACTGAAAATACGCGTACGCCTCTGGAAATGGCACCGCGCCTTTAAGCCGACCTGTAAAAGAACGTCAGGGTCAGAGGGAAGGATGCCCCGTTTGTGCCAATGCATTTTACATTTAAATAGTAACTGCTGAGCCTCACAGAACCGGCTGGGGCTTGCGCACCGATTGTCTGAGTGCTCTCAAATTACCTTCAACCTTGCTCCTGACATTGCACAGTGCAGAGCCATCACAGCCCCCGCCTGCGCTCTTGCCACGTTTTTTTTCCAAAATACTTCGGGAAAAGAACCAATTTTTAATATTCTGCGCTGGTTCTCAATAGTTATGTAAACAGAGCTAAACATCTTCCCACGCTTTCGGAAGTGAGGGGCTGCAAGAAATGGAATTAAAAAGTAATTGTGTAATAAAAGCTGGGATTTTTTTTTTTTCTTTCACTGAACAGTGACATCTCCTCTTGACAATTAAAACTGACAATTGATGCTTGCCTTACCTGTGAAACCAGTCATATTCTGAGCTGTATAAGCTTGATGCTGTGATAACTCCTGCATGTAATATACTGGTTTTCTACAGGACTCATTTAAACATGGGCTGCTCGGCTAGCAAGGTTGGTTTTTAGTTTTAGAGACAAGCAGCTGGAGGCAGGCAAGACCTCTTGAGCGAGTTCGATTACGTGAACACACGCAGTGCTGTCCGAGCGGCGGTCACCAGTTGTGACCAGCGCAGGAGTCTGGCTTCGCCTGGTGCAAAGCACCTGAGGCAGCCAGGCTTGGGAATCAGTTTGCTGTGGCCATGGGCTCTTGCAGGCACTTCTCTCCCTCCCAGTGCCAGAGAGAAGAGGAGTTGGCAGGATTTAAGAAATAAATATGTCATCTCACGGAAGACTCTTCAAGTTCAGCATCTCCAGCATTTATTTTTCAGTCTTTTGGCCATAGGGGAAGTAACTCAGGAACAAAACTCCCTCTGCTCCCTAATACGTTAACGTGCGCTGCCAAAGTTTTGATAAATCAATAGTTACTGTAACGTGATGGCAAGAGAGCCCATTTAAACAAATATTATTTTTGGATCAAATCCTGGAATCGATGATAAATGCTCCCCTGGGGCCAGGTCTTGACTGGTTTTTTGTTTTGTTTTTTTTTTTTAAGAATAAGAATATGTATATTTATATGCCTCAGTTCTGATCTGCTAAACAAAAACCGGGACAGAAGGCAGGGGGAAATTTCGGTCACAAAATTAGGGCTGATTAGAAGAGACGCTGTTCCAGTTGATGAAAAATTAAACTCAGGAATTCATTGATACAAGAAGTAATTAAATCCAAAATCTTAGAAACTCCCAAATGGATTTACTGCTTGTATAGGTGATTTGAAAAGTAACAGCCAAATACTTTTTAAAAGAAACCAAAGCTTCTCCTGCAGGTCTTGGAGAGGAGTTTGCGTTACAGCGACGCGGCAGGCCGAGGGCAAGGCTGTGCGGCACACAGCTCGTGCGCTTTCCAGGAGTTTCTTACAAAGCATCCAGCCCGGAGAACTCGTAACTGAGACACTGGGCACCAGGCAGGCTTACCAGGCAATCCAGTCTGGCGAGTCCTACGTTGCTCGTACTGGTATTTTGTAAACAGCCTTAAATAAGTAAATGAGATGAAATACTGATTTTTAAAGGGGAGCCAAGCCCGCGCATTTCTGTGAGTCTAACAGAACAGACTTCACCGATTCTTTCAGTTGCCTCAAAGACACACATGAAAATCTCATTCTTTTACTTTGCTGAAGCCTTGCAGATACGGAGGACTTCAAACACACCTGGCACAACGTGAGGACCCGTCTTGCAGTCTGAATGGTATTTGTTGCCCTGACAGCAGCACGCAAGCATTATTTCTTAGCTCATACATTATTGATAATCCCTAATTTGTGCGTGATGGGCGGAAGTTGCTCTGCGAGTAAGTTATAAATGGAAGGGTAGCAGCAACTTGTAGAAGCCAGTGACAATTCTATCTATAGCTCGTCCCAGCGCGCGCGCCGCTGGTGCCGCAGAGCCCGTTCCTCACCCGCCGGTGGGGCGAGTACGGGGTTAGGAATCGCCTGCAGCCAGGAGGTTCTGCTGCAGGTTATGTGTAATAGCTGGGCAATTTAAAAAATCCACTTCAAAGACAGAGCAGGAGCTTCCAAGGATATTTCCTAATTATCTACGGAGCCCAAAGAGAGTCTCAGAGTGAACACCGAAATGTTTTCCATCACAAATTCTTGGGTGGGAAAAAGGAAAATTTTGGAATAACAGTAAAAGACTAAAATATCTCCCTGTAAAAAGCAGGAGTTAATCTTCCCCAGTTTGCATCTCACATAAAACGTGGTTCAGCTTATCCACTTAACGCTGACAATGTACTTCTGAAGAGGTATTCTGTATTCATCTGAGACAAGAACAGAAAAACCCAGAGATAGTTTTACTTCTGTCTACCTCTATTTACGTCGTCAGGGTAATTACCCCATTTTAAGACCAGCTGACATTTCATCAGTGTCAGACTTGGCATCTTCCAGCACCGACCAAGAGACCGAGCGGATTTCTCGTGATTCAGATTAGATTCCCACAGAAAAGTCTCCTGCTAATGAACTAAGGAGGATTTATTCGTTCTGTTTTCTCGGTGTCTTCTTTGTGTATGCAAACCAGACATTTCTTGTTAATGTTACTTTTAAATTTTGATATGTATTTATTTTTTTAAACACAGGAAGCTTATAATTTAGTGATAATAATTACGCATTTTAAAATCCTGCTAACAAAACTGTCCTTAAAACGGGCTCTGGCTCTCATCCTCACAAACCAGTTGCTGGCTGGCACTTTGTCTATTTAAACACGTATGCAGGGATGCAATTTTCACCTCCAAGTGTTAAGCATCCCTACAGGTTAAAAATAATCCTTGTAGAGAAACTGCAGCTGATGGCTACCCAGATGTAAAGGCAGAAATATTTCTGCATTTCCCAGCAATTGCACCAAGGGTTTTCCACATATTTTTGTGTATTTTAAATAGCCGTGCTATGTAAAATAAGTTGATCACAATATCAGCATTGTTTTCAGCGTCACTATAATTGATTTGCGCTCTGGATGGAACAGAAAGCAGAAGCCAAAGTGAAATACCTGTGGAAAAGAGCCACCCGGCATGAAGCGTGATGGTGAACAGAAGTGTCAGTGGAAAATGTTTGGGGCAGGAACCTGAACGCGTATCTTTGGGATCGAGAGAGAACGGAGAATTATAAATACCAACAAAACATCAATATGGCCAAATGACCTTTTGTTCTAGATGAATACGTTCAACAAAGCTCTGAAGTCTGAATCAGATTTAAATAGTCATATCACCAAAATGAATAAGAATTAAGAAGGTAAATTAATTCCTAAGGGAAATCGCTGTAGATCTCATTAGTTCAGGAACAAGATACCTTAAAACTTTTAATTAAAGATAATATTTACTGCAAATGAATAAGAGTTGGCAGGTTTCAGCAGAAACCATAATCTCATTTATGCAAAGTTTTCTTATATTAAGGCAGACATCATTAATCTCGTTGGAGATGCCCTCCAGACTGACAGGGCTGCAGCGCCGAGGTGATTTCTTACAGAAGTCTTTTTATCTACACAAAAGAAACCTAACTCGAGCAGACACAAACCATAAGAAGGCCTGAGCAATTAGAGATATCACTCTGTGCAAATAGAGTGCTGACTTTACCGTGGCAGCGAGCCTCTCGTAATGAGCTCACTCCTAACGCGGCCCATCTTCCCACAAGCAGCCGAAAAATTACCAATAACTGGAACTCACATTGCTCGGCTCTCCGCACAGCAATCCAGCTCTGGCCTGCTCTGACTCGGAAAGGAATTTCATCTCTGGGAGCCGGAGTCCACGCAAAATTAAACAGCAGGCGGTAGATGATGCGATGTGCTCTGCACAGCCGTTGGAAAGCTCCACGTTTCGGTTTCATGGCAGGGAAGAGGTTTCTTTTTACAAGGCTGAATTCATACGAAGGCTGCACGGCGCTAACGGAACTTGCAGCCTGTTTTGTATCCGTGTTGAGAAACCGTAAATAAATACTGTAAAAATACACCTCGTTAGGTGTTGGTAGGGGACTGCAAGCAAGTAAAGCACACCGAAACAAACAGTTTGAGAAGACAAAGCTCCAGGAGGATAGGAATCTGCAGGATTTAGCATTCGACACACTCGTTATGTTAAAGAAAATTCACCTTGCTGGTTTGTAGCAAGTAATAAGTGAACATTCTAGCGTTCCACGTCATGGATATTAATCAACTGCTGTAAGAGCAAAATCAAAATTGATCCATCTGTCTCTTAATCAAAATATAATGATGAGTAATTAATAAATGAGCACTGTGTATGACCTAATCACTACGGTAAAGCTACCGCTTATTGCATTTCTAGTTTGAATACGCTCTTGCTTCTGGGGAGGTGTAGAGAGTTTTAAAACCTGTGGATTGAAAGGCTAACTGCAGTGCAGAGGCTGATGTGACTACAGCATTTGTCATATTTCCGTGTGCCGTCTGAAACAAAGCTTGAATCCTGTCTCTGAGCAATGAAGAAGTTATTTGATAACATTACAACTGGCACAAGATTTCGTTACGAAAAGCCCCAAAGCGGCAGAGTTCACTTCCACGACTGCCGCCCGATTTGTTTTATTTGCTAATCTTTCATCAGAAATGTACAAACAGTTCACGGAGCTCGCCCGGCCAATCGATGGGCAACCCTTTTTGTGTCATGCTTCCCTGCCCACCAGTCAGTCAGCATAAACGTTTTCGCTGTAACGACTGCCCAGGCTCGGAGAGCATCTTAAGGCTGCGATATCACCACTTGCTGGGATCTAAAGAGAAGTCTACACCAGCAGACAGCAAAATCGATGCTCACCCGATTAGGGGTATTTTTCAAAAATATTGCAGGCTCAGTTCATTCGTCTTTTATGTCAGTTTTCCACTTTGGGCCAAACACCAGCAGAGCTGCTTCTGCAGCGTGATGGATCTTAGTGGAAGGAAGGATCCGCTTTCATGACTGCCATATAAATACTCTGACGGTCTCTACTCCCACCTGGTTATCCCGGGCGTATTTTCTAGCTTTCTCCTAAAAATGGGGATGTTGAAAGAGATGTGAGGAGAGGAGGGAAGAGCCTTCACTTGCCTCAGCAGGAGATGCAGAGGGGAAACAACCCCCGGGCTCACAGCTCTGAGAAACTTTGCTATCTGGACCAGGAGAGCGTTTCCAAACACATGAACGTCTTTCCCCATAGTTCTATTTTACGAAGAATGAAGGTGAGATTCCTGTACTTTCTGGTTCTCTCAAACTGTCCTCCTTCAGAAGTAGGTTGATACGTAGCCACGGTTCTTATATACTACTCTACGTGTTCACAACCACTCTGCTCTTCAGGAAACCTAGCTAACGCTCCCCATGTATTTAATCCGTTCTTTTACTGAAACCTTCCTTTGATGACCACGCCCAGCGGCAGGGTTTGCTGGGGGGTTTCTCCTTTACAGCCGGCCGTGGGACTGCTTCTTCCTGCCAAAAACACCAAGGGGTCTTTTCCCCTTTCCGATTAACCAGTGCTCCTAACCGGCCTCACTCCCAAAGCCGGTGCAGTTAGGCAATACAGAACAAACTGCTGGCCAGAAGGTAACTAACGTAAAGCCTGAGAAATCAGATACGCCTTGTGGGTGCTGAGCTGGCGTGCAGTGAAAGGGAATCCTGATCCACAAATGGCTGCCATGGCCACGCGCAGTCCCAGCAGCTACTGCTGCCAAATATCCTTACTCCACCGCGGCCTCACTTTCTCCTCATGGCTCTGTTTTGCCGGGACAGCTCTGTTTTGCCGGGACAGCTCTATTTCTGGCTGCTTTTCCCACCAGCCGTTGGTGCTTTCCACTGAGGAGCCGCTGCAGGCCCAAAAGCTCCGGCTCAGGCCAGCGCCTGGTTTCCAGCCGGTCGGCACGGGGCGGCAGCCCGCCTCGCACAAGCACGGTGGCTTTATTTTACTGCCACCTACCGGGAAAAAAAATTACAATTTTTTAAAAAAATTGCCGAGGCCGGGGCCGCGGCCTGCGCCGCGCCGACCCGCAAACGCCTGACCGGAGCGGGGGTGGAGGCCGGGCCTGCTCGCCGCCGCGGCCTGCGCCTCCCCAAGCCGGGCCGGGCCGCCCCCCGCCGCCTCGCCAGGCTGGCCCGGGGCTTGGTGCGCGGCAGCCCGCGGCGCGGCGTGGGGCTCCACGCGTGGGGCCAGGCCCCGCGCTGGGCCCCGGCCCGAACCTTCCCGAGCGGGGCCGCGCGGCGGCGCCAGTTGCCACGGCAACGGCGGCACTCCGATAAACCCCGCCCCCTCCCGCTCGTCACGGCGGCGGCGGCCAATGGCGGCGCTGGGCGGCGTCACGTGGGGCGACGGGCGCCGCCGTGAGGGGCCGTGAGGGGCCGGCGGGGCTCACACCGCCCGGGAGCCGCAGCCATGTTCGGGGGCCTGGGGCGCTGCTTCGAGGAGGATCCCTTCTTCCGGTGAGGGCCTGCCCGGGCCCCGGGGCGGCCGGGGGACTCGGGGAGGAGTGGGTGCGAGGCGGCGGGGAGGGTCTGTGCGGGGTCCCGCCGCGCTCCTCCCGCTACCCCGGCGGAACGGGCGGGCGGAGGGCCCGGGGGTTAAACTGTTGCCAGTGATTTTAAACACCGGCGCCTTTTTTTTGGCTTCTTGCTGCCCCCTTCAGCAGCGCTGGCGGCTTCTGCCGTCTCCTAGCGCAGCGGAGAGCTAAGTCAGGATTTCGTTGTGGCACCGCCATGGGTTTGAGTGTCTTTATTTAGTTTTTTTCTCTTTTTTTTTTTTTTTTTTTTGGCCACAGACTGTTTCAGAGCTTTGGTCAATGCATGCACAAAAGATAACACCGGCTGTTCCTGCACTAAAACGTCACAAAAGTGTTCGTGGAATCAGCAAAGGCAGACTGCCTCCCTCCGCGGGCTGATTTCCCCAGTGGACGCTGATACGTTAGCTCAGCAGATGTGTTGGGTTTGGGGGTTGGTTTTTTTTTTTTTATTTCCATACCATGAGCACAATGGTAGTGCTTGGGGTAGAGCGTGTCTATGAAATCAGTTTATTTCCCCTGGGAATCTTTGTTTGGCCCTGGAACCCAAATCTAAGTCGCGTGTGGTGCAAACGCTTCCCCAGAGTGCTGGGACAGCCCCAACTGCTGAAGCCTCTGCTCGCCCCCAGTTCATGGCTCTGTAGCAGGTAGGAATGGGATCAGAGAGCTCGAAGGAGCCTGAATTATTTTAGTTTTTCTAAAGATGCACTTGCTACGGGGAGCTTAATTACAAGCAAAGATAAGGGGTAGGGCATCAAGCCGTGTGATGTGGGTTTGTTGACTGTTATCGCTTAGTTACAGGACATTCTAGCTGAGGTTGAGTTTGTTCCTCTTAAAGGAGAAGCCACTGCTTAGCTGCAGAAGCACGTTCCTTGCGGCAGGACAGCTTCTAAAGCTGATGGATCAGTACGGTTGGTTTCGAGGAAAATGCATGCTGTTGTAACAGCTCACCGGTTACGTGCAGGATACGCTATGCACAGAACTTCACCATGCAAATCCTCTGCATGGAATTAAAATAATAATGGAACTTAAGTCTTGTCTGTAGTAATTTGTAGCGTGCTTTTGAATGATCAGTTGCTCTCTTATTTATTAACTTTTATTGTAGCCACCAATGCAGTTTAAAATTGTAGGGGGAAAAAGATTGCAGAAGATAGAGGAAGGGAGTGTGTGTGAAAGAGATGAGAGAGATCACTGTTGAGATTGATTTTTTTTTTTTTTTTTTTATTTTATTTTTTTTTTTTTTCTTGGCACTGTCCTGGTAAATCTGTTTTGCATATAGTTAAGGAAATGAGCTTATTACTTCAGATAAGATTAGCTTCCAAAATAGTGTAATAATAGGCTTCTGTTGCCTCACAAGGAGAGATTTTGACTGCTGAACTGGAAATAGTGCCTGGGTTAAAAGAAACGTCTCCGTCTGTGAGCAGCTGTCCTGGGGAAGCACCAGTCTGTCAGCCAGAGGGCTGCCCAGCTGAGTTTCATCCCCGAAAGCCTGGGCAGGTGCAGAACTTGTCTCCTCTGCCAAGTGCAGTTGGCCTCTGTTTTTAATTCGCCAATATAGGGCTTTTGGTTTGTTGTTCCAGGTGTTACCTCCAGTGTGATTCTGCAACTTCAGGCTTACATAACTCCCTAAGTGGGGAAAAAAAAAAGTATCTAATGTGAAGGACAGTTTTCAAACATAATAAACGGAATGTATTGTTCTGGACCCTGATTTTCAACTGAGCAGAAACATACACTGAAGTAAGGAGTAACATTGTACTTTTCCCGTAACACCATGAAAGGGTTTCAGCTGGAACACAGAGCCTTAAACTTTGGAGCTTAAGCCTGAATCATACAAGAACTTTCCAAGTGAGATGCGTTTTGGTGAAAATCCTCACCTGCATACGCAGCAACACTTTTATTTTTAATGTCTCTTTCTCCATGTAGCAGACATGCTTGTTTGAGACCATAACAATCTCAGAGGCTGAACATTTTTGTTCCCTTTACTGATCCCTGCAAACACCTGAATGTCAGATGAAGGTCAGATTAACTACTTATTAGGCAGAATTTTGTTACTGCAGAATAGTGGAACAAGAGATGTAGAAATCTCTTATAGGACTTAATTTTGAAAAGAACTTAACATGTGAAGGGCACAAATTCTGTGTGCAAAACCCTTCCAGAGCCCTCTTTCTTTTTCCCTATCACTTTCATGGTATAATAGTGCAAAGTGTGCAAAAATCACGTCTTGTCTTGTCAAAAGTATCTTTTCCTTCCCCTAAAAAAGGTCAGATTAAGTCAGGTGTGATCAATGGTAATTAAACTAGTGTTCTGCACCTGTTGCTGTCCTATATAAAATCTGTAATTTGAACAAAGAAGGCAAGATCTTGCATCCTCTACTGGAGAGACTTTGACTTTTTTAGCATTTATATATTTTGTAAGGGTGACGTACTCCTTTTGTAGTTACGGTTTGAGTTTCAGTCATCGGAGCCATCAAGCTGGTAGGCTCAATTCCATGGAAGCTCTGTCTTCCAGACAGATTCTCTGTTGACTTTCCACTGTCTTGTCCCGCTCCAGAGCATACCAAAATCGCTGTTTTTCTTTTTGAGGCTTGACAACACTAGATCTTTTTAGGAAAGTTTCCCTAAAATGTCTCTAGGGAATTGGAGGCTTCACTTGTCATCCTAAATCTGCCACTCTACAGTATGTATCTTACTTCCCTGTCTCTGATAGTAAGGAGCTGTATTTCTAAATTGTTTCATAGACCTTTCATTTTTTAAAAAAATAAAAAAAAAAAAACCAAACAAACAACAAACACCATGGTTTTAGTACAGTTATGAGTGTATCAAATAGAGGTAGTGTAGGGTGAATGGACAAGAGAAATTGCCAGAGAAACTGAAATAAGGCAAAAAGGACAATCTGGCAAGGTATGAAGCATTATTTTCTGTCAGGTGAAGTGTTATGCACACTAAATTCAAGCAGTTTTTCTTACCTGCATTAAATCTATTAAATCTTGTTTTGCTCATGATGTGTTGTAGGTAACTTATGAGCGTCCTACCTCTTTTGAATTGAGGAGGAGCTTTGTTATGTGTAAGCTACTGATGGAATACAGTTCGTATTTATTTGTTTTGATAACCAAACCCATCTGAAGTTTGTGGGGTGGAAATAGATTTGGTGGAAGTACACATGCGCTGTGGTGGTGCCTGCGTGCTGCCCTCATCTTGGCTTCCGCAGGGACTTTTTCCATCTGTTCTTCATCCCATGAAAAGCGAGGGGGCACTTGCTGTGTGCGAGCCGCTTATCACGTTAGGACTGAAGTTAAAGCTAGCAGTCATGTGAGTGGGAATGATTAAGGTCTGCTTAGTGACAACAGTAAAACTGCTTCTGAACTATAAACGTCTGCTTGCACTGCAGCGAGTTAAGTGTGAGAGGAACAACCCGAAGCTTTTCTTCATGGAGGCATGAGATGGCATGGGAAAGGTTGCGGTGTCCTGGAGAGAATGAGGGGGTGAGGTGTTTGGGGAGTGCCAGGAAATCGATAGGAAGGAAGATGAGGTGCTATTAAGTCTAAGTAAACATACCTGGGAAGTGACTGTTAATGTTAATAAAGCGGCTTTCAGCGGAAGAGCAAAGGGGAAGATCAGACTGGAGATGAAAGGAGGGAATGAAGCAGGGTTTTCTTTGTATGAAGTCATAATTTGTAGCCTTGGACTACAAGGAACAGTACTGATCATACATTGCGCTTCTGAGAAAATCATACTTTGCTCCTCTTTGGGCCTCAGTTAGAAATATTTAATTCTTGTCCAAATTAGAGAATGCAAAGAATTAACTAAGTAGTAATGGAGAGCAACGTGAGCAGTGTTTTACCTGCAAGTCAAGCTTTGGGATTATGGGTGGGGTTCTGTAGGTTTTTGGAAACAGAGGTAGAGTGTTTAGAAAGAGGAGAGAAGAGGGGGAAAACTAACAGGAAAGCAAAAAGCCAGTGAGAATCTTTCTCCCCAAGCAGAGAAAAGAGATGTGAGAACATGATTTGTGGTGGGAGAGGAGAGGGAAGGGAAAGATGGAAGAGTGGGTGACTAAGGTAAAGGAGATGGAGCTGGCTTGGATTTACAGAATAGTATAAGTCTTTGAGTGTGTGGGTCAAGGAGGATGAAAAGTAGAATAGGAGCAGCCAGCAAAATAAATTTCAGAGGGGGATATCTAGTGGGACACGATGAGTTCGGTGAGTAGTACCGTGTGAAGCTTTGGAAAATGAAAGTAGGGAAAAAAAGGAAAGGAAAAGTAAATTTCTTTTAATATTAGGGGTTGGAGGTAGAAGTAGTGATAAATAAAACATAGGTCAGTTTTGTAGTTCCTGGCAGATAGTAAACGTAGGCTGGAGTGAAAGATAGCTGCAAAGGATGGAGTGTTTTTGGAAAAGATGTGGAAAGAGAAAAAGCAATATGGACACCCAGGAGCACAGGAGAGCAATGAAGACAAAAGAACAAAAACACTCAACCAACCTGCGAGATGGGAAGAAAAGTGAAAGAAATGAGAGTTTGTGAAGAACAGGAGATTGCCCAGTTGGGTCCTATTAAAATAATAATAAAAAAATCAATAAAGAACCATGTGGAATGATTTAAAATGAGTTTTTAAAATTTCACAGCCGTTTTACATCGCTTAGAATAAAACCCAATGATTTAATGCGCAAAATATCTCTTTTTTTTTTTTTCAGCGATCCTTTTGCTGCACACCATGAACACATGCGGCAGATGATGAGGAGCTTTTCTGATCCTTTTGGCCGAGATCCATTTCTCGGTATAACAGATGGCGGGGAGAGAACAGTAGATCGGCGAGCACGCCAGGACTCTCAGGTTGCTCTAAGAGGAAATCGCAGAGTAAGTGTTTTCTTAATCTCCAAGGATTGCTACACGGAATTTACATTTACTAGTATTAGAGTTGGCTTCATGTTTCCATTTCTGTTAAATTTGATCCAGTAGAAACAGAGGCCTGGCTCAGCTATTGCAACCTTGGGCAGATGCTTCCTTGCGGTGTAAAATGTGAATAATCTCTCTTGGTTCCTTAATGACCTATTACTTAACACTGACAGACTTCTGTTAGGACCAATAACAAGTCCGTATCTTATTGAACATCGAATACATAATATGTAATGAAACAAGCATTTAGCAAATGTTTGGTTTAATAAATATTGTGTATTAACTGTTTTTGTTACAGAAAGGCATTAAAAATGTCCAAGGACAGAGCTTTCTCTGAACGCTTATTTCCTTTTTGTGCTAACCTTACTTAAAAAGGTACTTTGATATGTTTATGCCTTCACTCTGCACTTCAGTATCTTGTGTCTAGCTATTTGTGTTAGTTTGATTTGACACAAACCTGTGTTTCAGCCACCTAAATAGTGTCTACACAGATAATTTAAACCCTGCTTCAACTTTGCAGCTGTGAACAAAGGCTTCTTATTCTGTATTTGATCTGATTCTTAATGTTTCCTCTGGATATAAGACTGTAAGAATTAAAGATCAGGGAAATGGATATGAAACCTAGTATCTCTGTAAATTACCACCTGAAACTGAGAAGTTTGCAATGATCTGTGTTTTATATAAAAGTATTTTTTCAACTCTCTGGGCACGCAGGACAACTCTATCTTATGCTTCTGTAGCTAAACCTTCTCTAATTGCTGTATTTAGAAAGGATATGTGTTTGAAGTCGATTCCTTTCCCTCCACCAGGCTAGGCATTTTGCAGCTGAATGATATCTTACTGTAATGAATCAGGTTTGAATTTAAAAAAAAAAAACAACAAAACCGTTGGAAGACAAAACAGATGACATCTGGAACTCAGCCAGATCTGGTGGTGGTTGTTCAAACCTAGATAGAGCTTGATACACATAGCTGAAGCACGGACTGTCACCTACAAGTCAAAAGGGTAACTGTCAGATTCCTTCCTCCGTGCTCACACACTGCCAGCTAGTTTCAAATATAGACGGTGCTGGATCTAATTAGGGCATGATCTTTCCTCCACTGAAGCAGATTCTTAGGTCTTGGTTCAGTAGATGCATAAAAACAGACCAGACTTCTTTTTCCTTTAGAAAAAGAGTATGTTAAACCTTGCCCTAATATCTCGGGGGTTTGCATCGCTTGCTCTTGGCAGTGAGGCACAGAAAAACCTTTCTCTGTGGTTACAGAAAGGAGTTAAAGGTGCGAGAGCGCTGTGTTATTTTGATAAGCACAAAAGAATTCCACACCTGCTAAAATCTCTCCAGTGTTTTTTATGTTCCTCATGTTTCACCTAAGAGTTATCAGATGTCACAGAAGATTCAGCACTGATTATCTGAGCCTTGCTGTAGTGTCAAGCCACTTCTACTGGTTTCCCTCCAGAATTTACTCAAATGCTTAAAATAGATGTTTATGTGGGAAGAGATATATTACCACATAAAATCCATGGTTAAAATTACCCATACTGATTACTGATATTGTAATTGTACGTTTAAGTAAACTCTGTGGCATCCATAAGACTCCTCTGCAAGGAACAGAATTTGAAAGTGCTTTTCCTTTCTCAAACAGGTTTGCAGTGTCAGTTTTTAGCCTTTTGGAGGGAAGGAGAAGGATATGAGAAGTAGGAACAGGGTAAAACATCCTAGGAGATGCTGTCATTTGGTGTTGTTTAGATATCAGATTGCCAAATATATTAGGCAACTATTCAACAGGTTTTAGTGTGTACTCTAAAATAAAGAGTTTATAAACTCTTAATGACTAACAACTTCATTATTTCCGAGGATATCCTTTTGCACTTGATACGTTCTTTTCTGTCACTACATATTAGAACTGCAATCTGGAAGAGTTCATAGAGATATTCAAGAACCAGATAATTCCTTCCTTTTGTACTTAAGAGTTATTGTGAAGTGTTTGGTACTTCTGTCTAACCAGTCTTTCTTCAGGTAGGCTTTATATAACTCTCCAGTCTTAGTTTCCTGGAAACGTCCGTGTGTGTTCCAGCATCTCACTGCCCTGCCGTATAGGGGATATTCAATATCGGTTGGTCAAACAGGAACTGTATTTGCCGATGTTCACAGCTACATCTATTTATACACCAGCAGAAGACTATCATCTGCCCGTGGGAGATTTGTCTTCAGGTGGTCCTGTATATGATGACGGATTTACCTAGAACTCCTTTGCAATGACCTTTGAAACTGCTGACAGCTTAGACTTCACTGTGTTTATCGTAATGGATATATGGATATTTTAAAGAAATACATTACAAGAGATTAATATAAATATATAAAGAGTGCTTGTGAACAGATCATCAGCGTTCACAAGCGTCACTTGTTTTTCTTCTAAGCTCTGAAAGTGTATGTGAGCCCTCTGAAATTTAATAGCATAAGTTTACATTAAGGGAACTGTTGATTTGTCGATTTTCATCAACTTCCAGCGATGGAGTTCTGTTGCATGAGTAGAATGAAGTGTTTTCAGAGAAGTGGCTGATGCCTGAAGCACTGTGCTGTATTTTAAACTATTTCAGTGCAAAGGTTGCTATGGTATACAAATGCTTCTCAACTTCTAGTGCATACATACGAATGTAACTTATTAAATGTGACGACAGCTATCGCTTTCCAATATAATTAACAGAAATATATTACTTCTGTATGCCCATATTATATTGTCATCGCACACTATAAATTGCCAGGGTCCTCCTGAGTGACTGTATTTGATCGGGAATGTTCAGCATCACCTGCTGTATTTGAAAGTGCACCAGATACTTCTGCTGTGTCTGGTAACAGGTACAGTGACTAAAAGACGCTGATCCTTTTTCTTGCAGGCCACAAGCTACTCCCTCATGCCCTTTGGAGGCTTTGGTAGAGTGGTTAGTATCCCGGGAGCGATAATCCTTGTAGCTCTCACTAATACGTGCATACTGTCTGCGTAACTAAAGCATGGACAAAGGCTCGTTTCAGTGTGCTTGCAAACATCTTTTCTTGGCATTCAGATATAGGGAACAATATAATTCAAGAAATATTTTTTTAATTATTACTTATTAAATGAAAATGTGGGGGTAGACTGGGTATGCTGATACCAAGATTGGAAAAGTTACTACTTACTAGCTGGCTTTTCTACTCGCAGATGTATCCATTGGGGTTTGATCTCTGATGGGTATGAATGAAATAATCCCTGGAGAGAGATTCCAAGCTCTGAGTGCTGCCCGCAGACAGACACCAGCGCCCTGGAGTGTGTTTGTGGGTGTAGTACCAACAAGACCCGTAGCGCTGGTCACAGCTAAGGCATGCTGGCTTCTGGAGACAGAACTTCCACTGGAACTGGGCTTGGAATGGTTTTCAGTTGTAGTTTGTTAAAGGTCTGGAATATCTTGTAAAAGATCTGTAAAAAGTACCCAAGGAAAAGCAAGTTTATTGTTAGGACCCTCATGGAAGTTTGTGCTTCCTTTAGAAGGCTTTAGTCTTCAGATAAGCTTGGAGAGTGGCTCTCTCTGGCAGAGCAGGTAAGAATAAATGTCTTTGAATTTTCAGATCTAAAAGTATTACTTGTTGAATTGTTCTTTTTCTATTCACGGCACAGGCTATGCTTTTAGTCCCCACACCCCCAGTCTATGGCATGTAATTCCATGGGTACAGCTGATTACTATATAATGTCATCGGTTCAGTGTCCAGATTTCTAACTGTAGAAGACAGTTTTCTGGAGTTAACTGACACTTGCAATGATTTGGTGCCCTAAATTGTCTTTTATTATTGCCCAGAGATTTTGATAGTCCTTAAGGATTCAGATTTCTTGCTACAAGAAATAAATTTAAGATTTTCTGTGCCTGAATTTTACTTAGTTTTATGCTTAAACTGCAGATTTTATTTTTAAACTTTTAAATACATGGCTGTTTAAATGAATATATTAAATTGTATATATTTCCAGTAGCTGGAGGAATGTGGGGTGTTTCTAATTAGCTATTGTAATTAGCACCCTGATGTTCCGTAGCACTTTAGTAGCAAAGGGCTACTGTGTGCAACCTGTCAGCCTGCCTCTTGCCAAAGCTGCTGGGTCTCACAGAGCCCTCGGGAGTCCTTTGTGCAACACTGGATCTTCTGCTTTCATGTAAAAAGAACGAATGAGTGTTTTGCTGAATAGATCTTTAGTATCAAGTAATTAAGCTGCCATTAAAATACCAAGTTCTGGTTCTCTGATTTTTCCATGCTTCCCTTTTGTGAGTAACGTACACTACTTGTGCAAAGGAACAGCTGTGTCTGCCGCGGTGCCCTCCCAGGGTGATTCTATGTGCATTAGGGGATTTGCACAATACAGGTCACCTGCTCGTCAGTAGATGATAACGCACGGGGGGTGACATGGTACCTTTCCAGCAGAAGCCGGTTAGGTTAGAAGGTATGTGAAAGTAGTTCTTGTAAACTGGCCACAGCATGAGCTCATTTTGACACTGCAGTTTCAGATCTTTCACGTCTGTCTTTCCAGTAGCTCCATGTTAACGATCAAGTTCCCCATGCTAGCTTTCAGCTTTTCATTTGAAAAGATGCATTTTGGCTTGTCTGTGTCTATGGACTGCAGTCTGTCAAAGTCTTTTTGATGGTCTGATTCGCATTAAAAAATGCATGTAAATGAAACCGCCTCAGAACCTGAGGAGTCAGAAGACTTTATTTTCATGTCTTTTCTTTTAGCAGGATGCAGATTTTGGGGAGCCTTTTTTTGCCATGGACAGGATGATGTCAAATATGAGAAACAGTATGCTGGAAATGCAGAGAAAATTTGTAAGTTTTAAAAAACTTGTTCTAAAATTAATTGTATTGGAGACTGACAGTTATTTAAAATACTATTCAAAGTCCAGGCAAGAAAAATGTTTCTTCTTTCTTCACCACCTTTGGAGGTAACACTGATACCTATGAAGTGTTGCTGCATACGTGTACTGTGTTTTACTGGCCTTGTAAAATGGCTTGTAACCGTTGTTGCTCAAGTCCTGTTTCACCTGAACTCTTTACACACCTTATTACGGACTGTATGTGGCAAGACCGATGTTACAGGTTATATCTTCGTTACTAAACTAAACTATGCCAGGGCAAACATTTGAGCAGTTGTTTATTGCTGCCCCGTGCTTTTTATTTGTTGTCGTGTTTCCTGGTATGGGGAAACCTGTGGCCAGACAAGGCTAGGACAAGCGTGAGGGCACGTCAAATGCCAGGGTCTCTTCCCAACAGGCTGCCAGGACTGAGGGTTAATATTCCAGAGGGATGTTCTTTTTCATAATGATCAGACAGTCTCAGAACATAAGAAGTACCTATTACTAAAAGTTAAAACTCGTGGATAATAAGCAGCCTACGTTCCTTGTAGGATGACCTCTCTATCCACCCAGATGTGCACACGTTCAGCTCCTCCTCTGTGATGACGTACTCCAAAACAGGTGATGAACCACCAAAAGTTTTCCAGGCTTCAGTGCAGACACGCACAGCTCCGGGAGGTGTAAGTAGTGCTGAGATGCAGCAAAAAGGTGGTGTGTAATTATCAGAATCTAAGTTTGTCTATACCAAACCACAGTTTCCTTCAGGTTCTTTTCACTGGAGACAGTTACTCTTATAATTTAGGAAAATACATGTCTGTTTAAATATTGCTCTATATTGAAGGCTTCTTAAGCTTAAGTGCTGTTTTCTTCCTTGTAATTTGCATGCTTCTAGATAAATTGCATGCCTATCAAAGACTGGAAAAATTGAGTCCCAGAATAGATGATTTCTTCAGGGCAGTCTCCAATATCTTTCTCTTTGCCATAATTAATCCTCTTCTTGTATATTTAAAATTCTGTCTAAAATATAAGATAGCAAGAGGCAGTCTGTTTATGCAAAACACTGCTTCAAATCGTCCCCTTTGCTCAAGCACTCTTAAATGCTTACATAATGATGAAGATGCCCTTTCATTGACTTCCTTGCAGCTGTTGCGTCTAATTCTGCTAAGAAATTTGAATTTGAATTTGAACCCTGAAGCACGGTTGATGAAAGACTATATGCGAGCAGTAAAGGCCGTTGAGCGTGATTGGCTGGGGGACATGTTCAAGCTCAAGCAGACACTCAGTTATCAAAAAGGTTCTAATAATATACCTATGAACACAGTGAGAAGCGGTTGCCTGGGTTTCATGCCGGTCAACATGACAAGCTAGTAATTAGTTGTCCCTTCATGCTGAGAATATTGGCATTGGCTGTTACTCGTTCTGTTGTCACGGGGAAAGCTGAAGACTTGTCTGCATGTAGTATATTTAGACTAGGCTTTTTTTCACCAACAGTTAATATCCAGTGCATATGTTACTTAAGAAGCTGTAGGTGTTCTTGTTTAATCTTCCTGTCTGTTGGCAGAAAGAAAACAGACTTGATCTGTGCTTTGTTGCTGTATTTTCAGCCAACACAGCAAATGAGACAACTGGAAAAGCCTGTAAAACCGAACTTTTTCAAAAGAGAGATATAAAGACTTTGGGAAAGAAAACCTGATTTAAAAAAAAAGAAAATTGTAACTTCTTTTTCTGGTTGGAAGGACACTTATTTCCCTGTTTTGTACAGGTTAAGGAGACAAGAAGAGCACTTAAGGATTCTGAAAGTGGACTGGAAAAAATGGCCATCGGTCATCATATTCATGACCGTGCCCATGTCATCGAAAAATCAAAAAACAGCAAGACTGGCAATGAAGAAATGAACCAAGAATTCATCAACTTGGATGAAAGTATGTCTTTCTATGCTGTTCTCTAATGGGCTCTATGCTGTTGTTTCAATACCAATTTTGAAGTTCCAGCTTGAGACATCTTAAAAGGGTCAGGTTTTCAGACACTCTAAAGTCTGCAAGTCACGTTTCCGTAGCTGATATAAATTTGGACAACCTAAGTTAAAGTAACCAGTTAGGCTTGGAAATGTGGTGTTATAATGCTGTTGGTACTGTTTGCTTCTACAATAGCTGCTTGTATTTGAAAGTATTTTTAATGATATTTTATGGTTTCAAAGAAACTTTTAACAGAATTCTACTATTTGCTGTGTGTTTGTGGCCAATATAAAATACACATTTAAGAGACATGTGGTTTAAATGTGCATATACTCTTACAACACAGTGACTTTCAGATTTCTTTTTTTTTTTTTTTTTTAAATCTTCCAAACATAAGCCTACTGGCAGTAAGCATTTAGTTGTCTTTTACAGCTCCCCTAGAAATAGTATGCAGGCCACGAGGAGAGTCATGGACCACAAGTTTAAAAAAACACTGTTCAAATTCCTGATTTTCATTTCATGTTTTTTCCTATCTTGCTTGCATTTGTTAAAAGTAAACTTTAACTGTGTTCCAGCTGAGGCCCAGACCTTTGATGAAGAGTGGCAGAACGAGATTATGAAGTTCAGGCCATCTAGAACTAGATGCAATTTAGAAGCTCCAAAATACAGAAGTATTCATCATATACCTAAGGAAGGTGGATTAAGAAGGTAAAAACAGTTTCCTGCCACAGTAAGGAAATACTAGCAACAGAATGAAAATTCAATTCTGAAGCAATCTGTTTATGAACAAACAATGCTTAGTGGCAGTCTGAGGAGAAATAACACACCTTATTCCTCCTTTTCTCCTGATGCGACAACAAACAGCGTAAGGCAGTATTTTGTTAATTAAATTTTGAAGAAATTCAGTATTTTTGGCTTTGAAAATTACTTAAACACTTGACAGGCTAAAATGCTGAGTGTTTTTTCTAGAGAAATATGCCCATGCTCTTAGCTCAGCTATGCACAAATGTTGTAGCTGCCCCCACAGCCATTAAACTGGGTTAGTTGCATTGTATTTCGGTTTTCAAACTAAGCTGTTTCTCTCTTCTCATTGAGTGTGCAAGACGAGGAAGCAGTCCAATCTATGGCCCTAACAACGGAAGTAGTTCTGGAGGCAGAGTCAAATCTGTCTTTCAACTAAAATAACTAGACCTTCACATAAGTAATTCACAAAATGTATATTCCCCCACCCCCATATTGTATGGTGGCTGTGATTTTTGTTGTTTCTTTCAGAGAGAAACCACTTGCAGTTGCGGGTTCCAGGGAGCCCAGAGTTTCTCTGAAGAATCTCAATGTGAAAGGAACACATGTCCCCATCAGAAGCGGCAAAAAATAAATTGTGTCCATTCTCCGTTGGAATGGAACTTCTTCAAGAGAAGATAATGGTGCTGCGTTGCTTATGTTCATATAAGTATACCCATACATATGACCAATCTTTTAGTTTTTGTTTTAGCAAGCATTAGCGTGCCTTGCTACTCCAGTCTCTTGACAACTGAATGTTCTTTAAAACTTCAGATCCTTGGTTAAACCATCTAGTTTCAGTAAACTATAAACCCAGCATCTTTCCACTTAAAAGCACTTTAATGGATTATTACTAATTCTGTTTTAAAAAAAAGGGTTTGATTTGCATGATTTTTCTGCTACAACTACACCAGTCTTGGACTTTTTATTAAGCCTGATAATGAAACTACTTTTTCTCCACACTTTATAACTTGCACAGAAAGTAAACTCTGATTTTATTTTGTGTGGCTGAAATAATTATGAATTTTCTGGGTGACAGAGCAATTTGAATACATATAGCCACTATGTATCTCTCTCTCTCTTTTAAAACTTATATTGTAAATTGTAATAGAATACCCAGATTCACTGCGAAGAAAAGTGAGGAATACTGAAATGACAAACACTTCAAGTAAATTTTAGTTTCAGTGTTATGTTCATAAGCTGTGCTTGCATCTCTTATTTTCTGCGTCTAGAGTGTCAGGTTTGTATTTCTGATTCTTGGTTTCCTTTGGAGGTGGCCCATTATTTTTCATTCTTGAGGATTCTCTGTAGTAGCTTTTAATTATTCTGTAATAATACCACTGTGTCCTAACAAACTCAGCTGTAACTGTTATTAATCAGAGAAATATGGGGGAGGAATTGGTGGAGTAGGCAGCAGTTTAACTGGATAATGACATCTGATTCCTTCTGTTCCAAAAAGCTAAAAGAACCCTGCCTACAGGAAACCATTTCCCCCCTCAGCTGAGATGAGATGTGTTTGTTTTCTCTTTTTGTCCTGTTCAGTGGACAGAGGATGATCTTAACTCTAACACTTCATCTCCCTTGTTGTTGTTGTTATTTGGTTAAAGAGTCTCATGTTCCAGAGGGAAGTCAGCTGTGTGACAGAACAGGAAAGGTCTCTGTTAGAAGTGTTAAGTTCGTATGCCATTTTGTTATGCTAAATTGATCCCCATGTTGCAGCATAAATAATTTCTGTAGACTGTAACACTATAGCATGTATTTCAAGGCTAAAACATTGTAGTGTAGCCTTTAAAAAGGCACTATTTATATTATAAAAGAGAATAGGTTTAGGAAGTTAAGATTAATATTTGTTTGGCCAAAAAGGAAATGGCCTTCAAATCATATTTTTCTGCACATTTCCCAGATTATTTAATTCTATGTTTATTAATGTGCAAAATTAAACAAAAGTACTTTTGTTGAACTCCGACAAGGGAAAGGAAAGACAATTGTGTAGTTGTTTGTTTAATGCGATGGTCTTTCCCTGTTACTGGAGCAAATACTCATGGCCGTAAGTTGATGCCATTGATAGAAGGACAGGCTGAAACTGTGCGATACCACCGTCACGCTTGCCAGAGGACGTCTGCCGGAACCCTGAATCTAAAGGATGCTTCTGCTCTCCTTTAAAAAGTAAGAGTACAACTCCAGGGCCTGATCTTCCATACTCTGAAGACAACATCGGTTTTGCAATTAATGTCATGGAGAATATAAGGGCCTGGAGGCATTTTCTAGGTACGTCACTTAAATTTCCCAGGAATAAACAGCAGAAAAGTTATTTGTGTCATAATTTCAGAAGAAATTTTTGATTTGAGAGATGCTGCTATTAACATAAAATAGATTCATCTGACAATTTAGGTTTTTGCCTGTGTTGAGATTAAAAACATGACACATATATGTAACCAATAAAACAAGCACATACATCAGTTTTAAAATTATAGTGGAAAGAGGCTAATATTAATTAGATTACTTTGTTATGCAAACCAATGTTCAAAGGTGTAATGCAAAAGAAATTGTTCTACGTAGAAACATCTGAAGCTGTAATTCTTTAATAAAGTTATTTATTATTTACGGTTATTGTTTGGCTTACACTACACAACTACGTGACTTGTGTGTTATTTGTTTTGGGCTGCTCTGAAGCCTCCTTGTATGTGACCAAGCGCAGTGCAATGAGGGACAACGTGCCCCTCAGTTTCCAGACAGAAAACATGCATTTACCACAAAAAAAAAAAGTTTGCTAGAAGGAAAGTGATGGGGCTGGGCCTTGAGTATGGCGAAGGCCGGGCTCCTTCTCTGCTCTTGGAGTCTCCTCTGGTATGCCAGACCAACTGCTCCTGAGGGATTTTATTGTAAATGTTTGAGAATAGAGGTACAGCTTCCTTGAGCGGTGCCCTGAACCTTTGCACACCACCTACTCAACAGCTATGGTATGCATGCTCTTGACACCAAATGTGAGCGTTTCTTCTCCATTGTGCTGCTTACCCCAGGGAAGTCACGCAGAGTAATTCCATCAGACAGCCGCAATCTTCTGTTTGTAGCTGTAATCTTGACCTAACTGAACCTTTCCTGCTGTTACAAACCGGTACCTGCGATCCGCACAGCATCCTCCCCCGTACGATTACTTTTTTTCCCTGCAATGCTGCCGCTCAGGGGTTCTTTGCCCAAGGAGCCCAGCTCTGTGCTCGGCACCAGTCGGTGTTTCTGTACCACCGGCTCCTCTGGCGCCGCAGCCTGCTGCGCTCAATGCCTCCAAACGCTGTCTCCGCTGAGCCGCAGCGGCGTAAATCCTCATCGCTGCGGGCTCCGTCGCACGAAATCCGACGGGACCAGCCCCGCAGCAGAACCCCCCGCTCGCCCCTCTCCTCCGGGCCCATCCGTACCGTTCGCTGTTTCCCGCCGGGCCTCCCCTTCCGCCTCCGCCCCGCTCCGGAAGCGGCGGCGGCGGGAGGGAAGGAAGGAGGGAGCCATGCTGCGGGGGCTGTGGGCCGGCCTGCGGCGGGGGCGGCTGCAGCGGACACAGGTACCGGCCGCCGCGGGCAGGGAGGGCGCGGGGGCCCTGCGGCGAGGGCCGGGGACTCGGAGCGCGGAGCTGAGGGCGGGGAGGCCGGATACAAGATGTCGGCCCCCCACCCCCGGGGCCGTGTCGGGCCTCCCCTGTTGGCGAGGCGGCGGGAGGGTGGGGAGCCGGGGAGAAGGGAGAGGAGAGACCTGAAGGGAACGGGAGGAAAAACAGGAAAACCCGGGAAGATAACGGCGAGGTCTGAAAGGCGGGAGGGGCACAGCTGGGCCCGGCGCGGAGGGGTTGCCTGGCTTTTTTGGGCCCAGCGCGGAGGTTTGCGGTGACCCCGGGGGGCTTGGAAAGGGCGTCGGGCTTTACATGAGCCATTTGTCACAGGCTGACTGGAAGCCACCGAAAAGCAATTTGAGTGGGAGTTTATGTGTCAGCAGTGAGCTGCGTTTGATCTGCTCCTGACAAAAATGGTTCAATGACTAAATTGACTAAAACAAAATGATTGTGCATCGTATTTGAGAAGTTGTGGCATCCTGGTGAGGTTCCTGCTGACTGGAAGAGGGGTAACATAACCCCCGTTTTTAAAAAAAGAAACAAGGAAGGCAGCTGCAGGCCGGTCAGCCTCACCTCTGTGCCTGCAAGGTCATGGAGCAAGTTCTCCTGGAAACCATGCTAAGGCACATGGAGAGCAAGGAGGTGGTTGGTGACAGCCAACATGGCTTCACCAAGGGCAGATCGCGCCTGACCAATGTGGTGGCCTTCTATGACGGGGTGACGGCATCGGTGGACAAGGGTCGAGCAACTGACGTCATCTACCTGGACTTGTGCAAAGCTTTTGACACTGTCCCGCACGACATCCTTCTCTCTAAACTAGAGAGACATGGGTTTGATGGACGGACCACTCAGTGGATAAGGAGTTGGCTGGATGGTCGCACTCAGAGAGTGGTGGTCAACAGCTCAATGTCCATGTGGAGACCGGTCACGAGTGGCGTCCCTCAGGGGTCCGTGTTGGGCCTGGCCCAGTTTAATATCTTTGTCGGCGACATGGACAGTGGGATAGAGTGCACCCTCAGCAAGTTCGCCGATGACACCAAGCTGTGTGGTGCCGTCGACATGCTGGAAGGGAGGGATGCCATCCAGAGGGACCTTGACAGGCTGGAGAGGTGGGCCCGTGCCAACCTCATGGAGTTCAACCAGGCCAAGTGCAAGGTCCTGCACCTGGGTCATGACAATCCCAGGCACAAATCCAGCCTGGGCGGGGAATGGATTGAGAGCAGCCCTGAGGAGAAGGACTTGGGAGTGCTGGTGGACGAGAAGCTCAACACGAGCAGGCAATGCGCCCTTGCAGCCCAGAAGGCCAACTGCATCCTGGGCTGCATCAAGAGGAGTGTGCCCAGCAGGTCCAGGGAGGTGATTCTCCCCCTCTACTCTGCCCTGGTGAGACCCCACCTGGAGTACTGTGTCCAGTTCTGGAGCCCCCAGCACAAGAAGGACATGGACCAGTCGGAGAAGGTCCAGAGGAGGGCCACGAAGATGATAAAAGGGCTGGAGCAGCTCTCTTATGAGGACAGGCTGAGAGAGTTGGGGCAGTTCAGCCTGGAGAAGAGGAGGCTCCAGGGAGACCTGAGAGCGGCTCCCAGTGCCCAAAGGGGGCTACAGGAAAGATGGGGAGAGATTCTTCAGCAGGGCCTGGTGTGATGGGACGAGGTTTTAAAACAGAGGGAGGTAGAGTCAAACTGGATATAAGGAAGAATGTTTTTACTCTGGGGGTGGTGGAACCCTGGCCCAGGGTGCCCAGAGAGGCGGTGGATGCCCCATCCCTGGAAACATTCCAGACCAGGTTGGCCGGGGCTCTGAGCAACCTGATCTGGCTGGAGATGTCCCTGCTCCTTGCAGGGGGGTTGGACTGGGTGGCCTGGAAAGGTCCCTTCCCACCCAAAACCTGTGATTCTATGATTCTAAACCAGCAATCTTCTCTTGCTTTTCAGTTTCTCCTGAACTCCTGCAGGCACTGTTCTTCAGGAATCCTTCCCAATGAGAGAATCCGCAACATTGGCATCTCAGCTCATATTGACTCGGGGAAGACGACGTTAACGGAGCGAATCCTATTCTACACGGGCAGGATAGCGCAAATGCACGAGGTCGGTGTTAGAGGACTCCAGACCAGAGCTGCTCTTTGCGGGCTGAGCGTGCTGGGTCCATCGTGACGTTGCTGTGACTTGTTTATCTGCACGATGCAGTGCGTGGGGTGAGGGAGCTGCAAGACTTACTTCTCCCTTATCATCTCCATGGTAGATACACCATGGAAGTTGCATGTTTCTTTTGATGTAAGCAAAGATGAGTGTGAGGAACAGAGAACACAGGGATGTCATTTTTAGCTTCAGGTATGTTAACTAGTTAAATTCACAGTGAAGCATCATTTCCCCCAGATTTCTGATAACTTTTTTCAGGAATGAACCCCGGGAGAGCAAAATACATTAAAGTTGCAGATGAAGCTGCAAAAAAAAAAAAAAATCAAACTTGTTTGTAGTTCAAGAATTGTAAGTTATTCTACAGTGTCTGTTTTTCTTCACTGCATGAAAGATGATGCTGAATATATAGCATCACTCCATGCAAAATTCTTAGTAAACTCCCTTGGACTAAATTTTTTCATTTTCTTTTTTTTTTTTTTTTTCTTTTTTCCTCAGGTGAAAGGTAAGGATGGAGTTGGAGCTGTCATGGATTCCATGGAGCTGGAGCGACAGCGTGGAATCACAATTCAGTCTGCAGCAACGTACACCATGTGGAAAGACACCAACATCAACATTATAGACACACCAGGTAGCGACGGTTCTGCAAGTTTGCTGTTCCTTCATGCGTGCAAAGAGCACGGTGCCATCGTTGTGTTCATTAGTCACTCGAACTGAGCTCGTAAGACTCTGCATAGCTGCAGACTGGTTCTGTCGGCTGTTGCTCTTTTCTGGGGCTGTGAGAAAGCAATTCCTCGTTACCTTTTATCATCTGTGAGTAACGGGGTTTTTTTTTTTTAATTATTTAGGACATGTGGACTTCACAATCGAGGTGGAGAGATCTTTGAGAGTTCTCGATGGAGCTATTCTGGTTCTCTGCGCCGTTGGAGGAGTTCAGTGCCAGACGATAACTGTGAACAGGCAAATGAAACGTTACAACGTGCCGTTTTTAACGTTCATCAATAAACTGGACAGGCTGGGCTCCAGTCCAGCCAGAGCAGTACAACAGTTGAGGTATTTATAACTTAAAATTGTTTCTGAAACAATTCTGAACTATTCACATTAGCAGGTTAATGCAAAGAATATTGAAAAGTGTTCTCTCGTGGGGTCTGTATTTGCAGTTTGGAAGATAATGCCTGACTTGAGGTTAAATCTTAAGCTGACTTAACCAAATCTCCATTTTCTTAAGAAAAACAAATCATAGAATCATAGAATGGTTAGGGTTGGAAGGGACCTTCAAAGGTCATCTAGTCCAACCCCCCTGCAAGGAGCAGGGACATCCCTGACTAGATCAGGTTGCTCAGAGCCTCATCCAGCCTGGCCTTGAACGTTTCCAGGGATGGGGCCTCCACCACCTCTCTGGGCAACCTGTTCCAGTGTTCTATAACTCGCATCGTAAAAAATTTTTTCCTAATTTCTAATCTAAATCTACCCCCCTCTATTTTAAAACCATTACCTCTCGTCCTATCACAACAGGCCCTACTAAACAGCCTATCCCCATCTTTCTTGTAGGCCCCCTTGAGGTACTGGAAGACCGCTATCAGGTCTCCCTGGAGCCTCCTCTTCTCCAGGCTGAACAGCCCCAACTCTCTCAGCCTGTCCTCATAAGAGAGCTGCTCCAGCCCTTTTATCATCTTCGTGGCCCTCCTCTGGACCTTCTCCAACTGGTCCATGTCCTTCTTGTGTTGGGGGCTCCAGAACTGGACACAGTACTCCAGGTGGGGTCTCACCAGGGCAGAGTAGAGGGGGAGAATCACCTCCCTGGACCTGCTGGGCACACTCCTCTTGATGCAGCCCAGGATGCGGTTGGCCTTCTTGGCTGCAAGGGCGCATTGCCGGCTCATGTTGAGCTTCTCGTCCACCAGCACTCCCAAGTCCTTCTCCTCAGGGCTGCTCTCAATCCATTCCCCGCCCAGCCTGTATTTGTGCCTGGGTGTCGGTGTCAGTCCAGGTTTGCAGTGACTGAGATTTGGAGTTTTGACGTTTTTGTTAATGGAACTATGTTTGAAGACAGCCTTTTCATTTTTCGTAGATCCTGGTAGCAAGTGCGCTGTAGCTGACAGCAGGGAGATGACACAGGGTTAGACAGTTTCTAGTCTGGATACCAGGAGCCCTGCTTGCTCCCTCCCTGCAGTCTTTCTGTGCCTGATCTCATCTGTGAGATACATGCGCTAACGTGCATTCCGGGAGAAGCAACTCCTGTAATCAAGTGATTAATCTGAAACCAGTTTGCGCTCCCTTCTTTCCCATGAAAGCTGCTCACTCTATCTGTTGGGATGTGGAGGGCTGGCAGTCACTCAGGTTAAAATGCAACCAGGCATTTTTCATCAGCGTCAGTTGATTTTTGGCTTTGTCCAAAGAACAAGTGATAGGGATTTTTTAGGAACGGGGTGTTCAAAGACCATCTTGAGCACATAGAAAGGACTCTTTTCTTGAACTGATTTATATCTGCTCCCTTTTTCAGATCCAAGTTAAGACACAATGCAGCTTTCGTTCAGATTCCAATTGGGCTGGAGGGAAACTTTAGAGGAATTATAGACCTCATTGAAGAAAGAGCTGTATATTTCGATGGTGCCTTTGGGTAAGTTTTGAAACTTGCATGTTTCTTAGCTGGAGCTACTCTTTGTATGAGTGATGCTACCTCTAGTTTCTCTTCAGAGATGAAAAAGCCTGTTATTTGTAAAGGTAGGGATGTGGCCTGCTGATGTGTCACCCTTCAGCTCTCTGAGTTACAGCAAAATGATTCTGCAGGGTCAGGTTTCGTGATGGGTGGCTTGCAGCGTGATTTGTTTGCTATCTGAGTCGTGTGAAGGGGTGGTAGCCACGCTTGCCACCCTGAGAAACAGGAGGCTTGCTTCATAATGGGAACTGATGGTGTGTGTTTGGCGTGACCTTACTGGGATGAAGATGAGATGTGGGTGAGGTGGTTGAACAGGTTATCGTGCATCCTTGCAAACTCCTGCCATGTGTGGGAAAGAACCCTCTCCTGCTAAAGCATCAGAGATAACACATTGATATCTTTACGTGATTTCTTTTTAACGTCCATGTGAATGGTGAGTTCTCCTTGGTCAGGCTGGTCGTCACAACGGTTAGCGATTGAAAGGTTGACTCATGTGGTTTTCCTTTGGAGTGGCTATGTTATTTACGTATGTGCAGCCAGACCCTTCGGTATGAGGAAATTCCTGCTGAGTTTAGAGCTGAGGCTGCAGACAGACGTCGGGAATTGATCGAATGCGTTGCTAACTCGGATGATCAACTTGGGGAGCTGTTTTTGGAAGAAAAGATCCCTACAACTGCTGAGTTAAAGGTAACTTTATTGTGGTGGTTTTTCCTGTAGCGCTGTTGCCTCAGTCTTTTGTCTCCCTAACCTCTCCCTCCCCCCAGTAAAAGTTTATTGAAGCCTGGAAGAAATTTTGTTTGCTTGAGTTCTCTGGTATGTTTTACCTCCCACAGGTGGGCTCCTACTTTTCTCTGTGTGAGGGCCCATTCCAAATTTGGTTTTTGGTTTGCGTTGCAAATTCTGAGCTTTTGTGTGCCCTGTAGGGACCAGCAAATGGCTCAAAGGTACATGCAGTAATTTTTATCACTCTGTTGCCTTGCCCGTGTTACAGCTTGATGGCTCTGACTTGCTTCATGCCGCACAGCATTTCAGTTGTGGAGATGCTGTAAGGCTTCTTTGTGCCTAGGAAATCCTGCCTTATTCTGTATTTGACTGGTTACATCCAGAGTGAAAAGAGCAGTGTATTAGAAGGGAACTGGAATGACTTTACTTGAAGGCTCCAAGGGAAAAGAATCCAGGTCAAAATAGAGTTTTCAAAAACCAGAGAATTGCATTTCTTGAAAGAGGGGAAAAAATTGATACATGATTTATTTTATGAAATACGTCAGATGTCAAATGGCAAACGTCCTAAGATAAAGGGATGGTCACAGAAGTAATCAGATGGTTTGGTATCGCTGTTTCTTCAAGCGCGTGCCCACGTAACAAAAGGTGGTCGGGAAGCCTAGGAAGCTCAGCTGCAGTCGGAGAGTCTTTATGCAAGTCCTGCCACTGGTCACTCCAGGCTGAGATCCGCTTTTGTGGCTCCGTGGAGGCTGGGCGGCAGACTATTTCGTTTAGACTGTTTGGTGTCGGACTTGGCAAGCTACCCGTGCCGCAGCGGGTTGTTAGGTGGGATGGCGGTCCCTTTTAAGGGTCATAGTTGACTAACGGTGCCTCGAGTGACTGTGGTATTAGCTTCAGTCAGGACAGGTGCAAAAGCTTGGCTGTCCTGGCGTGAGAGCGCCTGTGCCGCACGTGGGCCTGCTGCTGCCGTGCCAGGAGCGTGGAGGTGATCTGGGGACGCTTACCCTTAGAGAAGAAGTGCTAAGCTGGTTCGCGTTTACTGCGCGGCCCCATGGGGTGGGCGTGTAATTCAAGACAGCGACGTGTAGCTGTTGACACACAGCCGTCTGCTGGGCTCTGTGTCTTGGCAGGCAGCGGAGCAGGGGAACTGTGTGGTTTGCAGGCCTGGTCTCAGCGTGGTTGGGTTTTGCCTTTCATCCGTGCTCGGTGCAAGGATTTGTGATGTATCTTATGTTCAACGCCACCTCTTGTTACTGTTGGAGGTTAACTTGAGCAGTAGTCTTCTAGTGCCTGCTGTTAACAGCTATTAATTCCTCAAACGTTGAAACTGCTGCAGGAAACCAGTTGCTTAGTGTGTTCAAATACAAAAGGAGAGGTCTGGAAAGCCTGCTGCGGTGGGAGAAGCCGTGCAGGCAGCCTGCTTTTTCTAAGAGAGCTGCTGTTGGAGGTAGAGCAGCTTGTCTAGCTGTCGCACGGCGTCTCCCTGGGGTCGGAAGCCTGCCTGACATGGCACTTGCACCTCCTTCTCCTTTGCTTCGCCTGCAGCTGGGTGCTTCAGGTGGCAGCTGAGAAGACAAGCTGAATTGAAACATAAACGTTACAAGCAGGAGCTGTATCTTTGAGCTGAGCTTGCTGCTTTAAACATAGCTTTGGTGTTTAAGTCCTCTTCTGAGTACCTGCCCTGTTAGCTGTGCTGGGTTGCCTCTCTGCAGTTTGGGTTTGCAGCGCTTGCTTTCCTGGAAGTTGCCCACTCTATCTGGGATCACTGCTGCATGTTGCAAATTCCTTTAAGGTTTATTTATTTGAATCCTCCTGACCCCTAAATTTTGTTTGGTTTTAACTTTTGGGTTTGGAAAAAATGTTTTAAAATTGTTTTGGCTGTGTGGGTGATTTACTGGTGATTAATGTCTCAAGGAAGAGTATGCAGGAATCTGTGTGTCCCAACTCAGCTTGAGACAAAAGCACAAGGTTTTTTTTTTTTTAAAGTACTAAGCAAATGTATCTCGTATTGATAACCAGGCATTGAGTTATTCCAGTGATTAAATATTACTTTACGAAGCTGAGCTATTCCTGTTACAAAGCAGCCTTTCTCACTTTGATACAGACAGAAATGTAACAGCAATTTTAGAGACTTGTAAGGATCTGTCCTTCACCTGGCAGCGGGAGCGGTACCGATGTGCAGACACTGTATTGCTGTAAGAGATGAGAGAATTTTAGCAGGAAGCTTTTTTGGATAGCTCCTGCTGGGAGGGAAATCCATTACCACGGTAAATTTGTCTATTCAGCATGCCTCTGCTTCCCACTTCTGAAAGCCAATTAATTACTGCTCTAATGGCTATAGGATTGCAGATGCAGGTTAATTTGTACTGATATGTCCCTGAAGATGGATTTTCTTTCAGTGGCCAGCAGCCAAGTTTCCACTGAAAATATCTTTTTGTGGAAACGATGCTAAGTATCACTCCTGGGTGCCACAGTCCTAGCATATGATGTTTGCTGAAAATCAGCGGCTTAAACATCACCTAATTTGCTGCTCTCCATAACGCTGCACTCGAGGAACTGCCGCGTCCCAGGTACTCAGTGGGGCACTCAGTGACAGTGATCTTTATGTGAAAATAAAATTACTTTTCCCCCAAGATAATTTTTAACGAGGATAAATTGCAGTCATGTTGCTTCATTTGAAAACACGTGGCCGAATAAAACCACCGGGCATCAGCACAACCGTATTTCCGGCGCTCTGGTCTATGAGAACAGGCATGGGCTAGATGAGCAGAATTGCTGATGTAGGAGCTTCTTCCTTGTATTATTTTTGCAAATTCATCACATAAACAAATTTAAGGAACCACCACTCTGTTAGTTATGAAGACAGCTTAAGCTATGGATCTTTGGGTACTAAATAACTCCCAGGTTAGAGATGTGGTTAACTGTCTTGGCTGCCAGGGAGAATTAATTTCTTTTAGCTTATCAAAGAAGACAGGAGGTGCTTTCGGTGTGAGCGAGCGCCTCTACGCGTGGGGAGATGGCATCCTCTGGTGGCAGGGAGAGGTGGGACCGAGGTGGAGATCTTGGCTTCAGGAATTGAGGGGGCGATGCGGAGTGGGGCAAATAGCTTCTGTCCACCTTTACGGAAGACGGCTGAGATCACTGTTACAGAAGCTGTGGGTGCTCAGTTATGCTTTACGGCGTTGTGTGACGCGTGGGAGAAAGGCACTGAATAAGCATGAGATTACTTTAGTCCATTATAAAGATTCCTAAGACAGCGCAACATCAGCAGGTCTGTAGATGGATGTGAATAGATTCTTCTGTTGTGCTTTTAAGAGATGTGTCATCAAAAAGTGATGATTCGTTGAGCATGGCACTTACCCAAATATCCCTTCCCTACCCAACTTCCTCTTTCAGAAGAGTTCTCCGTAGTTTAAAGATACTGAAGCATCTTGTCTTACTTTCACAAATTTGAATGTGTATTGTTTCCCAACATAACTAAATAAGGAGAGTAAGACCTCTAAAACAGAAATGAAGAATCCTGACTTTACCAGCAGAGAATCAAGAAGCTTTTTCTGAGTACTCTGGGGTTTTTATTATATATATCTTGGGCATTTTCATTTTTAAGTTGAATTTATGATGAAGGAAAAATAATTTCACGCTTTTCTAGAATTCCAGTGAGCAAGTTTTATGGGAAGCTCTTGTGTGGGGGCTCGTACAGGAGACTGTGGGAGTGGCTCCTTTACTCCAGGAGTAGAGATGACTAGCAAAGAGAGAGAGCATCTAGACTGCTGCTTGGTTGGTACTGCGTCAGGCTCCTTGCAGGAGGAGAGTAACACGCTGACATTTTACAGCTTGCGATCAGAAGAGCAACGCTGAAGAAGTCCTTCACCCCAGTACTTGTGGGAAGTGCTTTAAAGAACAAAGGAGTTCAGCCGTTGCTGGATGCCGTCCTGGAATACCTCCCCAATCCTTCGGAGGTTGAGAACTATGCTATTCTTAACCAGGGGTAAGTACATTTATGAGCATACGAAGTGGTCTTGGAGTGAAATACGTAACAGGAAATGTTACTAACAAAATAGACAATCATTTACCATATGTATTAAATAATGCCACCATAATTCTGCACAAACTTCCAAAATTAAGAAAGCTCATCTCCCTTTTGAAGGTTACTGTTTACACTGGTGTTTTTAACACACATTAAATGTTAAATTGGAAAAATTGTTACCTCATGAGATAGTTCTTTAGAAAATGGCAGCCCTTAAAATTATGCCTACAGTGGAGGAGAGAGCACATCTGAAATGTGTAAACGTTTTGTTCTCTGGACGTGTTTGTTGAAGTAGATGTGCCTTCACAATTACGAAGCGTGAAACCCAACATTAGAGGCAGTAAATAGCCCTTTAGCATTCCAGTCATGGCTTAGGGGTGCCTGTCAGGTCGTCTTGGTGTGCTGGAATTGTTCAGCCAATATAATCATGGCTAAACGGAAATTACGCTAATAAACACAGTTTATGACTTTCTCTCCCAGCGATTACCTGACTCTTTGTCTCCTCACTGCTGCTGTGCCTCTCGCTGCCCCAACGCCTGCCTGCTAGGACAGACTGAAACTTCTCACGTGGCTCCTGAGCATTGTCAGAGGAGTTACTGCAGCGTCTCTTTCTTCACTCTACAACTGGGCTTGCTCATGGGTTGTGTCTGAGCGTGTGATTCATTGCTTTCATGGCAAAATAGCTGGATGATCTGAAGGACTAGTGATATTTGTCATAGTTTTGTTCTACTTGTGGGGATCTGCTGCAGTTTCTCAGAGATACTTTCTGAGCATATGGGAGCTGCGTACCTGAGCATCTTTAAGTCTCTGTTGTAAACCTATGAAACTGAAGGTCCCTGGGCCTTTCTAAGGCTGGGCTCATGTTTAGAGGAGGCCGTCATGTTTGCTTCATAACATAAACTCCCTCTCCATCTCTGTTTGTAAGGGATTCTGAGGACAAAACCAAGTTCCTATTGAACTCCGCTCGAGATGATTCCCAACCTTTTATAGGCCTTGCTTTTAAACTGGAGGTAAGCTGTTACTGGTTTCCCTTCTCATGCAGCAAAACCAGTAGAGAAGCAGGGCGTTTCCTGCGAGAGTTGTTGGTGTACGCAAGTCCTACTTGCACTGACTGATTGGTGGCTTGTCATTGATGCTTGGGAAATGCCTTTCATTTTAGGGGAAAAGCACATATTTAAAGCTTTGTAATTTTGGTGTATCTATTTGTGCATGTGATGGCTTTTTTACTTGCTCATTGTGTACATGGTAAAGCTAAATTTAAAGTTTCTAGGGAATGGATGCCCAGAATGTTACTTAGTTGACTTCATTCAATTGCTCGCAAGTGTCTCATGCTACCAGTATCTGACCTCTGCAGAGAGACTTCAAAAGTTGTACTCACGTTGTGTTAACCCTAAAGGAGGAAGGAAGGTATCCATTATTTGTGATCTGAGCAGAAAACAGAGTGAGTCCAACAGATGGTACTACCAAAACTTTTGTGGAACAAATTTTAAAATCAGTTTATGTTTAAATTAAATTTAAATTTAATTATTTTTTTAAAAAATAAATTAAACCATAAAATCAAACACTGACGATTTGGAAGTTTTAAAATGGGTTACGTGCCTCAAATTCTTCATTATTTTCTTAGTTAAAACCTGAGGGTTTTGTTCATTTATTTCAAATACTTTCAGAGAAAAATCCTGGTTTTGTTTGAAGTTGAAAACAATGGAACACAAGAGAGTTGTAGAGGAAGAGGCACACAGTTTTAAGCAAACAAATTGTTTTCTAACTAGAGAGCAGCACTTCAGATTTTGCATGGAAAGTGGCTGGGCAAATAGCTAGTTAACTAGCTAGAGACTGCATTAAAAAAAAAAAAGCTTAATTTACACATCTAATGCATGAATTCAAAGCAGAAATATTTGGTCAGACAGTGCAGATCACGCTTTGACTAGTAGCGTTCTTGACTCTAGAGTGATTGCATCTGATTTTTAATGAATTTTGATTGCAGGCTGGCCGTTTTGGGCAGTTGACCTATATTCGAGTTTATCAGGGGACGCTGAAGAAATCTGATTATATCTACAACACCAGGACTGGGAAGAGAGTGCGTGTACAAAGACTCGTCCGTATGCATTCAGACAACATGGAGGTGAGCGTGAGAGGTACAGTCCGCACGGACTGCCTTTGGAGCCACTCTTACTAACCAACCTTCTCGCTTCTCAGCTCTCTCTGAACGATGTGATGTGTCAAATTTCTGCTTTTCTTGTTAATCCATACTTGCCTGTAGCACTTAATAGAGCTCTGCAAGAAACTGGAATGATCTCTAGTGTATTCCTTCCACTGAAGTGGAAGAAGCTTTGCCCAAGAAGCATTGCAAAATGGCTTTGAGGTGATAGCTAAAGAAAGCCAGCTGTGGTATTATCCCCGTATTCCGTACTTCTGGGAGAGGGGAAATAGGACTGGCAAAATACACAAAGCACTTTTGTTCCACGTGATCACTGAATACAATTCTTAAACTAAAGATTGATTCTCAAGCTGTTGCAAATACTACCCTTTCCTGTTTTGATTCCTGAACTCTGTAGCTGGGTCAGGACTGCCTGAAACATAGCACGTTGCTTGCTTCACATCCTTAAACTGGAATAAGATAGCATCCAAGCTGGAGTCTCCTTTTTGTGCTTTGAATAAAGAGATAGAAGATTTACAGAGCATTTTATCAAAGCTGAAATTTTCAAAAGAGCTTAACTTCAAGCTTTTGAACGCAGTATTTATGTATCTTCTTAAAGCCAGGTGTAGTTTGTAATATGCATTTCAGTGTTATCTAAATAGTAAACTTTTCTTTCTTAAGGATGTAACTGAAGTTTATGCAGGAGACATATGTGCGCTGTTTGGAATTGATTGTGCCAGTGGGGATACGTTCACTGATAAAACCAGTACCGACATTTCCATGGTGAGTACACCTTTTCATCTGTCTGCCTCACGCACTGGAATTTACCAGCATTTTGTTTAAATATTTTTTTTTAATCTATATGCAAGCGCAAATGTTTTTTGTTATTATTTGTTATACCTCAAGGAGCTTGAAAATGTAGAAGTATCTCGTGCAAGAGAGATACACACCTGTTCACTATGCTTGATGTGAAATAAATTACTTCAGTGTTAGCAAACTGTTCTGGGCTGTTAGATGTGGATGCCATTACCCAAAAGTATTAAGCTATGTATTTGTATATGTATTTAAATCTCTGATTTACAAACATTTACAAACTCTGATAGGAAGCGGAGTCTTCTAAGGAGTGTGGAATCCAAACAGAGATCAGCTTGCATCTGGGAAACAGTGTTGGAAACACTGTGGCTGGCAGTATGGCATGCGTTACCTCACAGCCTTGTAGCAATCCTGGGGAGAGTTACATAAATTTGTTATGCTATGATATTACATACAAGCTAGATAAGTAAAACAGTCATCCCTGTTTGTAACCCAGAGTTCTTGTGACCAAACTTCTTTTGAGAAATAACATCACCAGGTGTAGTGGAGCTCGACTGTGTGATCTCTTCCTTTATGGTCGTTGCAGGAATCAATTCATGTCCCTGATCCTGTCATTTCGGTAGCTATGAAACCTTCCAACAAGGTAGGAGCCTATCAATCAGCCTTTTTCTGACTGAGTTACTTTTCCTTCGCTGCTTTTATAATTCTGTGCAGGTTAGCAGTTAAATATGGAACCACAGACTAAAATGAGCAGTGTTTTAAAATTTTCTATCCAAAGTACTGAAGGAGATATCATTCAGATAACTCGGCATGTGGCCGCGTTCAGTGGTGTCACTTAGCCATGAAGAAGATGCATGTCTTTGACCTGGGTAAAGGTGGACTTGAAATACTTGGAGGGATAAATACAGTTATAAATGTATGTCTGTGTTTCAGAAAATAACCTCGTGAGAGTAGAAGTGCTAAGCAGTTGACAGGAAAATTTGAGGCCTTTTTGTTGCATGCCTTCTGGATGTTGAGTTAATGTTTTCTTGTGTGTGTAATTGTTTTTTTCAGAATGACTTTGATAAATTTTCAAAAGGCCTGAGCCGCTTTACAAGGGAAGATCCCACTTTTCGAATCCATTTTGACGACGAGAGCAAAGAGACCATTGTTTCTGGAATGGGGGAACTGCACTTGGAAATCTATGCCCAGGTAATTTGGAAAGCCGATTCCATGGACTCTGCTTTTGACTGTTTTCCCAACCAAGAATTCTCCTTCCTTTCTGGCTGAGACCAAAATCTATCTCCAGATGGGCTAACCAATGCCAGCCTTTACGCCTGATTTTGTAGCACACGTCAGGTTTACAAGATATGTGGAGGAGTGCAACTCTACTTGCTGCTGTGCAAATCAGGGTTCTCGTGTGACAACTATTATGAAATCTTCCCAGCAGAAACGACTTCGTTGTTAATGTGAACAGTATGAGCTGCTTAGGGAAGAGCTTAACCTCTTAATCAGGTTTTGAAGATTCTTTCTGTCCAGTGGTTCTATTTGGAAGGCTTGTAATCTATTTAAATGGCACTTCTGCCTGGAACACGCTTACCTTTTTGGTTCAAATTCCTAACAATGTTGTATGAAGCACTACGCTTTGCTTTAGCAGCTTTTGCTTATAATGAATATTACTGTTAGCCATTTCCTACAGGAGGGAGAAATACTCTGTTTCCATGCATTTTAAATTTATCATTCCGTAATAAGAAGTGATGCGGGCAAGAGGGAATATTTATTTACTTTATTTGTTTCTTTCAAGTTGATGTCTATACTTTATTTCAGTCTAACACAATAGATGTATCTGAGATGTTAACAGAATGGAGAAAATGTAGCTTTTGTCTTGGAAAACATAAACTTGAGTAATTCCTGCTGTTCCCTTTTCCTGTATCTAAAGCTGTACCAACTAAACAAGGATTACTGCAGAATGACAGGGAATAATTTGTAAGATTAAAAAAAAAAAACAAAACCAAAAAACCTCCACCAAGACCCCCAAAACCAATGCAACCCCAAACCAAAAACCTAGTTAACTCTGATTAAGTTTCTACTTTCAGAAAGATCTGTAAATAAGACCATTTCCAACGTATTGTTCCAATGGAACAACTCTGTATTTCATTCTGCTTTTTCTTCTGCAGCGAATGGAAAGAGAATATGGTTGCCCTTGCACCATGGGAAAGCCAAAAGTTGCCTTTAGGGAGAACATCACTGCACCAGTTCCGTAAGTATTCGTTTTTCGCAGCAGAGGTTTCTAGGTTTGTTTTGATGCAGAATTTGCTTGCGTAGTGGAGAAAGTGCCTTTCGGATTATCAGATCAAAGCACAATGGACAGGAAAAGTTTAACTGAGGAAGGACCTTTTTCTCCGAACCTTGATTGCGCATCCACCCTCATCAATTTATCTGCCCTCCCTTCGAGTGCTTATTGTAGCATTTGAGCTTCTCCGATTGCGGTATCAGGTGGCCCGTTACTCCGGTGCGTGTTTTAGCTGACGGCTGTCCTGTGTTACTTGAACACCATGCTGTGGG
The DNA here is from genome assembly GCF_036417535.1 of Chlamydotis macqueenii. Lineage (NCBI taxonomy): Eukaryota > Metazoa > Chordata > Aves > Otidiformes > Otididae > Chlamydotis > Chlamydotis macqueenii. The sequence continues at coordinate 25,784,646 of NC_141564.1, read as the reverse complement.
TGCCAGAGAACTGTCATTTGCCAGGGAATGATCTCCTGTGGGTAGAAAATAAAACTGTAGAAAGTGAGAAGGTATTTTCTTTGAACGTTACTGAACGGGAGTTGACTGCTGTAACACAGCTGTACCTGGGCTGATTGTCAGTAGGTTGATCGAGCACCAGTAACAGTGCAGGGTAAGCACTGTAACATGCTGTCCAAATATCTGAAGTTCTCCTGCGAGCTTTTTTCAGCCCATGTTGTGCTCCATGCAGCTGCAACGGCTGCTGAACCAAAGTTTCTGCTGCTTTCTTGTGTGAGCTACTGGGGTAGACGGTGCCTCTGTGCACGGGTCCACCAGTGCTGGCCTCTAAGCGTAGCAGCTCTCCGCAGCTCCAGCTGGAATGCAGTTAAGCAGTCCAGGATGCTGGCAGCTGCTTCTTCCCTTTATCCCTGGCCAGTTTGGCAATAGTATCTCCCAAGAGGAGAGCGCTGTGAATGACCAGTGTATTGAACCTCTGCCATTCCCAAGAAGGGCCCAGAAATAGCTGAAAATTACTGTCTGCTGACACAAGCTGGAGACCTGTTGTCTTTTTAGAAAATAAGTCTTTACCTGGGACACCATTTCGTGAAGTAGAATCATGTAGTCAAATTCTAGATACTCATCACTTCTTTTCTGGAAAGACAAGATGAAAAGGGCTGAATCTGGGGCTTCCCCTCACCTTAAAAGAAGTGAATCAGTTCTCTTTGGTTGTCATAAAAACAATCTGATATATTTCAGATGAAACTGGCAGCTCGTGTTAACACATAAATCAGATGGAGCTTAGTTACTATAACAAACCAAAGGGATACTGGTTTGTATTTCTGTCAACTCCAAAATTGGATTTGAGAGACTGAATGTGAAACTTAAAACTGTGCTAATTCTTCCCTTAGGGAAGCTAGGTATATCTCAACTTCAGGAACTCATTTGGGAAGGGAACACCTGAGTGCACAAGGTGTCTACTTAACCCAAATAATCCTAAATAAAATCATCCATCCGATAAGGCTTGGAACGCCGTCCAGAGGCCTGACAGTGGATAACAAGTTATCAGTGGTTGTGTGATCGACAGAATACCCACTGGCCTTTAGAGCATATTCTTCGCATATCTGTTCTTCAGGGAAAAGGAACAAAGTTACTAAAGGGAGATGACAGCTGGTTTTGTTTAGTAGTCTTCTGTCTGCCTTATCCTTAAATTCATCTGGTTTGTTAAAGAGGGTTTGAAACTGTTGCTTGTGCGCAGCCCTGCGGCTTCTGTGAACTGCTTTCAGCTAGCCATCAGAGGGAGCAAAACGTTAACAAATCGTGCTCCCAGAATGAGCTTCTGCCTTTCCTTCGTACCCAGAACTTCATGGGGATTCACTGGCTCTTCTGAGTGCCCAAGCGTTCGGGCTCTGAAAGTCTGTTCTGAAGACTCCTGATATATTGGGTTTTCTAAATATGAAGTCCTGCTTCTTTATTCTGGCTTACATACTAAAATTCCTTTAATTTAAAGTTGACCATCCCTTTAGGAGTTATTCTTGACCCACACTATTATTTTCTCCAAATAGAACAGAGAAGAACTGGGAGAATCTGTAGAATTCTATTTATTTAAAACCAAAAACTTTGCTCTGATAATAACTTTTCTGAAAGCAAGTTGCTATATCGGTTAAGCCTGTTCAAGGCAAGGAATCTGTAAGGCCTGCTGATAGTGGCAGCTAATGACTCGATTAATTTTAACAGCTACAGTGAGATTGGCCAGTCATCTTTATTTCTTAGCTTAGGGCAGGTCTGGATCTTCTCAAGATAAACACATTACTTGTAACCACTCAGAAATAAGAGTGAAAACCGAAAATATTTTGTCCTGACGTATTCTGTTCCCTTTCTGCCTTGTGATATGTCTTCCTGAATTCAATTTTCTTATCATAAACCTATCATCATGCTAATACAAGTCTAAGAGCATGGCTCCAATTGACTGAATTGTTCAGGTTAGGTAAAAAGCGACCCCTGAAGTGGGCGTTACTGTTAACCGGGTCATGCAGCTTCAGCTGTACCCCAGTACACGCACAACTGCTTAGCTCCTAACTACTCTTTTTATTGTAGGGCATTGATGGTAACTTACCACTTGCTTCACACGTTTAATTTGGGCAAGTTGGAACTTAGTGTTTTCAGTTGAGTTCTGCCATATCACATAGCCAGAGGCGACCCGCGCTAGCAGGTGGACGGGCTCCATTTCTGGGGAGACGTTGCCGTGGCTGTCTGGCAGACAAAAATGAACAGCGTATGTTAAGCAAGATTCTGGGAGTTGCAGCCGTTAACAGAGCCTAATAGTAGGGTTTGGTGCTAACGTCGCTCGCTTGCTTTCCTGGCCGTGTCACAGCCCTTCCCTGTAATCTTGGAAGAGCTGCTACATCACCGTTGTGTCTTCCTCCCACTTCTTAACATATATTCTGAGGTCTTCAAGGCAGGGGTTGCTCTGAAGTAAGAGCAGACCTGGGTACTGCGGTCAGGGTGTCTGCTGTACTGTGCCCACCACAGCCACAGACAGTGGGCAGGTTTGCTTCTGGCCAGGAGGACACTGTCTCAAAAACTTTCTTCTCACCCAGCCCCCTTCTTTGTACCTGGTATGTTTTCTGCCACGAGTTCTTTTTCCAGGCTCTTGATTCGATTGTAGAATATGTTATCTGCTTCATCTGTGTTCCTAAGTTCTCCTTCAAGTGTGAATTGCACATCTGGAGCAATGTTTTTGTTGCCCAGATGATAAAGAACCTCAGCAGTGCAGTTGACAGTACTGTCCTGTTACAGAGTTAATACATGTATTAATATTTGACTAAATAACATGTTTAATACTGGTAATTTGCACTTCTGAAATGCATTTTTTTTTCTTTGTGTAGTTGCTATTTTCTCTAAGTCTGGCCCATAGAGATTTATGATTATTTAAGACTGTGACTGTACTCCAAGCGCAGTTTTCTTCCTGCAGTGCTAGAAGGGCAATGTTTGTCGTGCAGAATGTCACAGTTGGAGTATTGGGTTCAAATAACTTCAATTTGAAATTGAGCGATACAGAAATGTCCTTGTCATCCCCCAAGCATTCTCCTGTGTCATAGTGGTAGGTGGCAAATATTCAGGGCTTTTATGGTGTAGAAAATTGAGGTTTTGGTAAAGTTAAGCTTTTTTTTTTTTTTTTTTTGGCCTGATTTGCAGGATAGAAAAATCTGAAACACAATACCAAGTGTGATTAACTGGTGTGTCCACTGGCCTGAGCCAGGATACCAGTGTAAAGCGTTGGCTTTTTATTACATGCCAGTAGTGCCAGCTTCTGCCCACAGAATGTATTAATTAAATAAATCTGAACTTACTTTGTCAAGGACGTCTTCTAACACCAATTCCAGGTGGTACTTACGCCCGACACCATCGATGTCCTAAATAAGGAAGACATTAAGAACATTTAATTTGTAAAATGATGAATTACTTTGCATTGCGGAGAAGATTTTAGTTGTTGTGAAACATGCTGCAGCGGAGCCATTCTCCGCAGGGCCTGTGCAGAGCTAGGATATTTTTTATTTCTTCCTGCCGTGTTAAGATCGCTCATTTAATGTGCACGTGGCGTAGCATTTGATGAGTACCCGCTCGTCCATTTCTAGTCCTGTGCAGTAATTAATTGCGTATTGTTAACTGCAAATCCAGAACAGGTCAGCGGGGAGAGTTTGGGGTGGTTTAAACCTCAGATGACGCAGCCCAGCCCACAGAACACGACAAGGCCATTTTGTAGGACCCTCGCCCTCTCCGCGGCCGGTCTGTTCCCCAAGGAGGGAAGCGGGGTGCTCGGACGAGAGCCCCCCCCCGCCCCGCCGTGCCCCCTCACCTGCCCGCCGGCGCGGCGGACGGCCCGCAGGGCCAGGCCGCGCCCGGGGCCGCCCCGCCGGTAGCAGGCGTAGCCGGCGGCCAACGAGGCCGCCCGGATGGCCGGGTAATGGCCGGGCGGCAGCTCCATGGCGGCGGGACCGGCCGCGGCCTCCGCCCGCAGGAAGGGGAGCGGAACGGGGCGGGAACCGGGAGCCGGGGCGGGAACCGGGAGCCGGGGCCGCCCCAGCCGGAGCTGGCCGGCCCACGGCCCCGCCGGGATGGCAGCGGCGGGGCGGGGGTTACGGAGAGACTTCAGATCCCTCCCGCGTCACTGTAGAACTGTTTAACTGGTGGTATTCACTGGTTTTTCCTCCCAGTTATCCCCTTGTTCTGCGTCTGGGCTTAACGTCAAAGGGCTTTGTGGGTGGAGACTGTAGGTATGTGCAGAAACAGAAAAAAAAAAAAACAACTTATTATTCAGTCCACAAAAAGCACAAGCCTAAAGGTACGCAGGCTTTATTAGTGTTGCTTTCTGCACACAGAAGCAGCTTGGTTTTGCGGTTATTTTTTGAGAGATTAAATTAATCACAGCTTCCTGCTTGCAAGTTGAAGAGCCGTGGTCCTCCCTCTTTGGCCGCCGTCGTGGCGTTTAGCCATCCTGGTTACACGCACATCCCCATGCAGAACGGGAACTTTGTCCTTAGAAAACTGCGGTTAGAGCATGGTTTTGTTTGTTCTTAGGTTTGAGTATACACACAAGAAACAGACGGGCGGAGCGGGCCAGTACGGCAAAGTTATCGGCGTTCTTGAGCCCCTGGATCCGGAGGACTACACAAAATTAGAGTTTGAAGACAGAACCGTTGGCACAAATATTCCAAAACAGTTTGTGCCTGCTATTGAAAAGGTACAAAGCCTTTTGTGTGTGTTTGTGTGTGTGTGATACAAGAAATATTCCTGTTGTTTCCCTGCTATGCTGTCCACATTTACTGTGACCGTCTTGCCCCAGGCAAGGAGGCTTTTCCCATTACTCCAGTGGAAGCAGAATCCAATTTGTGTGGCTTTGCTTAATATCTTACATTCCTAGGTTTTCCACTTAATTTAGAAGCTGCTGTTTGTTTTCTTTGGTGGTGTGTGCTTGCTCTGTTTCCCCAGCAATGCCGCAGTGCAGAAGGTAGGCTTCCCTTCCTTGCAGTCCAACAAGCCTCCCTCTGTTGAATCTGCTTTTTAACGGCCCTCTTCTGCTTTTGATTGTGGCCACGCAATTCTCATCTCTAACCCCGAAATGTGTAACTTTTTTGTGACTCCTCTGAGGCCAGTTATGTAGGAAACCGTAATTAAGCTAGATTTCCTGCATGAATTACCAAATATTCTTTCTTTTTAATCTCTTCTGTAGGATTCCTCTGTGTCTGTTTCTGTGTAACTGTCTAATTTTTCATGTAGTGCTTTAAGTAGTACCTACCATGATCTTGGAATTCCTGTAATAATGGATCAACCTAAAATAATTGTTTCATGATTCCGTGATGCAACACTTAAAAAGATTTTTGCCAAATCCTGGAAAAAGCATGCAGTCTTAAAAGAATCTCGTTCTTTGGTCAAGTGATCAGAGCAGTTCTTTCCACATGGAACGTTCTTTTGGTGTTTGATCATACAGGCCCTTAACAAAGCAAAATCCTGAGTACATTTCTTTTTCTTGTCCTGAGCTTGTTACGTGATTTCTGTTTTTAAAAAATACCAGCATCAAACTGAGATGCCAAAGAATGACAGTACAAAGTTTTCAAATGCTCGGGAATGAAACGCTTTCCCCACTGTTATGTTCTGCCATCATCTTATCCCGCAGGAAGGTCTGTTGGGTAAATACGGGATTGCTGTTGAAAACTGTGAAAAGTTTGGGGATTTTTTTGTTATTGATGTTTGGTTTTTCAAGTTTAATGTCTTTAAGGTTCATTTTGGTCTACAGACTGCTAACTCTGAGGTATTATTTGCCAGGGATTCCGAGAAGCCTGTGAAAAAGGTCTCGTATCTGGGCACAAGATATCTGGAGTTCGGTTCGTCCTCAACGATGGTGCGCATCACATGGTGGACTCTAATGAAATCTCTTTCATCAGAGCAGGCGAAGGAGCCCTAAAGCAAGGTATAAAGCTAATAGTTTGAACACATAGTCCTGGTGGCTTCTTTATTCTTGGAGCTAAGCGTAACAACCGCCTTTCTGTAGGTTCATTTGTTGCGTAGTCCATCCGTACGTACATTCAAATTTTAGCCAGTTGTGTAGAGCAGAGTATATGCAAGAGTTTAGGGAAATTTTGAGGGAGGCACAATAATTCCCTTAGTTATATGAAGGAAATCTTTTTTTTCCTAGAAGAAAGAAACACCACCAGCTTCATCCTTACGCAGATATGAAAATAACATTCTATCAAACCGTGTGCTTCCTGGCATTATGGTCTCAGGAATACGAGGCAGAGGAGCTGGAATTCCACGTAATTGATTATTGTTTTCTCCCACTGGTGTAAGAAACACTTAGCATTAACCATAAAACACTTCTTTGCTGTGCATAGGGATATCTTGAATTATACCAGGCATGTTCTTTGATGTTTGATTACTTAGTAAAGTTGTTTTTTTTTCCCCCAGCTATGGAAAACGGCACTGTGCGTATCCTCGAACCCATTATGGCAGTGGAGGTGATGGCACCCACTGAATTCCAAGGAGCAGTGATAGCTGGAATTAATCGCCGTCACGGCGTGATCACAGGACAAGACGGCACAGAGGGTTACTTTACTCTCTATGCTGAGGTTTGTGTTGTTCACTGGTTCCTCACCTTCTCTTTTCCTGCCTTGCCTTTTGACTCCTTTACTGTTTTACTTATTGACTAGTAGGCGAAAACTTGTAGCCAGGTTTTTCAGTGGATAAACACAACAGTAGTTTTCCAGGGGATAAGCATGACATTAATTTTCAACTCGTGGCGGTGTCTTGTGCAGTATTAGTGAAGCTGTAATAAATCTCTTTTCCTCCAGAGAAGCCTAAAATCACACAGTGGCAGGGAAGGGAACAGAACTATCTCCGAGTGAGACAAACCTGCACAGCAATACAGGTGCACAGAGTTCAGGGGAAAGATCTTTTTGTCAGCTCTCTTCCTTCAGCTGTTACCTGCATTAATTGCAATAACTGCAGATAAATGCAAATGACTTGTCTTCAGTGTCCCTTCTTTTGTGTCCCTTCTAAAAATGTGTTTGTTCTCATGGTAGGTCATACAGATGTGTACACCTGACAGTGGCGGTAGGGTAAATCATCTCAGCAAAGCCTTAGCTACCGACAAACCACAGGCTGCGTCACTCCTTCAGAAATTGTGTCTAGAGCTGCAGTCTTGAGATATTTCAAACATTATGATCTCCTGCTGGGTGATGCTATTTACTGAATTTGGGACACTCCAGTTTCTGGTGCATTCAAACTCGTGAGATTTTGGGGGTTTCCTGCTGAAAACACATTGTGAATAGAAATAAGTTGAAATAAGAGGCACTTTACAAAAACAGATAATTGGATCAGCACTGTTTATGAAGAGCACCAGATTTTACTGACTCTTTATATCGTAATTCAGATTAATTGGATGATAACTCAAAGTTGATGGAAAAATATTTTGTTTTTACAAGAACAGTGTGCTTGGATTTTAGGTGCCGCTGAATGACATGTTTGGATACGCCACCGAGCTGAGGTCTTGCACCGAGGTAAGTACTCTTCCTACTTTTTGCTAGAACTTGTTTATCTCTGTAAATCAAGTCTGCTAATTTGCATCATCATATACATAGCATATACAGCAGTAAAAGTGATAAAAATCAAAACAAATACAGAATACGAAAATAACATGAGAGTTTTTACTGTTACTTTAGCTGCTTTTTAATTAACATAGCTATCATTCGCTATCAGTGTTGGATGCTTCATTGTAAATGGTTATTGCAGGTTATTTCACAGGAGAGGATGTGGACTGCTGTTAAATAGGATTACACATTTAGCACCCTCACTTTGTTCTTTCTCCAACTCTACAGGGAAAAGGCGAATATACAATGGAATACTGTAAATATCAACCATGTTCGCCCAGCACTCAAGAAGAAACAATTAACAAATACCTTGAAGCAACAGGGCGACTTCCTGCAAAAAAGGGCAAAGCCAAGAGCTGATTTTTTTTTTTCCTCTTGAGTACCTTGAACAGTTTTTCTCAATCTTCTCTAAAAGCCTCGTTGCCCAAGCCATGGAGGCTGGCTGGATAAGTGCTGGCTGCAGTGGGACTTGGACTTGTAATTTCATCATAATACCCTTCCTTTGTGGTATTCTCAGAAGCCACCGGGAGATCACAATGGAATTGTTCATGTGTAAATGCTACTCATTAACAAAATACATAAATGTTAAAACATCGATGATAATTTGTCTGGAAATTTATCTTAATCCATTTGTATTAAAATAATTATTTTTATTTATTTGATACGTTATTATTTTGTAATTAGGCCAGTGACGTTTCTCTGGTTTTGAAAGTTTAAAAATTTTAATTTAGGAGACTCAGCTAACTATTGACTGCTGGACAGGCGTGGAGGTGAGTCGTCATCCAGTGCCGAGTAGTTTTCACATACATGCCCCGACCACAGATCCTTTGGCTCCTGCACTTTTAGCATTCAGTTTAGAGAACGGATGGCCCTTTTCCCTCCGCATCCTTCAGAAACAGCAGTAGGAGCCTCCAAAGTCCTAAGGAATTGGGCAAAGTTGTCTTTTGGTGCAACTGGCTTGTCACCACATCTGGTCATCGCTGATGGTACAAGGCATTTGAAAAGAGTTAGTAATAATATACGTAGAAGTTAAGTCTTTCCAAAACTGTCAACAACATGGACTTGTTTTATGGGCTTGATTTCTTGGCTCTTTGTTAGAAAACCAAACAAAAGATTCTGTTTCCCAGAATCTTACAACCGAGAGGGCGTGTTGCTGATGATACTCCGCTTGGGAATCAGTTGAATAGATCTTGCTCATTCATAGGAGAGAGATAAAGCAAGGTTGTTATAGTTGGGTAAGAAAGAGAAGATATTATTGTCAATATTTTTTAATTACTACCAGAAGATCCATGCTGAATTTTCTTTGCGTGCTCTCTTTTCCTTACCTACTCAGCTTAACAGCATTTTTGCAGACTTCCAGTAAACAGAGAATGAAGTTCCAGTTAAAACCAGCTATGTTCCTGGCACAGGATTGTGGCTGATGTTTACCAGACGCAGACAGAACTGCAACGGCCAGGCTTCTCCTCAGCCTTCACTGAAAGACTGTGAAAATTATTTATTTTAACCTTGAAAAAAGTACAGTGTCAGAGATTTGGCAGGGGCGTGTAAATGCTAACAAAACGCAGGCAGAACGTTGGGTGTGAGTAGGATGTTGCTTTGAGACAAATCCTTCTTGATCCCCTTGCTTTATTTTTTTTTTATGAAAATACTCAGCTGGAGCTCATTTCAAGAAAAGCCCTGCAGTTTCTCTGACATTTGTAGATTTTCTTAAAACAAGCAAATACAGCACATTTACCAAAATTCAAAGATGTCTTATAAAAGCTGTCTGAATGCAAGAAATAAATGGAGTGGTTATTATTTTATTTATATTTATGGCTTTTAAATTATGCTTATTACAGGCTAGTCGTGCTGCGAATTCCTGGCTAACAGATTCTGCCAGATGTGTGAATTCCAACAGGTTTTCTGCTTGTCCAGAAGTTATTGTTGTGCAGCTTCTTAATAAGTTTGTGGTGCTTATTTGGACTCAAAGTTACACCGGTCTGGCAAGCTGGACGTGCCTGATCGTCTGTTCTAGGTCTGGAGAGCAGTGGCAAAAACAAGGTAAGGGAACTAAACTTGTGGTTAGGTGCATTGCTGAAGTACAGCCCCAAAAATCCAGGCTATTTTCTTGTTTTAATTCTAAAAGATATTTTCATCACCAATTTATTTGAGAAATGTTGCCATTATAAGCTCTGATTTCATGCTTTTGATGATGAGAAATGTTTTACCAGCGCAAAAGAAAACACCGAGAGTATGTGAAATGCTGCATCACTGAATTTATTGTCATGTGTATTATTGCCGATATGAAAAGCTTCAGTCAGTGCAAGTATATCAGACAGATACAGGTGTGTAAAATGCCTGAATTTGGGGGGTTAACAGATAACCCAGTCTAAGTGTCCCCCAGTTAAAGCTTTCATGTTGAATGCCTTAGTCATCGTTACCGATTACAGATCAATGACAGCACAGCACACCATCAGTTGTAAAGAGCATAATCAACCCAAAGGAGAGCATCGCCTGTATTCCTAAGGAAGGCGTACTTACTGATACGGAGTTAATTTAACGTGCCAGAAATCTTGCTAATAGGGAAAAAAATGGCCAACTCGAGACAGTGTGGCACAATCTCGGAGAACAAAGGCAGGACCCCACCCAAATCTGGGTCTGCTGTGAACCCAAATGGAGAATTTGGTGTGGAAGGACAAAAAAAAAATGGTTTTGTGCTAGGACTTCGATTTAGGATGGGTACAAGACACAGCAGTTGTTAATGTAAGAGCTGCCTGATGGGGTATTCTGTTCCCTCACCGAACCCAAATGGGGAAATTCATCTGCACAGAGCCTCCCTGTCTTTGTGGTTCTGGCTGTTTTCGTTCAAGGTAATAGAACTACAAATAGGCAGAGACGACATCCTCCATTTCTGTCTGACAAACACCGCCTTGCAGTGTTCTGGCCCGGTGACAGATGCGGGAAGACAACAAAACATGTTTTCCTTACATCAATATTTGCTGAGTTGCCTTCACAAATAGAAGAAACTTATTTTTATGCCAGCTCACGCTGCTGGGAAGGGCGGTGCGTCAGTGGGACCAGGGCCGTGCAGGTGCTGGTAACTGGCTTTGTAGGGCCTCGCGGGGAGACGTTTCGCTGCCTACGCTCGGCCACATCCTCTTAAAGGCCAGACACTGGGAGAAGACGGAAAGTTGGGGTCAAACAGCAGCATTGTGAAAGAACCCAACCTCGACCCTGCGTAATGGTATTGCTTTATTGGAGATGTAAGTTACAAATCAGCATGTATCTACCCCCCCCCAAAAAAAAAAAAAAAGTAGACAAATATTTCTTAGTGACAGATTAATACTTTTCTCAAAAATTTTATCCAAATATATTAACTTTGTTTACAAACTATGTTACTCTAAGTAACAGTAAGTTAGTGATGTAAAATCAGCTTGTGTGTGTTTATCTGTGTACATATGTAGTAGCAAAGTTTTTAGAACATGAGTCTTGCAGTTTAAGAAGTTACAGGAATTAATTTTGGAACAAAACAGACTAGTGAAAGCATTCACATTCACTGTTCCACTTGTACAGAAAAATCATCACAACTCCAGGTCTATTAAAGCAAGGATTTTCTCGTTTAATACGCATACATAAAGCTGACAATCTTTTTTAAAAATTTGCTCCCATTTCACGTAAAATCCCAGCAGCTGATCCAGATTCCGTTCCAGATCCATCTTCGAGCCCCTGATTCTCTGAAGCACAGAAGTATTTCACTTTCAGAGGGTGATCAGGAAGCCAAGTGAGGCGCAAGTGACATGAAATAATTTCCTGGAGAAGAGATTTAAAAATACACATCTTTTATGAGCTTTATACCCTTCCTCTGTTGATGAAAGGAGGTATTCTACACATAAGCTTTCTTACCTGTGTTGGAATTTCATGAAGTAGGACAGTGTAGTCAAACTCAATAAAATCATCTTTCCGTATCTGGGCACGTATCAAAGAGAAAAAAAATGATCAGGAACACAAGTTATATCGTTGAAGTTTAGAGTGTACTCTGATTTACCTGACTGCATTTAGCTTGCTTAGGGAACGAGATGAATGGGGCTAGAGGTGGCTGTGGTCGTTGGCTGGAGGTAGACAGGTTTTGTGCGCGGAAAGAAGGGGAATTTGGAGCACAGAAACTGAAGGTGCTAACTGCAGCGTGGCTCTGCAGTCTGGCTGTTCTCTGACATGAAACTAGGCTGACTGAGAGTTAACCTTCAAAGAAATGTGAGAATCTTACCTGACTATTAATCTCTCCTTCAGAGAAACCTCATTCTGAATAACTTGGGAGTGAAAACCAAACACTGAGTGTTGATGGCAGGTGACTGAGGGAAACAAAGCTTTGGGAACTCCTGTGTTATGTGGTGCGGGTTTAAGATACGTTCCTCAGAGAGTGCATGTCCGGTACTGGACTGGTGCCTTCGAGCTTGGCTAGGAGGGCAGAGTACTAGGAGCGACTTAGGACAGGGCAGATGAACTGCAGGACCGTACGTTCAGATCTCCTGATTAAACCTGCAGAAGCCAACAGATCCACTCATGCTAACAAGGAAAATCAAGTTTTCTCCAAATGAATAAAATTTCTCTACCAAAATCTGGACGAATGACTTGGCAAGGAATGGAGATACTTGTACGGAGAAGCCTTAGGGATTTTGAGAGAATCACACCCATTGCAGAGAGCGTGACCTGTGGATGGTGGTTTTATTCTCTGCTGCTTGGTAGACTGTTAGCTTCTGTAATGCCGACGTGTAATTTCCACTCCGCTTACCCACTGCTTCACAGACTTGACTTGTGCCATGAAGTAACCCAAGTTCTCCGTTGACTTTTCCCACATGATGTAACTGCTGCCAACAACAGCCAAAGCCCACACCGGCTCCAGAGCGGGGTCAATATTTCCATAGCTGTCTGCAAGGGAGAAAGCAGAATACAAAAATGATTAATTCTGGCTGTTCAGCAGAAAAATGATAAACCACAGAACACTTTTGCCTGGGAAGTGACTCTTCTCTCAGATGTTTTACAGTCTTGAACAGGGAGGAGAATCGGTCGCAGTAAAAGTATGAAAACGTGATGGAACCAAAACTGCCAAGATACTTTTCAGAGGGCCCCCCCAAGGAGGTGAGAAACCCAGTCAGTGTCCGGGATAATGGCAGTCCTTACCCAGCTGGGAGGAAAATAAGGACTGGGGCGCTCTGTTTCCAGAGTGGAAAAATTCTGTTAGTCATCCCCTCTGAATTTCCACCCGCAGCTGGGGGAGGTCTGTGGGTTAAGGCAGCTGTTGATGCTTGAGGAGATTTTGCCTTTTCTTGAATATAAAATTGCACAGGCTTGCTCTTCAATCCAAAACACCTTCACAAGGTTGTGTTGACACCGTTGTTGCTAAAACACGGTAGGTTTTTTTTCCTCCCCAAGAATTGCTGGCAAGGTGGAATTGTTTTGATAGTTAGCTCCGTGGTTTTAGGGTGATACTGTAAATAAATGCGTCTGCTTTTTAAAATGCAGGTACATCTGCTTGCATTCTCAAAAGTGCCCAGACTCTTTGAGATAAAATGAAATACAATTGATTATTTGGAGCAGTGTACCTGGGATATTGTTTGCAATTATTGGTCTGGTTCGGTGCCTAAGTTTTTCGTAAAGTCTCTTGTCCTCTTCTTGGATTTGCTTCTGGTCTTTGGTATGCGTGCACTTGATATTGACAACAGGCGCAGACTTTGTCTTCCGATACAACACTGTAGCAAGGCAGCTCCCAGCAGTTTCCTGTAAAGGTAGAATTTAAAGCTGTTATTTTAAATTCAGATTTAATTTACCTGCAACACATTCTTCAAAAAGCTCTTGGTATTAACATGTGGAGTACGTACGTGTCTTTATGAGATGCTTTGTATGAAGCTGTAGAGGGGTCAATAAAGTCTTTAGATGGATATAAATTTTTTCCAGAAAAGTAAATAGGTTAAAACCACAAGGCTAAAGTGATTTAACAGAAGTTTTTAATTAAAGTGTAGTAGAAATGTACTAAGTCGTCTTGTAAATACGTTTGAGAGTTCTTAAGAAAGAATATTAATTGATAAAAAGGAATTTCATTGTATGATCCTTCAGCCTCAAAACAAAAGTAATCTAATGCTTCGTAGTCTAAAAATAATCTGAATTTCCTAAAATGTGTGTATAATGGAAAAGCAGATGCTTACAGTGAAATTGCTAATGACAGTTGTCTTACAGAATGAATGGAGAGGGCGTGGTAATAATTAAAAAGAACACACAGCTGTCAACTCTTTATTCTCATTTTGGTGTGTGGACACAGCAGGAGCTCCAGCAGGATAATGAGGGCCAGACCGCGACACGGAGTTTGGACCGTTGTGAAGTTTCGCGCAGGCGCTGGGCTGCCCGATGCGACTTTGCAAGACGATCTCTTCAGGCACGGAGCCGAGCAGGTAGCTACGGTGCTCTGAGCACTTGGACCCCGGCAGAGGCAGAGGACTGATGAGAGGAGATTCTCGGGTGATGCTAAGAGCTAACCATGCACAAGTAAAAGCATAAAGGTACGTCTTCCCATTGGGAAAGGTCCATTTACAACAGCATCTCCAACCCTCTTTTGGAGATGTTGGAGTTCATATGACACACACTATCAGAAGAAAGATGGAGGACCACAAACTCACCCCGCTTTTGTAGTCTTCGGTGGTGAACTGCAGGTAATACTTGTGCCCGTAGTCTGGGATGCTCTGGAAGAGAGAAGGATTGGGCCATCAGTGTAACCATAGCTTTACCTACTGTAACTTGTTGAGGTGTTGCCATGAGCGCCGAGGAGGGACAAGGAGGGCACCCTTACTACCTCATGGCCTGGTAGCATCAGGAAATCGGTCAGATGAGATGGGCTGAGATGATCCTAGCAGCAAACACAAAGGGTCTTAACAGCAGCAATAAATAACCCTTGTATTAAGGGATGTTTTAAAGCCTTTCCTTACAGAGATATGCAAGAAGAAAAATGCAGCTCCAAGTCCTTCACAGGACAGATTGATACTGAGTAACTAAAAATAGTAAAATTACACAGCAGTGTTCGGCTTCTGAGGAGGTATTTTTTGCACAGGCTATCAGAGTGCCCTTGAATATATAAATGAATCAAACCCTGCTGACTGATTCACAGTTGAACAGGAATTACACAGGCTAATTTAATCTTAGGGATGTTAACCTTTCTAGTTTTTTTTCTGTTGTGACTGGAAAGAGACTAACTTTGCTACACAGCATGCCAGAGCGGGATTCTGTCCCGTCTGCTCTGTTTTGCCCTGAAAATGCAAGTCGTTGAGTTGCTCAATCAACTACCCAAGATTCTGCTTGTTAAGGAAAAATAAACCACTCCTTGCTGATGGGGAGCAGCCAGTAGCACCTCTTGTAGCACAAAACATCAGAAAAGCCTTAGAAATGTGCACCTTTGAAATACGTCATTTTCTTGGATTTGGGGGTTTTGTTTGTTTGGTTTGGGTTGGTTTTCCTGTTGCTGACAGAAATGGTTCAGCTAACGAATTGTATTTTTGGTGTGGGATATAACAGACTGTCCTGGCCCATGCTGGAACAGAAACTAGCTTTTAATGATGGCCATGAAAAATATTAATTACCCTGAAACAGGATCAATGTCTCGTAAGAGCAGAGCCTAATCAAAAGTATTTGCATTATCTGCTCTTTACTTGATTAGTCAGGCTTTTATTTTCCTACCAACTTTTATATTCACTTTTAAAACTTCTATATTTATCTGTGAGTGAGGAGTCCAAGTAACAAATAGTGTGGAAAACGTTATAGTTATTCAACCAATTGCTTGTAAAATGACATTTTGTGTCATTTAACCGGTTGGTTGGGAGATTTCCAAGCCTTTCCTTTGGTTAAATCAGCCAGAAATAAAAGAATGAAAATAAGTCTTTTTGTATGTTATACTGTGATTTATGAGACAAGCTTTCTGACAGAGAAGCCAGGTCACTTCTGTGTCTGAAAGTTTGTCCTTTTGCATATATTACGTGGTTTAGTAAGAGGCATTCTCCCTCCTCAGAAACCTCTTCTTGCTTCTCTTTGCTACTGGCGTAGGATATATTGTTACACCGGGGCACCTGTGAGATAGCGCATAGAAAATACATTTTCCTGGAGAACACAAGCTGCATTTTAAAGTGCACATTTAATTCAAATTACTGTATTCCAGCAACAGTTAGTCTTATTTGGTTTTTAAATACAATACTCTTCAGATAAACAGGAGGGGAATTCTGGCTGTTTGCACTGTTTTGAAGATTAGAACCCAAAGCAAACACGAACGTGTTTTATTTATCTAAACTTGGCCTTTGCGTTCCCACTTTCTTCCAGGAAGCCAGTAATAGCATAATGTTAGCAAAGTTTCATTCCCAGGGCAAGGCCATCAGCCCAGCACCTGCCTTTAGTACATACAGGGGGTTATAACTGCAGATAAGAGAACAAATTGGTTTAGTCACTTGTTCTACTTTTATGAAATCCCATCCGGAAGCTTTGATGAGGCAAGGCGGGAGCTGGGCCCAGATCACACCACGAAGGCAATGGAGGAAACGGAGAGAGGATGAGTTCAGACTTACAATCTCTTCCCTGCCTCCCTGTTCTCCCCTTCTCTCCCACCCCCGTTTTGTGCACTGGCTAAAATGACGTCCTCAAAACGACAGAGAATGTGACACGAGCAGACGCTTTTAGCACAGCAAAATGGTAAAATTTACTTTCTGAAAGTTTACAAATGAATCAGTAATTTATGGCGCTGAAAGAAGGGTCTAATCTCTCAAGATAATCACTGCAGTTAAGTTTAAGTTTTTAATTACGGTAAAGCTACCCATCAAGTGTTATCTCTGTTGTTTCTAAGTCTTCACCTGACCAAGCACAGGTATTTTTTAAGCACAGTGACCTAGGCTCATCCTTTTCTTGTCATCTGTACCGCAGGTGAGAGAACCTGAAACAGGGTCAGTTGGACAACACCACTTCTGAAGCAGCAGAAGCTCAGCTCTGCTTTAACTGCTGACAGTTGATGGGGTTTCCTGCTGAACCTTTTCCTCAAGGGGCACAGTACAAAGTCTGTAACGGAAGCTCTTTTGTAGTTAGGCTGGATCTTTTCTGTCCAGCTTATTCAGTCATTTAAAATAATATTCTTCCCATATTATTTGTTCTTGCACTGGTGTTCTCTCTGCTAAAGAAAAAATAAATTTTATAGCTGTGATAACTTTGAGAATAGTATTCAGATTCAGAAAAATGTCTATCATTGCATTTGCTTGATACTGGGTGCTAATGAAGAAAACAAAATCAATGGAGACTTTTTATAAACTAATTATTCACTCTCTGATTCTTCTCAAGAGAAAGCTATAGAACAGCTTCATGACTAATGACTTGGTAAATATTCACTTTAAAAAGAATACATAATTCTGTGCTCATGTGGTTTTTTGAAGTAGATATTCTCTCTTCGTTTGCAGCACCTCCACCATAGCGGTACTGCACACCTGGACAGCTTTCAAGTGGCACCACACAGCTGAAATACGTATTCAGTCTGGGTATGCAAACCAGAGGGCTGCTTTGATCTTACCAGGGAGAGGGAGGAGGTACATTCGGCATGAAACAATTTTAACTATTACAAAAGTGTTTCTAATTTTGAAGAAAAACATCACTTTTATTTCCACTATTATTTTCCACTACCATGCCAAAATGCATCGCTGTAAACCATCACATAGTGTGCGATAAATAAGAGCTCAGGAATATTTGACATCACGCAATGATGGCTGGCTGAAAGCAGCCAAAGATAAAAGTGTCCAAAAGAGAAGAAAACAAGTGAGTAATTCATTTTTTCCACTGAATATCTGGGTCACGGGATTATTTTATTTCTGGGCTCAAAATTAACGCAACTGTCATGACAGATTTTTTAGTACTGCAAAGGCCAGAATAGCAATTTAAAAGCAGCTCATTCCAGGTCCTGAAGGAGGGAGTTTCACAATTTGTTGACACTGCTCTAACTCCCCACCGGCACAGAAAGGGGCGATCCCTCCCTTGCCGCAGGTTTCTATCTCTTCTCCTGTGCGTTTCCCCACTGGCATGTTTTCCCTGGGACCAGTTTTCAGTCGCCGATCAGAGGGCTGACCTGATGACAAAGCACGGAGAAGCTGGCACTGCTGAGGAGCGAGAGGGGGTGTCATTTGGGGGCTTGCCTAGGAGGACTGCCACCCCGCAGCCCTGCCACTGTCCCTGCACGCCAGCTCAGGTGGCCTGTGGCTTCTGGACGTGCTGGAGATGCCCGATCCGTAAGCAGCCAGGTGAGCTCGCAGGCTGCCCCAGGCAGGAGGGAAAAGCTGGCAGAGGTGGCTGTTTCCTCTGTCTCTCTCTCTCTAGCTTTCCCTAGGCAATTTATCTGCCTAACATGGGGTTCTGACTGTTGGAAGTAAGTAGAAATCTTTTAACTGACTTCTAATGTTAGGACCATAGTCCTGATAATTACACTGGTTTGTGTCAAGATGAGGCTGTGAAGAGAAATTCCCATCTGTAAAACTGCATTTTGTAGTCCAATTTAAGCAAACATTGCAGTTTAGCCAAGAGATTACCTAGCTTTACCTTTAGACTTCACCTCCTGGTTCACCTGCCTACCGCTCGGTTAAGCTTTCCAGGACAGCTTGGTGCGGGAGACGGCTACTGCAGCATTTGGAAAGTTCCTCTCTTGAATTCTAGGACCTTCAGCTGGCACACGCTAACGCTTCTCCTCTCACAAATGTATTTTAAAGTGCAGCTGTCAACAATTCCATGAGATGCGTGCTGCTGTTTCCTAGAAGATATTTACTTAAGTTGAAAAGACTCCACATCAACGAGAAGGGACAACAAAAAGAAAAGCGCAGCCAGCCAGTGGCAAGGTAGGAATTATTATGTGTTTGGCGTGTCTCTACTATTTGTTGCTAGGAGAGAAAAGCACTGAAGTCTCATTTTACTTGAACTTGAGAAATCCTTCACATTGAACAGAGTTACCATGCTGGCAACCGTCCCGTTTCTAATTACCACCATTTCACTGGCTAGTGGGCTAATCATGTTAGTTTTAAAATACAACGCTCATTATTAAATTCCATGATAAAATTACCCCATTTTAATAGGTCCAGTAATATGCTAACCAAGAGGAAATTAGCCTTCCTTAAAAAATTAAAAGAACAAAAACCGAACAACCAAACAAAACCCCCCAAGCCCCAACATTTCTATCTCTTGTATTCACATAATATAGCACATTCCTTCCAGGAAATTCTTTTCATTTTTTTACAGCGGAGGACAGGAAAGAAGGAAGTGACCATGTCTAGTACATTTCTCCTCTTGTTTTCACAGAGCATGCAAAGAAAAAGGGGAAATAAATTGCAGAAAGGGCTTACAGCAGGCTCCTCCAGCATCAGTACTGTGAGGAAATAACGAGGCATTTCACTTACCTATAATGAACCAATTTTTTTTCTTTCCTGTATTAAAAAGCAGGTGGCTGATGGTGGGCGGAAAAAATCCCTTCCCCTCCCCACAACAAAACTACCTTACAGATTTTCAGTTACACCAGGGTTAGAAAGAGGATTTGCACCAACCCCTTAGTTCTGATGTCTCAGGATTTGCACCAACCCCTTAGTTCTGATGTCTCTGTGAGAGCATCTCCTGCTTCCAGCAGCACAGGCTGCTCCCAGAGGCCCTGCTGTTGTTCTTAAAAGAGGTACAAGCATTTCCATGTATAAATATATACACGTGCACTTGTAGGTTTCAAGAGAAGTAGCAAATATCACCGTGAATTTCTGTCAGAGCAATTTTTGTCAGAGCAATTTTGTAGGAAGAACAAAATGTCCCACTAGCTTGTCCATGCTCAGCACCTATTAAACTATATGTTTAATAATGTTAAATTATAACGTTTGGGAATGATGACGAGAAGAGGCAGTTACCTAAAGGGTATGGTCTCAGATAAATCTACAGCAGGACGTCGTGTTTGCGTTCCCAGACACGCAGCATGACTAACGCGATCTTTCAGCCTTGCGTTACACAAATTCTAAATTTTTATGCAGTAGTTTGTGTTTTGTTAAATTTAATTGGAAATTATTCTGGTCTGTTAAATATTTATGTGCAACTCAAACAGGCTTCCAATTGTTTTGGAACCCCTGCCAGCTGGGATATATGTGGAAGACTGAGGCTCAAGTTCAATGTTGTAAGGACCGCAGTAGTAGATCCTAAGTGTTTTAGGCTGGCTTGAAAAGGGGAATTTCTACATTGCACCATCTTATTCTCAATTTTAGGAGTGAGGGCCTGAACAAGCCGTGCAGATGCTGAAGGACAAATGTTGGAAGATCTCCTTTTCAGATGCCAGAGCCATGGAAAGGATCCAGCAGAATCCAGTGCTGCACTTGTCGCTTCAGACTGGGAATCCAAACCAACCATCCCCTGCTTTAGGGAGCTGCCCAGCACTAGAGGAAGACTCAGTGAGAGGGCTGGTTTTAAATCCCACCCTCTGCAATAGCTTAGACCCTCCTCAGCCCTCCAGAAAGGCAGTGCTTTCCTTCCAGGATCTACAGCCTTGGACAAACGTTCCCAAAAAAGTTCTTGCCTGTTCTCTTTCTTTCAAAAACTGAGCTGTAAAGAAAAAACCACCCAAACCTGTGGCCAAAGGGAGAAAGGGGCTCCTATCTAAGACTGCCGCCCCTTTCTGTCACCTCAATTTGACATGGTTTTTGGAAGATAAAGGCATGTTTTCTGATGCGAACTGCGTCACTTCTAGTTGAGCTCTTGGTCTCCAGAGATAGAAAGCCAAAGTCCTTTTCATCCCTGCTCATACAAAGCAGTCACTGCAGAAGCGATTCTGCTGAAAACGTTTCCTTATCAAGCTGTTCTCCTTCCATCGTGTGCCCGCCATGCGCCTCGGTGCCCTCCTTCCCTCACCTGCGCGACGCTGCTCCCGGTTACAGGGCTCGGCGCGACCTCGACCAACATGACGGGGCGCTGGGCTTGGATTTGCGGAGACGTTTAAACCGTGAGTAAGCTAACGATCTTTTGGGGTGGATCCTCGCTGGGGTTCTGAGGGGCACCCCGAGCCCCCTGAGGGAGGGGGCGGCGGGGCGGGAAGGCGGCCGGTGCCCAGCGCGGCGCCGCGCTATGAACTGCGAGCGGCTCATCTCCGCACCGCCGTCTCTCACTCTTTTATTACAATAATTAATTAACTCTACTTGGCCGCGCCTGCCCGCCTGGGGAGCTCCCCGCCCGCACCGCGCTCCTCCGCAGCCGCGGCCCACCCCGGTTCCCGCCCCCCCCCCCAAGCCCGTACCTTCAGCGTGGCCTTGCGGACCTGCCCCAGCGCCTGCAGCGCGGCGGGAGAGGCCCCCTGGAAGTTGAGGTAGTGCACTGCCAGCCGCGCCGTGCCCGCTGCCAGCCGGCTGCCGGGGTTCAGCTCCCGCTCGGACCCCGCCGCCGCTGCCGACAGCAGCAGCAGCGCGCTGAGGAGGAGGAGGAGGAGGAAGAAGGCAGCGCTGAGCCCTTGCATGGTGCGGAGAGGCGGCGAGTGACTGAGGCGGGCTGGGCCGAGGGCCGGTACTAATAGCGGGGGGCTCGGCCCGCTGCCTCCCGCCCTCCCTCCGCCCGCTGTCAGTGCCGGGAAGCGCTCGGGGAAACTCCTGTCCTTTCGGCTGCTTCCCTTTCCCCTCATCCCTCCCACCTGCTTCAGCGCGCCGGGGCGGGGGGGGGCGGGGGGGGGTGTGCTTGAGGGAGGCCGGGGGGTTTTGGAGGGAGACAGAGGCGCTGGGGGTTGTCTGAGGGGATCTGGGGGCCTGAGATGGGCTGGGGGTTTTCTGAGGGGAGCTGGAGGTCTTGAGAGGGGCTGCGGGTCTTGAGGGGGACCAGGGTTTTTTTAAGGGGAGTTGGGGGTCTTGAGAGGGGCTGGGGGTTGTCTGATGGGAGCTGGGGGGCCTGAGAGGGGCTGGGGGTTTTCTGAGGGGAGCTGAGGGTCTTGAGGGGGACCTAGGGTTGTCTGAGGGGAGCTGGGGGTCTTGAGGGGCTGGGGGTTATTTGAGGGGAGCTGGGGGTCTTGAGGGGGACCAGGGGTTTTCTGAGGGGAGCTGGGAGTCTTGAGAGGGGCTGGGAGTTGTCTGAGGGGAGCTGGGAGTCTTGAGAGGGGCTGGGGGTTGTCAGACAACTTCAGCTAGGAGATGTGCCTATGTGAGGTGAGAGACTGCTGCTCCGAAACAGATGTGCAATCATAATAACACGTATCAGAACAAATACAGCTAATTACATGTAAACTCCCCCCCGTCCCCAATTAGCTCCTTCTCAGCATTATCGACAACTCAACACTTCCCAAAACTAAACAGGCTCGCTTAGAGACACGCTTTCCCTGAGACACAGCTGAAATACTCTGAAAATTGTGCAGAAGCAGCAGAAGGAAGCGTTTCTTCCCTGAAATAACTAAGTGAAGTTTGTTTGCAACCAGTATGGTCATATCTCTCGTAGCGTGAAGAAAATAAACTGAGACAGCAGCCCAGCGGCCAGAAGATGATTTTTAGGATGTGAGTGGACTTGCTGCCATGCCGCTCCTGGAAGCATCCCTTTCGGAGAGACTGAATGTGGTATAACGTATAAGACTGCAGTGCTTCCTGGGTTAAAAAAATCTTGAAATTCAGTGTCTTTGAGGCTTTCCTAAGTGAGGAAGAGAATTATTACAGTAAAGGCATAATAGCATTCTTTATTACAGTTTTCTGTGCCACCCAACTAATGTAATTACCCTGACTTTGTTGGTGATTATCATTTTCCTTCCTGAAATACTTTCAATGAATAATAGTTTGGGTCTTCACATTCTCTTGCATGCTGTTTTCTTTCTTTCTGCTGGAGTAGCAGATGCAAATGTAGTTCTTTCCTTTCTTCTTACCTTCCCAGAAACCCTGTACTCTGTTTTGTCCTTTCTGCAGCTTGCTGTATTCCTTTTCGATGCTTGTTAACAAATTCTTTGTTACAAATTCTTTGTGACCAATTCTGAAGTACCTCAAGAGAAATGGGCCGTGTTTTGGCTAAAAATGTAAGATGAAGACAGCGGCATCGGGTCAGGCCAAGAGCTCATCTAGCCCAGCATCCTGTGACAGTGCCTGTACTCCTACCCAAGTGTAACGATTACTTTTCTGTAATAAACTACGATTGGTTCCAGACAGAAGGGCAAACATGTCCTTTTACCATCACTTTCTTCAACTTTCTTATTTAGCTTTTCCTCTTTATCCCCAGAGAGTCTGTGTAACCTGTGTGGCAGTTTCGTCCAGGACTTGTACTAGGAAAATTAAAAAAAAATATTTTGTTTTCTCTGATACCAATCGATGGTGAAGTTTTAGTAAATTCAGACAATTGTAAGAAGTTCAGCATCCAAGAAAAAGCATGCAGCTATGCGGTTTGGGTTTTTTTTTTTACCTTAAGTCTTAATTGACACGGTCAATAACTTATGCAGCAAATTAAGTTTCTTTTGTCCAATTTAGGGGCCAAACTCGTCTGCATATGAGTTATATCCCATGTAGAAAGGTTAATTTTAGATTAATTGGACATCTCTCCCAGTTTTACAATGCACTGCTTTACTTCATGTCGTATCTGGAGTCGTGCAGCTGCTTATTGCAGGGTAATGGCATTTTTTGTATATTTTGGGGGGGGAAGTGTTTATAAAATTTTGCAGAGGGAGCAGGCTAATTTTTTCCTTATTGTCATGTTTCTCTCTAATATTTTCTGTTTAGCTGGAAGAAACCAAGACCCAGCTTTTTCTCATTTATCCTCACTGCGATGACAGCTTTGACGTTACTTTTGAAATGAAATACAAAGTGCGATCCTCCTTGGCTGACACTGGAGGAGTTCGAGCAGTGCCAATCGTCTCCTGATGCTACCACTTTGCTTCACGCCCTTCGTTTCTCACGGCCGCGCTCTGGGAGTAGGGTGAGTGGCTGAGGACGTCCTGGGAGTGGAGGAAGCAGGGGCCGCGGAAGGGCAAGCAGCGAGGTGAAGCAGGGATCCGGTGAGAAAAAGCTTTGGTGCAGGATGCGTAACGGAGGGTGGGGAGGGAGGAGGCGAGGGCTGCGAGGGGTCAGCTTCTCCGACTCCTGACATCAGTGGACTCGTGTGATGCAGCTGTTCCTGTTCAAGGAAAGAATTTAAAACTACCCTGCGCAGAGGTTTCACGCTCACGGGTTTGATGCCTTAGGTTTTGTGGGAACTCAGAGGCTTGAATGAGAGGTAAGAGCTTAAAAAGAGGTAAGAGCTTGTAAATCTGGCTCTTTGTCACTCGTGCTGGAAAAGCCTGCAAACCCCAGATGTCTCAGTACTGAGCCGGGAGGCTTTGACCCCATCCCTGACTTTCTGTGTCCTTCCTTTTCCCTCCGAAGTTCTCCTCCTTTTCCTGCTTTCTCGGGCAGCATCGCTGTCAGCGATACAGTTGTTTCCTTCCTCCCCAGTGCAACAAAGAGGTTGCGAGTAACCGAGACCCGAGGGTCAGTATGACAAGGACAGAGAGCGTGTATCACAAAGCAGGGACAAGAAAGAATTTCCATGGCAATTTCCTAAACTGATAGCTGTAACTTGCTGTTAATCAGACACAACTCAGAATTTACAAAGCATTTTGACTTGGGAAAATAAAAGCTGAACAGGTCCAGGTCAGGGCTAGGGGGATGTTCCTAAATACGTACAAACACAGGCATTTGCTGCTTCCCCAGCATTTAGAAAACGGGTTTATTTTAGAACTGGATTTTGTGTGGCCCTTAGAAATGGGAACGAGGGTTGTTTCAGGCAGCTGGTCTAAAAAGCATTCTGAGGTTTGCATTTTCTTACCATCTTTTTTTCCATGCAGCAAATGCTTGTTTAGAGGCCAGTTATTCCTAATTTGTTTCATATTTGAAGACTGTTTCTCTATCCTTTGTAAGCATTTTACAACAGACCTCACTGGCTTACAATCGCTACCAGATGACTGTAATATAATACAACGAATTTAGACAAACTTCAGTTGATTTTGTTTTGCAACTTTTCCCGTTCCAACTTCAGCATCTTGCTGTAGTTAAAATCAAGTAACAGAGTTTGTTTTTAAGTTAATGGTTTATGACTTTTTCTTTTTCCTCCATCAATAATCATGTCTTGATTTTATTCTCAGTAATCAAAAAAGAAGTCTCTTATGTTTTGAGTGAGCGTACAGTAGGTAAGTTTTCTGAAAACCTCTGTGTATTTTGTGTCTATTGGCCTATGGGGAAGTTTGCTGTGTAGCTGTCATAGTTCCGTGGGGAACTAACAGCAAAATAAACAAGAAGAGAGAAAGCAGTTGAAGCCAATAAATACTCAATGTGACATGAATTACCTTCCAGGCCTTTGACTTGGTCTGCTGTTAAACTTAGGAGATTGTTTTTGACCAGAACTGTTAGAGCCAGGAAATGAAGAAAAGCGAAAGGCCTTCAAAGCCATCACTTAAATGCAAGTTATTTGGGTCAGTACAGGAATAACACTTGACATGTAAGGGACTGCGCTGTCTCTGTCAGTCAAGAAGGTCCAGTAACCCCTTCTGGCCAAAAACCTGCAAATTGAGTGATGCTACCTGTTTCCATTATTTTGTGTATTTTTGTGTTGCTTTTCAACGCATGCCAGCATCCTGTAAAAGTGAAACGGTCACGAGTAAGCTTCAGAGCTCTCTTTTTACCGTTCCTGTGCTGTTGACGAGCTTTTCCAATGAACTCTCCGTCAGGACTCCTGGTCTTCTTGCTTTCAGGCTCCTCCAGTTCAGAAGCGATTTGATGGTGGAAATCACCTTTAATCTCCCATTCAACTCTCTTTCCCTGAAGTGTTTGAAGCCACACGGCGTTTTTTTCAATCCACTGTAGCTTTAGTGTGTCAAGTCAATGCCTTTTGCAGGGTCAGACATTTAAGTGCAGAAAAAACGCTTTGTGAAACAGAGGAGCACAGAAATTCTCAAGCACATGAGCATTTACAGGATTCTCTTTTATTGTGCTTCCCCAAACGTGAACAGTGGTTGTAGAATAATTGTGCTAGCACCAATTCTAGGAACACAGAGCATGTGCAATTTGGATCGTCTCTCTTTGACAGTGGTGTCGTACGTACCTGGGGAATTCAGCATGAAACTGTGTGTCACCGGGCTGCACCTGCAACCGTTCCAAGTGACTGATGCTGACGTCGCTACACGGATTCTCTGGCTGTATTTCATAACCGGACCACATTTAAAGTCATCTACCTTGGGGAGTACTCACAAAGCTAAGGTTTGCCGCATTTACAGCTATTTTTAGTTTCTTAACCCTTATCAGGTGCCTCTGGAGTCTGTCTGGCAGAAAAGGAAGCTGCTCAGCGTGTCAGCGAGAAGGGTTTGGAGGGTATTTCTTGGGATGGACTTTGCTTGGGAGTTGCCAGGCTTAAGAAATGAGGCGGGCTTATAGCAGGTGGCTGAATTTAAGAAATAAATAATGTAATCGGAAATGAAATTTTGCTAGAAAACCAGAATAGATACGAAGTGACCTAAACCCAGGCCATATATTATAACAAGGGGGAATAAATAATTGCAGATTATCAGTGTTATTCTAACATTAAAAGGAGACACAGAACATTTTGCTAAGCTGTTTGGATAACTTTCTTTTGATTACGGAACAGAGAAGTCTTAGTTTAGAGACTGACCCCAGTAAACGATTCCCTTACACGCCCAGTGAGACACAATCCCACAGAGCCAAGAATAAGGCAAAGCAATAAATAATACCTATTAATAACCTGAAATAACAATTCTGCCTTGTAAAACGGTAACAAATGGATCTTGGACACATGCTCAGGCTTGTTTAAAAATAAATAGCAATTAAAGCAGCCATTTAAAGATGAAATGCTGATAGGAGTCTACGCCTATCTGAGTATTTTGTACCAGTGATGGCTGTCAGAGAGGAACTCAGCTGGAAGGTTGGGCAGAGCTGTGATTTTTGGTGAGAGCCTTTCCTTCCTTCATACAGCCCCTACAGCTCTGCGGCCTCTCCAGGGGTGTTTGGATGGTGCTCCAGATCTCCCAAAGACAAGGTCTAAAACAAAGCCTCTGAAGCACTGTTTGTATTACATTCCTGCTGGCAGATCCAGATGGATGCTAAGTCACGACCCCTCGCCCCACGCACAAACTATTTTAATTTGTTTGAGGCTAACATTTACCCATAGCTGATAGCAATAAAGATCCCCTTGAAATACTAGCTTTTTTTGACACTGGTTTTATAAAGATTCAATATATGTCACCATTAAACAACTATTGCAACAGAACAATACTTTCTGAAGAGTTTAGTTGCACAATGTTTAAACAAGGCATTAAATATTTGCACGATAAGGGAATGACAGCTCAGTTACTCTTTTAAATAAGGTGGGGACAAATGAATGAATTCTTACGCTGAATTCCACAACATTGTCTCACAAGCCATCTTTCTTGCAAGGTGACGTCTTTGAAAAGCTCCAGCAGAAGTTAACAACTGAGAGGAAACGCGTTTTCCACGTCTCCCTCACTGTATCCTCCCATTCGTCCTCTTCTTTGTGACCGCAGGTCTCTCTCTCCTTTGCAGCGACCGTTTCCAGGGGTCTGCTCTCCCCAGGAGCCGCAGGTGCTGAGGTGTAAGGTCCCTGGCTCGTATGGTCGAAAGCCAACACTGGCAAAACACTGGTAGAAGCATAGCCGGGGAAACTCTGACACTGTCACTCCTGAACGGGCCGTCCTGGGCAGACAGACCTACAAGGTGATCCTAATTTTTTTTTTCATAATTTCTGACATCTCTCAGACAAAAGATGAAACACACACACACACACACAAATATTTCTCATTAAAGGGTTCCCTTCTTTAGCTAGGAATGTTATTTAGGCTGGAAAATAGGCAGAATTTATTGTTAATTCTCAGGTAAGAAGAAGTTTTGTTGCAGGGAGACATTTCAGAGATTAATTGATTTACGTGTGGCATTTTATCTTCACATGCTGAAATCTGTACTCACTTTTTTAAAGATATACTCCAAGGTAAATACTGTGATCTGTACGTATGTCACTCAGTTTTCAGCTCACACCTATACAATGGTGTGACGACAATTTACAGGTTGCTAATTTTACTGTTCTGCAGGGTTTTCTGTAAGACCAGATGATGCAGTCCTGAAGCAGGTTGATCACCTCGACAGTAATAAAGGCAGATTATTCTCCAGGACTTTCTAAAACCATCTCACAGACCAAATTAAAATCCATATTATGGTTTTTTTTTTGTTCATGGCAAGGGTCACATTTGGTTGTGGTAGATCACTTAAGTGACTTAAAAATAAACTGGAACTATATTTTTACTCTGAGCATTAGATGAATGTGGAATAAAATCATTACAGCAGTTATCTCCCGTTCTGTAGGTAATGCATACATGTATTGTCCCCTTTACATACTAATGAATGGTTTGTTTTCTCAGCACATCTCTTATTGGTCAGTGACAGTTTTCTTATCATTGCTCCATCTCATGATAATCTCATCTTCTCGGTTCTGATTAGGAATAATTCCTTCTTTGTTCTTTTCTGCATCACCGTATGTTCCCAGAACTTCTGAGAAAATGATCTTTTTTTTTCTTGATTAGTCATACTGTTGCGACAAATACGTACTTGTTTCCTCATGTATACGTACAAGAACTATTGTGTTTCTTTCTCCACATTGCGTAGCTGGGCTTAATCAGCAGGATGATGGTGGAGTCAAAATGAAAATCTCTCTGTTAGGTTTAGGGATTAAATAAAATACGGAGAAACAACACCGCTTACAAAGCGCAGGCTTCAGCGTGGCCAGTGTGGTACTTTTCACGAGCATTACAGTCACTGAAACACTGTTTGTACTGAAAAAAATCCAAGTGACAACCGACAGCTGTGATCTCAGCAGCGGCTTTGATCCCATAAGACTGACTCAAAGACTTTCAGCTGTTTAAAGCTCAAGGAAAAAACAGTTTGTGAGGAACAGCAGAGGAGCACCAGACAGTGATTTTCAGCGACGTTAATGCCAGTTGGAAAAAAGGAGAAAGTTCTTCTGCTGCCATTGCCATTAAATTGAAGTGAGCTCGTGTAATCTGGCAAACCTCCGCCGCCACGAGCTGAACGCTGCAGACCTGCATCACCCTGCAATGGGGAGCAGGCTGAGCGCTTGCGTGGGCACCTCTCACTGCACGCCCTTGTAAAAACGGGCTTTATGCCTTTGGTCAAAAATGCTGAAATAGGCATGAATGTTGAGCGTTTTTCCTGTACGCTAAGAGTTTCTGTGCAAAATAGAGCCAACGAAAATGGGAAATGTTTAATGTCATGTATAGTCTAGCCCTTGGTATATTCGAATGTTCAATACATTTTATCTTTTTTTTTTTTTTTAATCTCTAATTTTACACATCAGCAGATTGGTAGGTCAAGATCTAAGAATTTTATGGATTTTTACTCGTATTTCACTGATGAGCAATGTGATATTAAATTAGTTTCCCTGGAAATGATTGGCGTATTAGTATAGATCAGGCGATGTTTATGCCCAGCACCAGCACAAGCCACATGGCTTTTTGGGGGGTTTGTTTGTTTTTTTTTTTGCATATCCAGACCTAGATATAATGGCATTGAGCAGTCACCAGCTTTCTCCTGCAATTTTTTCCACCTGAAGACCAGCCTTTCCAGCACTGTGTCTGTTATTACCAGCAAAATGCACTAACTCATTAGCTAAGCTGCTTCTGGCAGGGATTACAATGTGATCTGGGCAATTACTTGGCAGTTTCACTAAATCAAACTGAAATGTCAGGCATTTGGGTTTGATACCCTCCCAAGTCTTTAAGAAAATGCAATTTATGGCAGAAACCAGATTAATATTTGAAATTTTACAGATGCAAATTTGACTTCTGTTGGGAGATCTCTGTTTCTCCTGCTGACACTAATACATTCGCAATGACAGCCTGGAATAGGGCAAGTTCTGAGCAGAAGTTGCACGCGATGCATCCAACACAACTCCATGCCATCTTCCTCTTTTGGGGGAGTTGCTTTTTGATGTCAGACTATCTGTACTGAATCAATGTTAGCATGAGACATGGGGTTTGTGTTATGATGTAAAACTACGTTCAGGATGGTTTTGCTAATTTTTTTTTTTTTAAAAATGCATTGACAGTTGTGGAATTTTTTTT
Organism: Chlamydotis macqueenii; assembly: GCF_036417535.1. NCBI lineage: Eukaryota > Metazoa > Chordata > Aves > Otidiformes > Otididae > Chlamydotis > Chlamydotis macqueenii. The sequence continues at coordinate 25,754,871 of NC_141564.1, read as the reverse complement.
CTTCCTGATATCAGTGTTATCAGGCATTATTATAATGCGCTGAAGTATTTGTATCGACATCTCGGATGAAATTATTCGCTGCCAGTTTAAGAGCCTGATGCTATAACCTCCTATTAGGTAGGACTGGGCTTCAGATCTACGATATGTTCACAAACAACACATATTGTCACATATGTGAAGCAAAAATATGTATATATTGACAGAGGTGTAACATATGATTGCAGTATTGCTGTGAATACTGTGGTTAAGATTTCCTTCCTGAATCCCTGATTGCATCCACCCTTTCCTTTTGAAATAATTTTTAATTGAGGGTAGTATTCCATTCTTGGTCGTGTCCAAACAAATCTAGAAGATTTAAGTGTAAGGAAAGAAGAGGGAGAACTTTGACATTTTTCTGTGTAAGTCATGATGATTATTGCAGAGTTTTCCATGCAGATAGCTCAATATTGACATTTTGCTTTGACTTTTTTTTAGAATGGTCCTGGCTGACCTTGCTTCCAAAGGCGAATGTGAAGAACAATAGCAGGGGAGCGAACGCTGAGCGTATTTAAAGCACAATAATGGGAAACGCTGATGACCTCCCATTGCCACAGAGTCCTTTTCCTTCCCCTGGCAAAATCTCTGGCTCGTCCCTGTGTTGCTGGCCTCTGGCTCTGCGAGCTTCTTCAGTAAGGTAACTGTTAGCAATATTAAAAACATAAATATTCCAGTGGTAACATTTTAAGGGCACAATGAAATCTCATCACTGCAAGACTAAGATACACTTTTAAAATGCATTCATAAGTCACTGCTATTGACAGAGACAGTCTAATTTTTAACAGCAGGTTTCTCTCAGTAACATCTTCCGGTTTAATTTCTAACGAACGTTTCGTTAAATACTGTTAATGCTCACTTTGGATAAAAACATTGTGATTGTACACTTGGATTTTTCCTCTTTGCATTTTTAGGAAGCAAGAGATTAGGTTCAAGAAGTCTGCTATACATTGGCTTCTATACAATCATAAATCAATTTTAATTTTAATAACTGTTCATGGACAGCGAGGAGAAGGCAGGGGATTTTGTAAAGTGCTTGTGAGAGCAATGTAGTTTTGCCAAGTAATCCATCACCGGAGACAGCCAAAGCAGGGAGGACGGTCCTTTTAACCCGTGTTTCCTCGTGGGCATGCATGCAACCCCCATTCTGCACTCTGAACGTTTGTCAGTGCAGAGGACTGCGGATTTAAGCTTCTATGACTCCCGCAGAGCTCGCTCTCGGCCTTCTAGGTGGAGCCCAGTGTAATTACGTGGGCTTCTAGTATGAAATCGGTGAAGTGTGACCTTGTTAAATTTTTTTTTTAAAACCTCTCAGTTGTACAAGTGCCTCATTGTGAACACTGGCACTGCCCAGGAGTCTGGTTGTAGCGGCAGGGCGAATTCTCAAATCTGTACCGTAACTGAGGAATCAGGAACAAAAAGGCACAAGGAAACACGCTGCACACAAGGGCAGAAGGAAATGCCTCTGGCTGGTTTTCACAAGTGATGTTACCAACTGGGCACCCTTACTAAATTCTGGTGTAGGCAAATTAAAATATTTTTCCATATGCAACTTTGCAATTACGAAGAGCCAAAATCTCCTGGAATAGATTAGGTTTTGCTGAGATGCCGCAGCTGTTATGACTTAGGCATTTATTCTTCACGAATCACTTTTTCTAGCCTTCTGGGTCCCAATAAGCAGCTTTGCATCTTTGTAGTGAATGCAGCATTTTAGAAGGAGCAGAGTACGTTTAGTTTAGGCATAAAAGCTCGTTTCTTAACAAGACACTTAAAATTGAGGGGATTTTGATATTAATATTTCACGTATGAAGGCAGCCTATTGATTTAAAGAGGAAATGCCTGGCAAGCACAGCGATGGAGTCACAAGCACCTGCTCTTAACTCAGATTTTGGCAGGAATTGTCTAACTGCTCATGGTAAGCGTGGCAGAAAACATTTTCTTATGCAAATCATGAACGTACCTGAAAATAGCAGGCCGGATCTTGACGTGACATCACTGAAATTAAGGAAAGTTTTAAATGAGCTAGAGAGGGTTACAGAAATCTGCTCTTAGAGTAAGAAAATATGAGATGGTGGAAGATCAACACCAGAAATCAAGAGACAGTGGGATGGGAATGGACCTGGGGAAGTCACGTAGCCCATCTCTCACTGGCTGACTCTCCTGAAAATCAAGTTTATTGTTTTTCATAGGAAAAGCCGTGCTTTTGGCAGGGTAAAAGTTACAAAAACCTGCACTCACGGTATAGCACGTGATCTTGGCCCACAATTTGTGTGACTGGTGTGAGCCACATACAGGTGTTTGTGGACATATATAAGTATATATTGGATCCTACAGATAGTAATTGTCGAGTCTGTAGGTAGCTGTATCTGTTTATATTCTTTATACAATTATACCTGCCGATATAATTCCTCTCTGTTTTGCTCCTGAGGTTTGTGCTGTCAGGATTTAATGTGACAATGTCCATTTCCAAAAGCTCACTTTCAATCCCGAGGTGATCAGAGAGCTTCAGAAGGCAACAGAAGTTTAGATATGAAAGCAAAGGTACGATGTAACCTGTTGAGATGTTTATAATCCATCTTGAATATTAGCAGATAATACTTTCCCCTTGTTCTGTGAAGTATTAAGAAAATGAATTTTTTTTTCACTTCAGTAATATTTGCTGTGTTTCCTTCTGCCAGCAAAAAAAGATGTTGGATATTTTTTGCATTTTTCTGAAGCAGGCTGAGGTAGGCTTTTCTCAGGCTGAACCAAAGACGGCCTGTTTATGAAGCCAGCATGTCTGAAGCAGCTTGGCAGCTGTTGATCACAGCTCTTGATCCAACATTTTTCAATTCTATGTTTTTATTTAATTAGACAGCTTGATCGGGGAAACCTGAATTGCTTGAGGTGGCAGCCAGACTGTCCTAAACTCATGCTCCCTCTTTACTTTGCTGGCAGAAGGAAACACAACAAGATCAAGAGCTGCCCAGAGCTGCCCCATCCCTGGAAGCATTCCAGGCCAGGCTGGACAGGGCTTTGAGCAACCTGTTCTGGTTGGAGATGTCCCTGCTCCTGGCAGGGAGGACTGGGTGGCCTGGAAAGGTCCTTTCCCACCCTCATGTGATTCTACGATCAGAAAATGAATTGCAGACATTTACTGCTGGATTTTACCTGTTTTTCTTGCTAAGTTGAGAGGCAATGAGCACAACCAGCAGCCCCTTAGGTGGGGAGCACAGGAGCGTCCTAGGAGATGAATTGCTTTTTGGGAGCTGGACTTTTGATGAACCATTGTTGGGCTCTATGGCTTTTCCTAAGACAACAGCATCAACAGCAAATTGTCACTTCAGGGCCAAGATCCAGTGCTAACTCAGAGAAACTGCAGCATTGCTGTGGCAGATATTAATAGTAAGCACACAAAATAAATCTCGAAGGAGGAGCATATCTTAATTTAACAAAGCCTGGTTGCTAAATCTATTTGCTGAGTACCCACTACACACATAAATGAGAAAAGCATTGCAACGGCACAAAGACACTCTTACAGATCCAACACATTGTGCTGCGTCAGCAAGACCGTTCACTGCTGGACACTGTTCCTTTTCTTACAGCCCCCCCCGCCCAAGCTCTGACTAAGCCGGTTGCTGCGGACATTGAGGTCGGGGTGGTAGGGCTGTAGGCTGGAACATGGTTGTAGGCTCCAGCAAAGGGTCCCCCTTGCTCCCAGGGAGCCAATTATGACCTTTGGAGCTCATTTATTTTTCTAACTTCCTTGAAGACATGTGTTGTGAGCAGTGATTCATCCACCAGTTCTTCCCAGTCCCGCGGGACCTGTGAAAGGGTTGTTTAAAATCCCTGTGTTTCTTTTCCATTTCCTGGAAGCACTCGCTGTTTGGGGCAGGTTGCTGAGCTACGCGCTGCTGCTGGACACCTTCCACAGCCGTGCCGGGGTCAGAGCTGGTGATGGAAACGTTATCTCCTGGGTGTAACAGCCGCGATATTATCTCCCTGAAAATCCCAGCCCTTCGCTTTTGTAGGAAAATTACTTTTCCTATGGGGGACACAGGGTGTGAGGTTGCCGGTGGGAAATATTCCCAGGGAATAAAGGCTGGGAATGTGCTGAGAGAGACATTGCTCTTTCAGGTGTTGGTATAAGAAAGTTATAAAAAACTTTAGTCTTGCTTCTTGAGCAGAAAGTGCAGGAAAATGGGAGCCAGGGCTAGGAAAAAGTGAACTAGAAGCTGGAATGATGTTGGGACAGCTAGGATGGAGGCAGGAGGGTCCTTTGTGGAAGATCCGTATAAAGACTTGCACTTGAGTGAAAGCTTACATTGAGGTGTTCTGTTTTGCTGTTATTTACGTTCATGAAAAAGCGAAGTCTGGAAAGCATGGCAGCCTAAACCCAGAGGTTGTGTTTCCTGCTAAGCAAGAGAAAACTTGAAAATGTAGATTTTAGGCAAAAAAATTATAGAAGGATGAGGAATTGTGATTAGTTTGCAGGGTGACTTTGGTACATGTAAACCCGCTTCAGGAAATGAGGTTTTTGACTCCTAAGTGGTGCAGATTTTGAAGACCTGGCTATCAAAGCCACGTTTTTGCTCGGCGTGAATAGTTGTGACATCTCTTCCCTAAATCATGTAGCTCTAAACACCAAAACATCTCAATCTTGTTCAGACAGAGAGGTCTAGATCCTCAGCCATGCTGAGATGCCTTTCAGGAGCCAGGACTAAATTACGAGAGGAAAATGTAATCTTTGGGAGGTACGTACATGCTACTGTGGGCTAAGGAATGACCAAGGACAACGCCACTTTTAATGAAATGCAATGGCATGAAAAATGTCACTGCCCAGTGTTCCTTTTTAAGAAAAACCCCATATGCTCCTGGCTCCTTTGTGAGGTCAGCTCTGTGTCTGCAGCTTGGCTGCACGGACGCTTTGTGCTTGCTGGTGCCACCCCTCCTCCACAGCGAGTACCAGAGTGGGGTTTAGAGGCGAGAGCGCCTTGTTCCACCCCTCTCACTTCCAGTGAATCTACTGACTCCCTAATTCCCTGGAATAATTGGACTTTAAGAAGTTATAAAAGCACTGAGGGACGCATTCCCCAAAGAAATTAAGAGTCAGTTCTTGTTCACCGGCAGGTTCTATGTAAATTGGATAGTGGGGCATTTAAGTGGAGATCTCGGTGCCTAAATCTGCCCCAAAGCACTTACTGTTTAGAGTGGAACTATTCGCTGGAAGAAGTGGGATTTTATAGTTTGCCAAGGGAAGCAAACACTCCAGACCTTGTACGGGGGCCAGGATGGGATGTTATTACTTGGCGTCAATCTCAAACGCAGGATTTTGATCTGTTCCCTTTCCTGAGTTCAGTTTTCTCTTTCCATTTTACGTTCCCTGTAATTTTACAAAGCAGTGTGCTTGGCATCTGTTGGGAGATGTTAGATATTTGAAACAAAAGTCTCGCAGCCGTTGTGCATTACACAGCCTTGTTGTATTTTATTTGAATTCTTTGTGGTTGCAGATACGTCACATGAACTGACCGCTCAAGTTTCCAGAAAAAAAATGTTGCGTATGCTTTCCAGATAAGAGAAAAGAAGAAACCTTTGTATTTTTTTTCCTCCTCGATTTCTTCTAAACTAAGGCTTCATCTAATGGTTACCACGCAAAGCCTGGGCTAGAAATGTGTGAGCAAAGCATTGGATGTGCAAGGGAGCTCTGACCCGGGAGCTGGTGTTCACTCAAGCTCTGTGCGGGGTGTGGAGCGTACGGGCAGGGCAGGAAAGGAAGCTGAAGCTATTGCTCATGGAGCACGCACTCATTCACACACGGAACACCAGAGACGGAAGGAATTCCAGCAGCTCGAGATAGGTGAGGCCAGAACAAGCCCTTCCCAAGCCGTCCCTCCTAGACCGATGGGGAACGCTGGGATGTTCAGCAGTGCTCAGTCATTTCGCATACAGGTGACTGCACGGTGAGAGCTCTTCTCTGAAGCTTAACTTTCTCTTCAGTTCTGGGCTCTGTTTAAAAAAAGCAAACATCTCATTACAGCTTGGAGGGGTTTCTGCACGTCTGAACAGCGTGTAATCAAAACAGAGTCCACAGGAGATGCCCACAGTTCAGCGTAGCGCGATTCGCTTTACTCATCCAAGTGAGATCATGCTTTACATGTCTAGTTACGGTAATTTGAATATTCATGTTACTGGGAATTTTGTTCCTGACGGAAGCAGGGAGAGGTAAGGTCACAGCCTTCTGATGTCAGTGGGATGGGTTTCTTGTTGTGTTCCCCTGCTGCTGGTGTTAAGGGGCGGCTGTAATTTAGACTTTGCCTAAATGGAAGAAGTTAATACATAAATAAAACACGTTGTAAGTGAAAGGTTATATAAGCAACGCATAATTTCCAATAAGAACCATCTCAGAACTTTTGCTTACGCTCAAATAATGTTATTGTCAAAGAAGTCTTTGTTCTTTTTCTCCTTTTTGAAGGAGAGGAGTGCAATATACACATGTACATACATCTGTGGACATACACATAACACTCCGTGCCATATGTACAAAGCCTACAGTAAATGCAACGAAAGGATGCGTGGATGCCACTAAATCATCCTCTCCACCTGTCCCTGCGTTGTAGGAAGAAGGTGAGTCCTGTAGATCTCACTATAAAAAAAGTGTCTTAACGTAAGGTAAAATTTTCCACGCTAACAAAGCTGGAACCACCTGTCATTGAAACCCTGGCCCAGGGGTACTGGGAACCTTAACACGCGTTTACTCAGCGTCGCTGACCTCTGCGCAGAGCAATCACAATATGCCTCTAGCGCCAAGAAACGTTAGTGTGACATTGCATTACTCACCCATATAACTTGTATTTATCCACTTGTCATTTATGTGGAAGAACATGAATCTACTTCTTTTTTTTTTTTCCCTAACACTATGAATAGTATTTATGAAGCTGTTTGTGCTCCAAAACCACAGGGCGGTGAACTCCACGATATAAAAATGCAAAGAATTGATTTCAGGTTTTCGTTCCTGAGAGATTACAAGTGTTGAGCAAGATGCTTCTAAAGGAAACAATATATTTTCTGAATTATATTACAAGTGATTTTCTTCCTGTGCAGAATAATTTTTCCCTCACTCTTTGAAGGAAAGTAAAAAAGAAAACTGTGCATTTCATCCCTCTCTCCAGCCCCTTACTTTAACAAAAGCTGAGGCAGAATATCTTGTCCTCATTTTATTTGCGATTATCATTTTGGGAAATTTTTTTCCTCCCCTCTCCAGGTAGATAAATTGCTAGTTTCCAATTCTTTGCCAATTAGGAACGGATTATGTTGGTTTTTTTCCCTTCCCCCCCCCGCTCTTTTTTTTCTAAATGCGAGCTTTTTGTGATTTTTTTTCCCCACGGTATCACTTTCTTGGGGTCATTAAATACAGCAAAGCCTCATACTCTCAGAGACAGAGCTGGATATGTGGAGATGGCTCAGAATTATTGAATTTTGCATTTTTTGCATTTCTTCGTTTTATTTTGAAAGGTCTCAATCCAGTAAGACGTAAATATGCAGAGATTCACATAACCATGTCAACTACAGGTATAGAATATGTATTTTTTAAAGAAACTAATAGGTGATACTACACCACGCTTGTCTCTATTACTTGCTGCTCTTTATGGACAATCACACAAGATGACTGAACTCTGAAAATTCCTGTAGCGGATGAAATATCTACTTAGGCTGTGCCACCTGCTAGAAGTGTTGCAGCTGGAATAAGAATTCATGTAAATGCTGGAGCAATGGAGCAAAAGGGAAGCGACCGTAAATCAGGAAACTAAAACCGATGGCAGGGTGTCTCCTGGAATAACAACTGCTGGATCAGAGCGTGTGTAAAGTGGGACAATAGTTAGCAGGGTGTTGTCAGGAAAGAGCTGCTGCTCTGCAGCAGGTTGTACCCGGATAAAGAGGACCTCAAGTGGAAGGTTGCAGAGTGGAAGAGATGTTTTGAACACACACACACTTACAGGTCAAAGTGGAAAGCAGTTCCTCGGACCTGGGGCCTGGGAGAGATGGTGAGAAGCGAATTGCGGAAAGGTGAGAGGATTCAATTGCAAGGAAAGGAGTGATCAGGTGTATCGGCAAAGGGATTCATCACAAACTTCTGAAAACAACAGTGCCACTGAATAAAAAGTTGTTTGCTTGGAAAGTTCTGCTCAAGTCTGGGCTGCAGCCTAGAGAGAGGAGAGAAAAACAACCCACCTGGCTCGAGTCTCAGAACCCCTTCAGAAAAGTTCAGTAACTGAGGGCAGAGGAAATGCCTGACGAGAGACTGCTTGATGTGCACAAAATATTCAGCTTTGAGGGGAGAGAAAAAGGAGCTTGACAGGAGATCTGGTTTTGGAATACAAGTGACTGAGGGAGAGAAACACAGAGCTAGGTGGGGACGCCACGAGGCTTTATGCTGCAGGCGTAAGGAGAGATTCTTGTTGGATACCTGGAATGTACAACAGCCTGAAAGCCAAAGTACTAGAAGGATATCTGGGCGGTGAACTACGCACATTATTTATTTACAGGGTTATTAAGGGCATGCTGCAACGGAGTCAGTGGGAAACTGACTTTCTCCCATGCGTTTCTGGCTTTCTAGATGCTTTCATTTTGAAAGAATGAAAAGTCTAGCCCTGGTGACAAAGAGCGCCTTTGCACCGCTCTCACTTGGTCTGCAGCCAGAGGGAGGGAAACAAAGCCCTTGTCAAGGGTGTGAACTTCCCTCATTCCCAGGGCAGCCGGGCCAGCGAGCGGTGGCGGCATGTCGCACCAACCAGTGCACGTTTTATTCCAAATCAAAGCTGCCTTCCAAAATTGCTGGGCTTACTTATAAAATACTTCATGTCCATCCCGCTGAAAGAAACAGCAGTTTTTTAAAAGTTTAAATGTCAGGAGAATGCATCTTTCCAACGGTGAACTAGCCAGTAGGTGCTTTGGTTCAGCATCTCTCAGGCATCTGTAGTTGTTCGGTGTTTCAGCCAAGTCACCCGGAGATTTGTAAAAGTTAGCACTGTTAACATACAACACTACTGTGGTGAGAGACAGGAATATGTGTATCCTGAGGAAAAGATTTGCAGGCACAGAGGGAAAATTGTACATGGAGCGAAGTGAAAGTGTTATCTAGTAATTCACGTGTAGTCCCAAAAGCCAAAAGTTCTGAACTCCCTCCTCTCCCAGCTCTGGACACCGTATTTTTTGGTTCTAGATGCACGTGTGTTTGCTAAGCAGCCTCTGATAAACCTTTTTTTTTTTCTTTAGAAGACATAATAGCTCTTTCCAAAGTGAAAAACACTTTGAACCTCTCCAGGAAAGCAACAAGAGTTACTCGTGTGTCCTCCCTGGGAGCCGGGCACCAGCATCCGCCTGGGGCCGGGCAGCGAGAGAGCCCCACGGCCAGTGCCCCTCACTTCAGTCTGCCTTGGCACCTTCACGCCCGCGGGCATGTGGCACCGAGCACCCACCGCTTTACCAAGGGTCAGCGTCGGCAACAAGAGCAAACGGGTCCCCAGGGCTCGAAAGCGGCCAGCAAGGACGAAGCGGTCCAAAAAGGAAACGGCACGGGAAGGTTCAGAGGTCTCCTGGGCCACATTATTAAGAACGATAGCCTGTTCTTAGGAAGTTAAATGTAGTAGTTTAGTTAGTTAATTAGCAGGTATTTTAGCAGTCTGCTCTGATTCCTTTGTTTTTTTTTACATCCTGCTAATAGGTATCAAGGCAATAATATTACAAAAAAGCCGACTGAAAGTACTGGCTTGGCTGAGAGGCTACACATCATTAATGATGCTCTCACGCATCATTAATATAAAAAACACTGCAGGTATTTTTTTTATACATTACCTGAGCAGGTTTGGCTGTCAGAGATACAGCCTGGTACCCACTTGCCTTAGGGTGGGGCGCTTTAAGTAATTTTGAGAAATACCAAGAGCAGTCTTTCCTGACGAGCATACTTGGAAAAAGGAGCGATAAACCCATGGCGCTCAGTGCCGTGGCCGATGTCTGACTCAGCTGAGCGGGGAGGAGGCGTTTGCTTTGGCAGAGTATCCGCTCGAATCTCAGGAGGTTCCTTACGCCAAGATCTTCGGTCTCAGATAGATTTATGCTGCAAAAATGTTTCCTCAGCCTTTTTTTCCCAGCTGTTTATAGAAATCAGACATGTCTTAAGGAGATTGTACACAAGTCCAGTAATATTTGAGTGAGACAGGAAGAGTACTGGGCATGGGGAGCTTTATAGTAACACATTCCACGCCACATGATGGGATTAAAAAAAAAAATACTCGCATACCTATATGTGACAGATCTTCCATAATAGGTTGCTAATGAGTGTTGGAGGTAAAGCACAAGATTTTTCTTCCAGAGAATGGATAATAGTCTAATGATGGTGAAGTAAATTCAATCACGCTAAATGCTGTTCCTGCTTCTTTGCAATGTTGTCGTATTTTGAAGCATCTTCACTGAAGACAGTGATAACTTAGAAGAACTAAACTCTGAGAGCTAATAGTGAGTTTTTACTATCCAGAGTGTTCACTGGAGTTGATTGATCTGGGCAATGCAAAAAGGTGAGGCCACAAGCAGAAGAATTTTATAGCACCTATAAAGTACTGTATACAGTTTTTGCTTGATTTTACGCTGTTGAACTACGCATTTGGTGTCATATGGCACTTTAAGTACTTTGATTTATGTTAAGACAGAAATTGCAGCTGTAATAAACATCCTAAAGCATGAGTTTAGGAGCAATCTACTGTATTTATTTGTGACATAAACGCTCACCTGCAATGCACTGGAGAATCATCTTAGGCTTAACCCACACTGCACATTGCGGACATTAAGCTTCAGGCACAGCAAGGTCATGTCCAAGGTGAAGGCAGGAGCGACTGGGAAGAAAGGGGTGGCATGGGAAATATTTTGAAATTGCAAATGGAAAAATATTCTTCTTCTCCTGTTAAATATTCTGGATACATGGCTGTAATTTCTTACTCTGCAATAAAGAGTCCTGTGTATACCAAACAAGATAAAGTACGAATCCAATCTTGTTTAATGTGAAATACTTAAGGACACAGCCGTGAAAATAACATGAAAACCCCACTGACATCTTTGAAAATAAATATAATAACATTGCATGTGTTTCAGGTTTATGAAAACTCCCTCAGGGATGCATGGAAGCACAGAAACCCTTTGTTGTACTGGAACCGGCCACTGCTGGGCTGCACGTGAAGAATCCTCCCACCATGACGTTTGCTATTTTGGTGTTGAACGAATTACGCTCAGTGGAATCTGCTTCAGTGTAACCTAAAGTAATAATTTTTGATTTATTTCGCTTTTAAAATAGCTTAATCCTCCCACCTCTGCATATTTTTGTATGATTATTATAGAGTGTGGGAGAGTGGCGATAATGTAATTGATATTATTAGGAACAAATTACAAGGCTCTGTTGGCAGAGCAAGGTGTTAATATTCATGCATTTATTTCTTAGGAAATCAGAGAATAAGTGAATTCAGATGAATCTCTGGGCTCCCAGGAGAGGACAAGAAAAAGGAAGACACATTATGAAATAATGAATTTGAAGTTTTCAGGATAACGCCAATCATTTGGGTCATGACTTAAATAAAAAGAGACAAATCCAGGATTCTTTAGTATACATAATAAAATTAGAGAGAGATTACTTAACAGTATTCAGCCTTTGAGGTGGTATGTGCGGAACTAGCCTCATCTCACTGTTTTTACAGGAAAAGGAAGGAGATGTTGTCCTTTTACATTTGATACCTATTGATGAAACAGCGGCACACGGAATTTCTTACAGTAAAGATGGCTTGGACTGTAACACTACAGAGATTTACCTAAACTAAAATGGGACAAGAAGATGGGAAACCAGAGCTTAAAATCCTGCTGCTACGTTTGCAGAGTCAAGATGATATTCCTTGCTGAGTATTTATTTTTCCAGGAATCCTTGGTCATTATACTTGGCAGAGACAACCTGCCACAGTTGTCAGAAGCTCTCAAAAACACTTTTGCAGAGTGCATTTTTTTGGTCTTTAGCGTACAAAATACTGCAACAAAAGTACCTAGGATGAAATCCTGATCCACAAGTCAGCCTGAAAGACTGCAGGATTTTTTGGTGGTAGTTAACCGATTAATTGAGGTCAACCAAACAAGAGCTTTGGTGAGGACATCCCCAGAGCCTCTGAAAGCTGTTGACTTCCATTCTTCCCGTTGGCATACCTAGCTGAATCTGAGCTGTAATATCCTACAGCAGAAATTGCAGTTTAATATGTTTACTCGCTATGTGTTTTCGCCTATTACTTTGATTAAGGGGCTAGGAAGCCTTTTTGAGACTTAGGAGATAAAAATCCGTTTTTCTAGATCTTCCTTTAAATATCCTCACTGATAAAATTGACCAAAAGTTACAGGAGACCGTTCGTGTGGGATCCTTCTGTCAAAGTGCTGGCATCATGTCACTGCCTGTGTGAGTTACAGGTCACGTTGATTGGAAATTGATATCAAAGTATTATGGTTTAAGGAAGAAAATCAAAGTATTATTGCTTAAGATAATGATAAAGCATTGAAATGGCACCTCTGAGTGTGTGCTGGTTACCTCTTTTTCAGCTTTAACTGCCACTTGGCTATATTTACCTGTGCCTTCTGCACCAACATTTAAAAATAGGTACAGGGACATGTTTTTGATGATAATATTCCAGCATATTTGGAGACTCTGGCCTTTTGCAACAGCCACATTTGTGTCCCAGAGGGAAAACAGTGTGTGCATGAACAAAACCAATTTTCTGTGGATCAGAGAGACCTGCGAAAGTACTGAGTGGCATCACAATGGTCTCCTGGAATAACTGGGCTAGTTAGCTAGGAAAGAGACGACATTTTTTTTTTCAGTACACAGGCTTTCACTCTGCTCCCCAAAGTTATCCCTTTTCTCTGCACGTACAAACGACCTCCCTTTAATTATGTCCCTATGAAACTGCAGGTCACGCATTACCTTTGAGCTCCCTCAAGCGGCAACGGAACCCCCAGGTTTATTGCAGGGGTGCTTTTGCACTGGAGATTTGCAGCTCAAGACCGTGTTTTGAAGAGCAATTAGAGTAAAGTGGAAGAGCTGCTCTAATTTCAGGGAATCTAGACTAGTTGGGGGCAGTTGACCCTATAATTTCATAACATAGTTCTCTTTTGAGAAATCTGTTAAAAACATACTGAGTGAAAAGTAAGCATTTTATGCCCGATAGTAGTTTGTAGCAGATGCACTACGAGCACGCAATACCAGTGTGTTCTGAAAACTTACTTTTATTTTCTTGAAAGTTTACCAACCAAATATAATGACAGAGTGGCTGCAAAGCAGACCTTTTGGTTCACAGCATGTCAGGTAAAACTCAGGCTTTTCTTTCTGTCACCCTGGAAAGGTACATAAATCCTTTGGCTTAAACAAAAAGTATTTCTGCTCTCATTAAGAACTTATTTTAACCAAAAAGCACCAGCTGTCACTTGATGATGTGCATGCAGGATTCAGGTTACATTTGGTGTAAGAAGATGAGATTTTACAGAAGGCTGGACCTTTTCACAGTGAATAAGTAGGTTTTTCAAGGGTTTGTCTAATATGGGAGGACCTTTTTGAACAAAAAGCTGAAGTAAAATGTCTTTAATATCCAATGGAGCAATTTTACAAGCTTTTGCGTTTCCCTGTATGCTTTTTGCAGGGCTTAGTGCAGTCTACAGTTGAAGCTTTTGTTTTAGTTTGCTGTTGCTTATGAAAGGTTTATTTGTCTTGAATGTTTCAAGCAAAATATGAAAATGAAAAACGATGGCGCCTAGCCACGCGAGGAGAACGGCTGGCAGAGCAGCGGCGGAGGCAGGGACCCGACAGGGCCGCGGGTGCTGGCTGGGTTTGCTCCGTGGCTCTTCCAACTCCAGCCAGGGACCTGTGGACTGGGCAAGCCTGCCTGCAGGAAAAAAAAAACCAAATTATTTGGGACTTTCCGGGTTGTACGTCTTAAATCAAGCGGAGGCAAGAGAGAAGCAGCCTTCCTCCGCGGGGCTCGCTTACTGTTTCACTACGACAGGCCTGCCTTTAATATCTCTTTAAATAAAAAAGGAGGCTATAGGTACTAAAATTTGAAATAACGTCCAGGCAATTTTGTCACTGCTGCGATGGCAGGCACGCTGTATGTCGCTAACGGCCCCACCAGGCCACAGGCCAGCTCCGGGGTACAATTCTGGGGGATTTTAAGGCGTTTTTTGCCACTGTTACATTCCTGTTTTAACTCGGCAAGCCTCGTTAATTGTAGTATTTAGCACTCGGGATTTTACACGTCTCCTTTGAGCACCCTGCTCCCTTCCCACCGACGAAGCGGGTTTGAGGGGGGTTTAGGGCCATGGCGGCCGCGCGCCCGGCTGCCATAGCAACGCGCCGCTGGGCGTTGTGGGCCGGGGAGACCCCGATCACGTGGCGGGCGCTCACGTGACGGCGGCAGCGATGGCGGAGGAGGAGCGGGCGCTGCTGGGCCCCGCCGGCGGCCGTGGCGCCGGTTCTTCTCCGGGCTCTCCCCGCGCCCTGCCCGCCGTCTGCGACCCGCGGCGCTTGCCGCACCGCCTGCTTGTCCTGGCGCTGATGTGCTTCCTGGGCTTCGGTGGGTGGCGGCGGCGGGAGGGGGTGCTGGGGCCGCGGGTGCTGGGGGCAGAGCGCTGAGGCCTCCCCTGCTCTCCCTTCTCCTTGCAGGCAGCTACTTCTGCTACGACAACCCGGCGGCTCTGCAGACGCAGGTTCAACGGGTGAGCAGCTGCCTGGGGCGGGCACGGCGTTACGGAGGCTTGGGAGGTACGGGCGGTGGCCAGGGCGGAAGGTGTGCGTGTTTCCCAGTTCTTGGGCTCTTCCTCTGTATATCTGAGGAGTTATTCCTTTTTTTTTTTTTTAATCCCCACTTCTTTATGTAGGATATGAAGGTGAACACAGCTCAGTTCATGGCACTCTATGCCTGGTATTCCTGGCCCAATGTGGTTCTTTGCTTCTTTGGAGGGTTTCTGATAGACAGAGTGTTTGGAATACGGTAAGTGTGCTGCTACTGTCACTCCTGTTCAATGGAAGGTGCTTGTGAAGTATAGGCTTTATAATATTAAGTTTTTTCAAGTTATGATAAGCCTTTTTAAGTTTTTTTTTTTTTCACACTAGCAATTTCCAGTGTTTTAAATGGGCTTTCTTCCCTTTATGATTTAAATAAAGCAGCTTAAAAAATGCCAGCCTGTACTACCTAAATAAAGCTCTCAAGCTTTATTTATTATAGACCTTCTATTGCATATCAGCCTCCCCTTGTTTCCTTGCTGTAGGTGTAATATAAGAAAAAAAAGAGTCTAGCCATACATTAAGTGACTTTATTTTTCTTACAGGTTGGGCACAATAATATTTAGTGTCTTTGTTTGTGTCGGGCAGGTAAGTGCAAATGAGAGGGTGAAGGGTGATACGTGTCTGAAGTTTTTCTACTGGGGATGAGGTGGGGAAAAAAAACCCAAGTAGCTTCTCACATAGTAGTGTGTATTTCAGATGGGAGCAGGCAGGTGAAGAGGACTGAACTGGGAGAACCATGAATTTTATTGGGGTAATTTGGAACAGCTGGGGTAACTGGGAACTGAGGACCTTGAAAGGGGAATGAAATAAGGATGTGAAGGAACCAAATGTTTCACCTGTGTGATGTGAAACTGCTGCATAGGTGTGTTTTGGTAGAGTATGGTAATAAAGGTGACGTGTGACTTGAGCCTCTGGGGTGTTTTCTGAGTGCAGCCTCAGGGTGGGCCAGGTGGGGTGTTGTGCAGCCAGCAGGAAGGTACGGAGGGAGCAAAGGCAAGAAGGTAGGAGTAGGCAGTGGATGTGAAGTATTTCTGTAGGTCTGGGATGGGAAACATTTTTGTTCCTGTTTTGAGATGCTTTTAGTTTGTTCCATACTTCAAATACAAAACCTTTAATATTTCCCCCAATGTTTCTCTCTCAGGTGATTTTTGCTTTAGGAGCACTGCTTAACACTTTCTGGCTGATGGATGCGGGCAGATTCGTATTTGGGTAAGTCTGGAAGAGTATATTACGGGCTCTGTGAGGTAAGGGCCTGCTTTCTGTGGCCTAGAAAACTGCTACTGTGTTTACACTTGGACAAAACTGAGGTATTGTGCAAGATATTCAGTCACATTGCCAGTCCAACTTAAAAGTTGGAAAACAGAAAGTAGGACTTTGCAGGTCTTATTGAATTCAGAAATTATAAAACCGTCCAAGTAAAGACGTGCAGTAAGCTGATAAAACTGTATTAGTCCTTTTCTCTTAATTCTTGCTTTCCTAAGTAAAAAGAATTCTTAGCGACCCCAAATACAACAGGGCTCCTACGGTGGCAATAAATGAGAGCGACTGTCAGAAGAAATACCTCCAAGTTGTGAGTGTGCCACAGCATAAAAGTGTTAGAAAATCTGACCACCTGTATTGAGGGGTGGGCAGGTGGCTCCGTTAAATTTAGGTTCCAGGGAAGATGCCTGCTTTTGGTTTCAGTTGGGTCAGCGTCTGTACCACTTGGTTCTTTAATGTGGAAGAGAAATGAGAAGCTGCTGCCCGTTGATTTAATGTCTGTAGATGACCAAAGGCAATTAGAATCACTCCTACACCGCTTAAGATGCGTTGCAGTGTCTTAAGAATAATTAAGAGTACAATTTTCTTTTGAATTCTTTAAGTTGCCTTGCATATATGCGTCGGATCCACCTGTGCATAGATAAATTTCTCTGAAATACTGCCGTCTTAGTATAGCCAGCAACAGAGGGACTGCTTCCTCGTCGCTTTGCACGTTGCAATTAACCTGTTTCCTTTTGTGCCTGCCTTCTTTTTTAGAATAGGCGGAGAGTCCTTAGCGGTGGCGCAGAACACGTATGCGGTCAGTTGGTTTAAAGGCAAGGAGTTAAATCTTGTGTTTGGATTACAACTAAGCATGGCCAGAATTGTAAGTGTAAAACTCTATAGCTTTATTTCGTAGACTTTAAGGTGTGCAGCTTGTCTTGGCAGTGAGATTTCCTAGAACCTGTCAAACTTCCGGAGAAGCCTGGTGGTGTTTAGTGTAGCTTACTGGGTGGGACAGTCGTTGTGCTGCATTTCTTCCGACTGATTGGTTCTTGGCATATCATAAAATGCTGGTTTGACTGAGTGTGGCTCGGGGACTGAGCGCAGGCTCTGAGAAATGAGTTAGGGTGGCTGCTTTGAGGACTCCTGTCCTTATCTGCTGTTGTGAGAGTTGTTGGAGGTCTCCTGTGAGGGATCCTCTTCAGCAGCCCGTGGTATTGTACACCACTGCAGGCTTTTACCTTGGTAAAGGAGAGTTAGCTGGTCACGGCTGGGTCTGGGTTGATGTTCAGGCTGTTGCTAATTAGCAGTTGCCTCATCTCAGCTGAACTGTAAACTGCCTGTTGTTAGCACTGGGCTTGCAGCTGTGGATCCCTTCTCTAGGGGGAGAAAGGCACCAGGAAGTTTTTTTGTTTTTTTTTTTTTTTTTTTTTTTTTTTTTTTCTTCCCCTATCAGGTGGGAATTCTGTTTACTTTAACGTGGTATTAAATTCAACTCAGCTTATGAGCTAATGCAGTGCGTGATGTGGATTTTTAGGCACTTCTAATGTCTCCATCAAAACGCTGTTGGAGTTGTATAAAATTTTGGTTTGCGAT
Source organism: Chlamydotis macqueenii (assembly GCF_036417535.1). Taxonomy (NCBI): domain Eukaryota; kingdom Metazoa; phylum Chordata; class Aves; order Otidiformes; family Otididae; genus Chlamydotis; species Chlamydotis macqueenii. Next base: position 25,737,170 of record NC_141564.1, on the reverse strand, counting down.
GGTATATTATTGTTGCAATAATTTATTACAAAAACTCACCAAACCGGCAGGGAATAATTTTACAGTTGTTGCTGGTGGTTTATGTTCCATATGTAGCATCTTGCCTGTTTGTTTTGAACACTGTTTAATAACCAGTCTGCCTAATGTTCCTTTTGAATTGTGAAATATGTTATTCTTAACGCAAATCTGTTCTACTTAGGGGAGCACAGTGAACATGAATATCATGGGATGGATATACTCTAGAGTTCAAGATCTTCTGGGCTATACTGGTCCCAGTACTCTTGGGTTAACTCTCATGATAGGTCAGTAGTATTTTGAATTGATGTCACCTGCTATTTTAGGCTTCTGAATTTCAGCGGCACGCGTTAATGATTTCTTGCTAACTTGAAAGTAGGATGAATGTCTTTGAGACTAGGAAGAGCAATTCAAATACTGTTTGTATTGGTGGCTCATATCCAGAGTGTATGGTTACTGCGTCTGATAAAATGCTGTATGTAAAGGTACGCTACGCTAGTTGTGCTTAAAAGCAAATTACTGCTTGAACAACAACTAAACATGTCGCGTTGCCTTTTGCAGGTGGTGTAACGTGTCTGTTGTCACTGACTTGTGCATTAATCCTTGCGTATCTGGACAAGAGGGCAGAGAAGCTCCTTTGTAAAGAGCAGGGGAAAACAGGTGAGTGGGGTGGCTGAACCTGCCTTGGGCTTCATTCTTTCATTTTGGAATGGACCCCTCCAGTTACTCTGTGCGGGTTTGCATTTTATATAATTCTGTGGCTGCTGTTTAACATCTTTTTCACAGTTACAGCTTTAATCATAATTTCTAGTTCATTTTTATGTCAGTAGGAAGTCTTACATTTAGTAGATGTGCAAAGCCATGCAGCTCTTCTCCATCAATCTGTGGTGGTTTGAGTTGTCCTTGTGGGAGAATTTAGACCAATTAAAAATAAACTAAATTTGAGATCCAAGTAAGAGCACATAACGTGAGGCTTCAGACGTGAATTTTGCTAGCTGATTAAGCATTTCCTTGAAAAAATGGTTTGTGTTTAATTCTGCTGCGCAAGACTTTCAGAGGCTTTGGAGAATTGTACATCCAGCTTAACGTGGGAGAGAGAATTTGTTCTTGACTTTGGCACTGTTGATTTAGGACTTGTGTATTCTTAACCGACTCTCACTGCGTGAACTTTAAACAAGAGAGCAGATAGTGGCAGGAATATGTGCTGTAGTAGTGACTTGTGATCACCTCGATGTTTATTCAGCATGGATGAGTTTCAGATATGCCTGTGCTGACCGAAACAATATTGTCTCTTGCCCCACTCCAGGTGAAGTGATTAAGCTAACGGATGTGAAGGACTTCTCTCTGTCCTTGTGGCTTATATTTGTAATCTGTGTCTGCTACTATGCAGCGGTTTTTCCTTTCATTGGACTTGGAAAGTAAGTGTCTCCCTTGAATTTGGCTAGGGTTTTAACTAGCTGCTTACAAAAGGAGAGGTGCAGGCTGATATGGCTACAGAACCACTGTCCTCCCAGCAAGTTTGTGCTGTGGTTTGTCATTTCCGTGCCATTGTTTGCTATACTTGCGGTGCAAATTAATACAACTCTTACAGCTTCCTTATCTGCTGACCTCTGTGGGAAATACCATTTCTTGGCGTAGACTGTGTTGTGAGACCTCAGAAGCATAATGTATGCACCATTTCCTGATTAAAACTTGCTGTAGATTTCAAGCACGACATGAGTCTTGGTGTGGAAAACTGTGGACAGCTGTCATGTAGAATTCCTTCCATACTCAAAAGCTGTTGACTGACTAAATGCAAGGTGGGGGCTTAAATGTAGTTACAGCTTTGGAGTGAAGTTCCCTTACTGTGCTGCTGTTGGTGTATATCAGATTGAAACATGAATCTACATGTGTAGATTTTCCTTTTTAACCACTTTCCCCAAAGTATAATTTGAAGAGTCCTTGGACAAGAATTTGTAGAGTCTGATGATGAGCTCCTAAATGCTTTATAAATGAGGATCTGTGATAGGATGTTTGTTAAAGCTGTGTGGCAATGTTTAGAAGCTTTGTCTAAACTGGGTTCCTATTTCTGTACTTTGTCTAGCTTAATTTTTCTTTGATGTCATACAAACATGTGTTTTCCAAATTTTTTTTTTTCTTTAGGGTTTTCTTTATTGAGAAATTCAAGTTCTCATCTCAAGAAGCAAGTGCAATTAACAGGTATATTGTGGTTGATGTAACAAGTAAACGTGCTCCTGCTGTGTTCTAGGGGTGTATGAGTCTTTGGGCTCTCGCCATGTGGGGAGCAAGTTTGGGATCCACTGCTGCAGGTGATGACTTGCATTTAAGTGGGCAGATAGATTTCACAAGGCCCAGGGGATAACTGTGAGGTGTGGGTATTTGTTGAAATAAAAATGTCTTAGGTGTTCACGTTGCGGAATTGGAAAGAAAAGGCTCTGTCTGAAGGGTGTTATTTTGGCATATGGGGATTCCCTTCGAGTGACTAACAGCAGTAAGTGAAATACTTTCCTAGTTTGAAGATGAATTTGTGATGTGGCAAAAAAAAAAAAAAAAACAAAACATAAAATCCAACAACGACGACAAAACACTTGGTGGTGTATGATTCCAAGAGCTCTGAGTATGTCACTGTTTTCTTGGATACTGGATGTTTTCATGTCCTCAGACCTTTTTGGAATTTAGAGTTCTGGAGTCTGTTGTTCAGGGGGGTAGGGGCTTGTGTGGCTTTCCTCACAGCCTTGCAGGTAATGAGGGAATATGGTATTTTATCTGGAGACACTTGTATTGCCTAACACCTGAAGCTGTCCGTGGCTAGATAACGTTCAGTTCTCTTATTTTTGTTCTTCTGTAGTATTGTGTATATCATATCAGCACCCATGTCCCCGGTCTTTGGACTCCTGGTGGATAAAATTGGAAAGAATATCATCTGGGTTCTATGTGCTGTAATAGCTACGCTCGCTTCTCATATTATGTTGGCTTTTACCTTCTGGAACCCCTGGATAGCAATGGTAATTAATTCTCTGAGACTTATAGCTAAATATGATAAAATAAGAAATAGAGTTGTTGCTGAGTACTTCTGAGTCAGTTGCCATTGTCTTCTGGCTGTTTAGGTAGTCCTCAAAACCTGTTTTGATATCCCTGACTTCAAGAGGGATACACTATGGAACTGAAGGTGGTGAAAAAGCGAAGAATGCTTTGTTGTTGGTTTCCCCTTCCTAGGACAGATTCCCTGAGAAACTCCTTTTGAACTAAGGTTTACGGGCTTAAATATGGTGCTCACCAGAGTATCAGGGTTTAAAAACAGGATCCTTGTTTCACGTATTTTTCTAGTGAGTTGTAGCATTGATCTTTCCCTCTGGATATTCAAGTCAGACTCTTCACTTAATGCTAGTTAGATAGTTTTGGGTCACTCCTGGAAAAAGTTCTCTGTCCTTCTAAATGTGCATATTCATTTAGAAAAATATTGCGAAAAGTGTTACTGTAGCTCTTTTTTTTTTTCTCTTTTGGGAGAAAGGGAAAACCAATATTTTCATTTATTAGAACTTTACAACAAAAATGCATCTAACGCTTATTTCCTTGTCCTTACTTCACCAGTGTTTGCTAGGCGTGGCCTACTCATTGCTGGCCTGCGCGCTCTGGCCCATGGTGGCCTTTGTTGTTCCCGAACACCAGCTAGGAACTGCATATGGCTTGTAAGTACTTAAATCTGAACCCCTGAATATCAAGCGGTTCTAACATGTTAGTGGTTTTAATTCCTCCAAGTTCAATCTGGCAGGAAGTCTCATGTAGGTTCAGGATGTATATGTGTGGTAGAGCACGTGGTTGTGGTAGACGCACAGAAACTTCTGCAAAAATATGAAGCCCTAACTCTCTCGTATGTCATAACAAATGGGGAGAAGTTAATCTTGATTGTTCAGTGCCACTAATGATGTTTTCTCTAGAAATAAATTTCTACACGGTGGTAATCCTTTGTTTATGTGTTAGTATGCAGTCTATCCAGAATCTCGGTCTGGCAATTATTGCTATAGCAGCTGGGATGATTCTGGACACAAGAGGATACTTGTTTCTTGAAGTCTTCTTCAGTGCTTGCGTTTGCTGTAAGTACTAAAAACATTGGAAATGGATTCTGTACATTCAGGAAGCTTTATTAGGCTTTTTTGGTAATATTTCCTGTAATAACTCCTTTCTGGCAGCTAGATAGAGATTTCAACTGGGACAATGTTGAAAGTAACTCAAAGCTAGTGAAGTGTTTTGTCATTTTCTTGAAGCAATTTAACATAAGTTGTTTTAGTGTTTCAAAAAAAAAAAGAGTGAAAAGGTAGGTGATTGATACTCTTAAAGGCTGTGTTTGAGGGCTGTTATTAATATAATTAAAAATAACCTTTTCTGGGTTGCCGTGCTACTTACGAGCGTAGTGGAATTTTCAAAAGCAGTTAAGAGGTGCTGCTGGCAAAAATCTCCCCTCAGTTACAACTGTCGTGAAGAATCTTAATTGTTGCTTGGTTGTATGTTAAAGCTGTTCTTCTGACACTGTAAATTTATTATCAACTCAAACTGTTCCCCCTCTTTTTTTTTTTTTTTTTTTTTTTTTCTTCTCTATAGTGTCACTAATAGCTGTAGTCCTGCTGTATTTTGTGAATCACCTCGCAGGTAAGCAAGTGTTTTTCAGCTTCTCTTGTTTTTTTTGTCACAATTCTTGGAGTTACCATGCTGGACTGTTTACAGGTGGTGTTGTATGGTCCTGTTCGAGGTGCTGTAGCTCATCTCTTGATGTTCCAAGGACAAGCCTCATCATCTTCGTAGATGCTGTAGTGTGTAGTTCCCTGAACTTGGCTGTGATGTTAAATCTCCTCAGCAGGGCAGTGGTACCTGTTGCTTCAGCTGACTTAACAAATGTGCAGGATATTCTGCAGCTTTTTCTAAACTGTGTGTCGAACTTAACTGTATATGTATCTGCACATATAAAAACTTAATTCTATAGACTTCCCTTCAAATAGCAGTTGTCTTTCTCAATTGTGTTTTGAAGCAGTAACTGCTGAAATATCTGGAAGGGATGTTCATATTTATTTCAAAGTTGCTTCTGCTTTCTTTTGCTTTATGGGGTTTCATGGTGAGTTGCAGAGACAATTTGTTGTTACTCAGCAGAAAACAGGATCAGGCTTTTGAGTTTAGTTTGGTTCCTGATTTTGCTTGCTTGGATGATTATGACATGTTACTCTCTCTACCTCGGTTTCTACTTTTGTAAAATTACTCCACTGATTTCTTCTGTCAAGTGCTCTGAGAACCTCTGTAGTGAGGTGTGATATCAAAGACACAATTCAAAAAGACCAATTAAAAAAGTTTCAAAGGGTATATTACTTTTGTTGCAGGCGGTGATCTCAACTGGTCTGCAAAGAAAAGGGAAAAGCTGCAAAAAGTAGCTGCAACTGAGTAAGTATAAAGAACAGCATCCTTATGAAATGTTTAACCTGAAGTAATTAAGTAGATCACTGTCTGAAGCCAGTCTCTCTTGTAGCTCTGCCATTTGTATTGAATGTTATTTTCTTTCTTACCAATTAGCAGCAGGATTTCATATTCTTACCTCCTCTGAATTAATAATTAGAAGAAGCAGCAATTAACCAGGTGTCCTTTCCTGGCAATCTTCTTGCTATTTTTCTTTATTTCAATTGCCTTCTGACTGAGTGAAACTGAAATATGCTTAGACAATGTTGTATCACTTAAATGTGCTTCATTTATGTGTTGCGCACCAGACCCAGTCAGCAGCAGACGTTACCTGGGTTTAATGTCAAGTAATGCATGGACCATTTTCTAAAATGTCATTAAAAAGGAAATCTCTCTTCAGGAGAAAGTACACTCCAGTCACTTCCCCTTCAGTTTCAGCTTGCTCCTCTTCCCGTCTTACGTAAAATTCTTAATTCAACTTCTCTCTTGAAAACCATGGCTTGAGTCTGAATTGTAGCGCTAATGTGAAACGCAGTTTGTGGTCAGATCTGTATCACAAATGTTATCGATTACAGTGAAAAGTTTCCATTTTTAAATGGAAAATGGGACAGCGAGATTTCAGTAAAGTGGAATCCATTTCCTTTAAAAGGAAATGGAGCACTTGAGGTGAGCTTAGGGCAGAAATTGTTGAAATAAGCAAATCTTGATGGTTCATCTGGGTAAGAAAACTTTGTTCTATCGGAGACGTGAATGTCCTACTTTACAGAAAATAAGGACAGTGACACTCTTCAGAATAGTAACTTAAAAAAATCTTCTTCCTTCATCTTGAGAAACCATTGGTGACATGTCAGGGTCCATTGCTGTGCATAGCCCTAGCAGCTGGAATCAGATACTCTTGCTTTAAGTGTGGTGTTTGGTTAAACGCGAAGGTACCAGTCACCTGCTGTTGGGATATTCCCTGAGTTCTAGGGTACTGGATTTATCCCCTCTCCACTGTAGAAAGTTCACCGGCTTTTTTGTTTGCTATCCGAGAATGCTGAATGAGGGGTGAAGCTCTCAATGCACGTGGAATGCTGTACAAGGGAGTCAGACCCTAGGTTAGTCTTACAACTTTCAAAATAATTACTTGTGTTGGGGAAAGAGGAGAGAAAAAGCATTGTATGGTAAAGTCCATTAAGAGAGGTCACCTTGAAGGCAAATCAAAAGACCCTTCCACTCCAGCTTCTACATTATGTACTTAACTGTCTGGAAAAATTGCTTTTTTAAAGTAGATATAATGTGAAGTCTGGACAGCTTCGTTTGTCCTGATATAGTAGTGTCTGTCCTGAGTAGTGTCTCAGCACTCAGGAATGGTGTTACCTTTTCCTAGTTCTGATTAGTGCTGTGAAGATTAAAACCTATGTACCTTGGAGAATGTAATGTCAATGGGGCTGAAGTCTTGGTTAACTTATTGATTTTTTTGTTTGTTTTTAATCTATTTAAAGTACATGTTTAATCTGCTGAAGGGTAGAACAAGTCTAGGAAATCAGAGGTTCTGCTCCTCCAGTCTGAATTTGTTTTGGTGAGACTGTGATTGAGAACTGCTGGAGAGGGCACAGTATGTGTGTTCCATGACTCTAGTCATAGTTCAGCATTTGTCCTGTGAAAGAATACGTCAATACGCAGCACGTCACAGCTTTCGAGATAACATCTGTAGGATTCAAGCTGCTTGCGTGTGAACAACACAGAATTTTTCTTTGGAAATGCTTTCTGTTCTGGCCTAATTCAACTCAGTGAGTCTCTTCAGATCTTGAAGTTAATTTGCTTCTAATGTTGTTGGAATTCTTTACTTTTACTAGGTAACTACATTTCACCTGCAGATATTATAAATTTCACAGCTTCTATATAAGTTCATTCCAGAGAAATACTTTGCTGACAAGACATCTCTTACAAGTGGACTTTATGGATTTCTCTAAAACTGTCCAAATGATGATACTTAAGTTAGTCTCAAAAAAAAAAGAAACACCTGTCAACAAGGTTTAGCCATGTGACTTGTGGGGTTTAACGTGGTTTTGTTTCTTGTCCTTATTTGTGGGCTTTTTGCACATCAGTCTTGAGGAAAGATCAAGGAAACCGTAACCTCCCCAGACCTGGTGAATATGCTAGCTTCGTTGTGATGAGTGTCATCTTCGAGCCAAAAGATCACAGCCAGTTTTTAATACAAGTGCAACAACAGCGAAAAAAACCTTTGCACCCAGGAGTGAAGGAATTCGATGTTCAAACAGAGCTGGTTTTCAATCTGTTTAACACTTCCAGTATTTACTGGGAAAGATGGCTTTGTATCAGTGTATGCTGTGGGATGCAGTGTCTTAGAACAATGTTTTCAGTAATTCTTATTACAATGTTTTTTGCAGAAAAGAAATTTGAATAGCAAATATCATCCAGAAGTGGGGAGCATTTGATCAGCATCATGTCAACTTGAAGAATTATAGTCTTTAGTTTGGTGGTCAGCACTGAACAGTAGCTCTTTGGAAAAGAAACTAACATGCTGAGGATTTTACAGTAAACGCTCAAATTTTATGTTTTGTAACCAGTTTTAACTAATGCCAAATCATCGCCTTAATTTGAACAGAATGGGTTTAGTATTTTACACTTTGTTTAGGCTCTGTCATTGGAGAGCAGACTCTGCAACCCAAGACAAACTTGTTGGTCTTAAGACACTTTATACTAACGTTTGTCCTCTACGTGCAGCACTACTGGTTTGGTGGAGGGGGAGATTTCTTATCGTAATGGCATTTTATGTTCTGTAAGAAGGCTCATTGCCTTGCAGAGCTTAGAAACGGGTCGCTGTTACTGCCTTTGTCACTGTCTTAACGCAAACCACTGTCTTAAGTGCATTTAGAGCTCTGTCTGGTCCTGTTTCTCTTTAAGACTTATGTGGAAGATGAGCAACAGTGCTCTGGTCAAATATTGACTCTTTTGTAGGAGACTGCTATTAATTCTGAAGGCTGCTGAGCAGTCTTTTATTCGCATTTTTGACAACAGATTCTTTTTGTATTGTAATCTTTATTTTAAGAAGTGAAAGAGTGTTTAATAAAGAAATAGAAAAAATTGTTCCAGAAGCTCACTGAGCATGTTGTAATCTGTGAAAACCAAGAGATTTATCTTTCTACTGAAGTCTTGCAATCTAAATAAAAAGAAATTGCAGAAAACAGCCTCTCTCTTTCTTTGCACTAAATTAGAGTAATCCATATGCATCACTTATTCTCTTTTAATCTGATACCCAGTGTTCATTTGTAAACATTACGAGCTTTTTGTAGTTATTAAAAATAGAATTGCATACACAAGATAAAGTTGCTTGGGTTTGCACTCCTCAGCGCAGATATCTTAAACCAATTTTCTTTTCCAGAGCGGAAGAACAAGAGAGACTCAGACGTCAAAATGAAGATGACTTGGCTAAATTACTGCCAAAAGCTGATGACTTTAGTTTAAGGAATAAATACCTCTCCAAACTAGGCGCTCAGGTATTAGTAACCAAGTAGGGGTTTTAATAACAAAGAGTAGAACAAGGAGATATTCCTTTAAAGAACTCAGCTTATTGTTTCAAATAGCCAGCAAATCAACCTCTGATTAAAATGCTAGATGTATGCTTGTTCTCAGAAATGAAGTCTCCTGGTAATTAAAAATCTAATGAAGAAAATTAATCAATGGCTTGCGAACCAAATAAGTTGAGGAGCAGGCTTATTATGATGCATGATTTTTTAATTTTATTTTTTTGCAGCTGCCAGATAATTACTCTTCCTATTTATCGACAATGGTACACAGAAGCGTGTTGAAATAACATCTTGCTCCCCCTTGCAAAATCAGAAATACACTGAAGTTCCTGGTCCTTTGTTTCCAGTACTGACGACAACCACAGCAAAAGCAGAATGGCGCACCGTACTTTTCTGCAAGCGTAGATCCTAGTTTTAAAATACTTGGCTGAAATTCTCAGTGAGTAGCTTGAGTCAGTCGCTAAGATTTGATCTGTTCGACGATGTCTGAAACGTGAGAGCGTTGTTTCAGTCATCAGATTGCTGTGAACTGAGCCTTGATGTAGGTCTGGGTTATTAGCCTCTCAAGCCTGGACAGCTTGGTTACCATGTTGGAAATGGTGTGTTTCATTTTTCTTATAGAAAAAATGTAAGGAAAGGCTTACCTTTTTCTTTTGGTCCTAGGGAATATTTAATAGAAAACCAAACTATACCACTTCAGTGTTACAGTTCAAAAAGCGCTAGCCCTGGGATTTAATACCAGGTCGCAGGCTTAGCAATAAACCTCATGTAAGTCCTGATTAATGTGAAAGTTTATGTATTTTTAAGAGGTTGTGACTGAAAATTATGAAGAGAGTTAAATGCAATTACTGAAGTTTGACATTCAGGGAAAAAATGTTCAATTTCATAATGAAACTTAGTGCTTTCCCATAATTTCAGTGGAAGGATTGTTGCTGCATAGCTAGTTCCTAGTAACTCCTGCAGAGTGCATTTTTTCTTGTTACTCATAAAAGCTCGCTTATGTAGTTGGACAAACTGTTCCTAAACTAAGCTAATCTTACTTTAAAAGGCAAGAACATCTGTTTTTCTGGAGCACTGGGTACACCGAACGAGGAGCTGCTGTACGGGTAGAGGATAAGGTGCCCAGGGGTGAGTGAGCATCCTTGGCTGACTTCAGGGCGTCCTCGTGTGCCACAAAGTGCTTAAGAGCCTTCGATGAATTACTTGACTATGGAGAAAGCAATTTGTTAAAATAAAAATGTTACATTATACTTGTTATACCTTTTTTTTTTTTTCTTTTTCCTGCAGTAATTTAAGCAGAACTTCTGAAACTCATGGTCTTAAGATTTTTTTTTTTTTTAAAGATATTTTTCAGTTCTTCTCTTTCATGTTCCTGAAAGACTAAGCCAGGGCTATTTTGCTTAGTAGTTCTGGATTCTGAAGAACAACCTAGGAAAATAAGGGTTGTGGATTGTGAACTATGCCAAGCTTACTGCCGAAGAGTACCACACTGACCTGTGATAACTTCTGTTGGTGCTTTCTGTGCTCCCGTTTAGAACCAAACACTATCAGCTCTGAGAATGATTGATGCAATTTGGTTTATTTTTCCTTCTAGACTTTGTGAATTCTGGGTCTTTTTAATAAAAGCTTTAAATGGATGCTGGCACCAGTATTTTTCTTACCTGACTGTTTAGTGATGCGGTGTTGCCCTTGATGGTTGTTGACTTACACGTGCATTTTCTTTACACAAGCATGACTTCTGCTTTCCCCTGAGGACTATGTAGAGTTTGCAGGGAAGTGTATGTTTGAGGATTCAAAGGCAAAGTTTCCCCCAGTTCTCCCCCATTGATGGGCTGATGTGTTTTTTCTTTCTTGGGGAGGGAGGCAATTAGATTCTTGTTCTGTTACTCTTCATCTGCTTCAGCTACCTGCTTCTCCTCTGATTCTGACAAGTTGTGGTTGCAGATAATTCTTCTGCTGATACCTGTAGGTTGATATTTTGTGTGTGACATGACAGCCAGTAACTGTGAACATAATGTCATGTTGAAACTTTATTTTCAGTTCCTAAAATCTCTAAACCCTTGAGCATCTTGCTAAAGTACTGTGGTGGACTTCCGTAAATAACATAACTTTCTGTGTCAGCTCAGCTCCGAACGCCCTAGCCTTTCCTTTCCGAGGGATTTCAGCCCATTGGTTTGCTTTACCTTGCTTTTTCATTTGTGGATGTGGAGCATAGCAGCCATTTGGCTTTTGCTCTTTCATACCCCAGTAAATTTCTGGTAGGATAGAGCCTTCCTCTTGCTCTCGCCAACCTTTTTGCTTCCAGCCCTGTGTCAAAAAGTCTCGTCTCGCTGCTGTGTTTGTACTTCAGACTCTCAACGCATACTTCCTAGGTTCAGGTTGATCAGCAAAAGGAAAATGGATTTTTGAATTCTGAAATGCAGTTTTTTACTGCTAGTGAAGACCTGGCCAGTAGCTACAGCAGCTGCAGCAGTGGGCGTGCTGCCTGCCCTGGCTAGGGGAGGGACTGTTGGAGCACGTGCTGCTGGAGCGCTGTTTGGCAATATTTGAGAGTCCTGTTCGCAGTGAGTGTGGAATGGCTTGAGCTGAAAGCTGCTTATTTTTATAAGAATGCCTTTTTCCCCTGCAAAGCTTCCGTTAATGGCTTCTACCCCTGCTAACCTGGGAAGCTGTTGGTACGGTATGGCTTTCCTGACTTTTTTTTTTTCCATACAGAATTTACGGGTTGGTGACTGCTTCTGTATGGTAATGGTCTATCTAAATTCTGCTGGTGTATTATGCATGCTTTTCTGGAGATGTTTGTAGAAGAGTTACTAAATATGGTGGTAAACAGTAGTTCCACACAGTGTTTTACTGGATTTATCTGAGTAAACTTCTGAGGGAGGTGTAACTTATGAAGAATATAAATGGTGTTACCCGTCTCTGCTATTCTGCTCACAGAGGGTTCCTCCCAGAGCTGCTGTGTCCTTCAAGTAGTTCTATTCCTTTCTGTTTGGTGTGGGGTTTGTTGTGTCCAGTTGTTTGTGGTGGTTTTTTTTTTTTTCTTTCTCCTTTTGACATGTCTCCTTCAGAGGTTATTGCTGGATGTTTCAATAGGCTTTCTAATTATAAAAATTGGTTAATATTCCATGGTGTATGGTACGCTGTAAGTGCTCTCTTATTGTTGCTTCTGTTGTGCAGATGGTCAAGCAAAGAGGCAAAGCTCAAATGAGCTGCATCTGAGTAACGTGCAATCTCAGTTCCTGATATGTCCCTGCTGTGTTCTGTTGGATGGGGCAGATGTGCACTGGCATGAATGGGAAGCTAGAAAGCCGTAGACTTCAGTACACACACTGCACTGTTTCCTCTTCAGAAGGAAATGTTTAAAGCATAGAAATACTCTGTAAATATTTAAACTTTCCATGTGTATGAAGCATGAAATATCTCTTCAGTAATGGAGTAGCTGCTGGAGCAACACTGGTGCTTCAGATCTCATGTTGTTCTCCAAGCATGCAAATGTTTTTGCATGTTTGAGATTTTTTCATATATACTGGTCGCTAAGAACAGCATGACAAAAGCGTGTGTGCCGTGTAGATAGTGCTGATGAACAAGCTCTTTATCCTCCAGGAAGTTTTATAACAGCGACAGTGGTGAGCTCTTCTTCATCCCCAACCTCCCGGAAGGGCTGTCTGTGAGGTGGCCCCAAGCAAGACGGCAAGAATGGTTTTGTTTGTCATTACCCGCCAGGAACTGTGCTGAAACCGGCTCGCGTGGCCCTGCTAAACAGCTGTCAGAAGTGGTGGATTTCAGTTGGTACCAACCTCTGCTGAATTGAAACCAACAGGTTGGAAATCCAGGCTGTGCTGTCTCATCGCCAAGCCTCCGTCTGCTGAATGCTGGACAAAGAAATAGCAGCAGCCTTGGGTGGCTTAATGTGGGTTCTCTGGTTGAGTTTGTCCACGTCGTTGTAGTTACACCAACCGTGCTCAGGTGAGGAGAAAGCAAATGCCCAGAGTTCTGATGGAGGTGTTCTGGAACATCTGAAGTAAAGGGTTTGGATTTTGTTTAAAATGAGTCAAAGTAGTTCTGTCTGTTGAGTCTGGGCTCTGGCATGTGTCAGCATGTGTAAAATGGGACAGCTGAAGCAGTTGCCGTGTCCTGCCATCTGGTCTGCCTTTCTGAGCAAAGCTGCCACTGCTGTTGCAGAGGCAACTTGAAAAAATAATTTTATTTTTTTATTTCAGTTTTTTTTTTTTTATCAGGTTCCTTAAAGTTGAGTATTATGAAGATATTATGAACAAACGGGACCCAATTTCTTGGCTCTTCTTAAGTCTGATTTCCACTATCGCGTCTCTGCTGCTTCTCAGGCATATACCCTGACTGTTTTTCTGCTTTTTAAATTTTTTTTATTTTATTCTGATGCTTGTGTGGATGTGGTCAGTCAGTGTCCCAGTTAAATAATTTGTTGTCAGCCTCTAAGACAATTCTTCCTTCTCTTGTAGTGTTTTCTAGTTTTGTATGGTTGGCAGCTCCTGTTATCTTGCCTTGTTTCCTCTCTGAATAATTGCTGCTCCCAGCTGGCTTGAACGAAGGGATGTGACTCAAACATTGTGGGCAGCGGTGGGTCTGCAGTTGCCTGTAGCTCAAATATGGAGTTGGAAGTGATGAAGGCTTTCTAGGAACAACTACTCAAATTATATGTCTGTTATGGTACCTGCTGAGGTCCCTGTCAGGTTCCTGCATGTTAAATTTTGTACAGCTAGTCGAAGCTTGTTCCTATCCCATAGCTCCCACAGCATTTAAACAAAATGTAATGGGATTTGGCACTGTGGGAGGGAACTGGTTTTTGAATTACGGTACCAACTTCTTCACAATCTATTTGCGCGACAAACTTTCACTCAGTTGTCTCTTAATATTCTGACTCTTTGAAAAACTGGTTCGTATGATGAGGATGTGACGTTCATGGTATTAACCCGGACTGTGCACCCAGGCTGCTCACCCTCCGAAGGCGGGGGAGATGGATCTGGACTGGTGGATGAAATCAGGAGTTTTATCCCAAGAAATGCTCCTGTCTTCTGGGTTATCTGTCACTAGAGGTCAGCACTGCAACATTACTGTACAAGAAATGTGTTCTGTAATAGGACAAAAAAAACTTATTTCAAGACTGGAACTGCTGCTGTTCATTTCTGTCACTTATTTACGTGACTTTGGAGGTTGGTTGCCGAAGACAAATGCTGATACCAACAGTCGTCAGCAGGAAGAGGCAGTTTTTATTTTTTCTCATGCAAATAAAACAGGGGAGGGTAATAAAGTGACCAAACTTGCTATTTTTTAAAGCTGAATCACAGAATGGTTGAGGTTGCAAGGGACCTCTGGAGGTCACCGAGTCCTGCTCGAGCAATCATACGTGTGTGTGTAATTTTTGGAGATACTGGCCCATTTATGTCCCCTGCCAGCTGCCTGAGGCTGCTGTGGTTTGCTGCTCACTCTGCTACAGTTGCCTTTGGTCCAATTTTTTGAAAAAGCACCTGTTCCCCCCAGCCCTGTTGAGTCATCTGGTGGAGATGCTGGTGAATTCCGATCCAGCCCACATCAGAACTAACCGAAGCCGCTGCCGTTCCACCTAACACAAATGCAACGACGGCTGCGGGTGTTGTCATCTCTTTGGTGGACGTGCAGCAAAGCGTGGCTCCTGGTTCATGCAGCGGGATGGGTGGCACCACAGCCCCGTCTCTGAACCGGAGCTGATGACTGGCGGCATTGGCATCCTCAGCAAAAGTCCTTTTGACCCCAATCAGATGTGTTTTGCGAAGCCTGAAGTTGCATAAAATGACGTAGGTTTACATTCTAGCTGGAGTGATCCCTGCTGTCATCCATTATATGTATGAAGGAAAGCTCTTTAAAACAACTCTCTCTAGATTGGGTGGAAAAGGAAGGAGTGGTCAAAAAAGTCCTCAAATTTTGCAGTCTAAGACCTAAATTGTGTCCTGCATAGAGAAGTGTTACATGTGCTGAGTGCTTTCTTATCTAGCTGTGTGCGTGTTCAGGCACAGGGAGTGCTGCCGGCCCCTTTCGGGATCAGGGTGTGATGTTCCCATCACAAAACTCTTGTTTTCTGTAATTTCACTTCTCTCAAGAGCTCATTCTGTTGGTACAGTCTTGGTGGGTTGCAGCAGGGTAGGGACGTTTCTGCTGCATGGAGTCTTGGTCCAGTTTTGGGGTTCCAGTGTGGGGCAACTTTGATCTGGCTGGAAAGGTGCCACCAGGGAGGCTTCACCTGGATTCTGTGGCTGGACCTGACCTTTGGAGGACAGCCTTAGGGTATCTGTGGATTTAGGGTGGAAATCTTCCTGTTCTGCAAGCAAAAAGTGAGGCTTTTCAGCAAACAGGAGGAAGGAAATAGTTCCTGTCCTGTTTCCTCTGAACAAGTAGACTTTTCTCTTCCTGGTATTTTTATACAGCATCTGTGGATCTGCAAACATCAAACTGTTCCTCAGATTATTAAAATCTATGTTACTATAGTATCTCAATTAATTGACTTGTTTACGTGTTTACAAAGCTCTGTAGATATAAACCAGCTGTCAACGTCGGTAATTCAGCGGAGATGGCATCCTGCGTTTCTCTTGTCAGCTGAAATGATGACTGAGCGTAACTGGCCACTTCAAATTAAGGTAAGTGAAGTAACTGCCTTAGAGCAGCTGGGGTGAAGTGGCTCCCTTATGGCTGTTGCAAATTGATGAAGAAATCCCCGTTGTCACTTAAATGCTTATGGGAAATTGGTTTACTACTTTCATACTAAAGACTTAAGACCTCTTTTTAAAAATTCTACTTTATTCACAGAGCTAGTGAATGTCCACAGGAGATCGTTACATTTTGAAAAATATTTTATATATTTAGGTACATACATTTGGGGGCTTATTTTATAGCGTCGCACCAGGATCACATCAACTTAGAGCTGTTGGTCAAGATGGGGTCTGTTGGGGAATTGTCTCTTAAAACACCTTCATGCTGTTGCATCATCCATGTTGGATGGTTTTGCGTGACTGTTGGGCGATCTCTTGCGGTCAGTATTTCTGGGTAAATCAACCTGCTAACCCGAGTTTAAAACCGTCATGTGTGGCTTTGCCATTGCCTTAATGTGAGCAGGCTGGCACGGGGTGACCCCACCTACTGTCCTGCATTTCACACCTACTTTGAATAAAGAGTAAAACGTCTCCTGCGACGCTTAGGCTATCAGAAGCTATGTAGCTTATAAGAAGAGCTCCCAAAAGCAATCTTTTTCCAGTCTTTGTATATAAAATTCATTTAAAATAGTTCTTAGTGAGACTAGAGGTGATATCCCAGTGTATGAAATCTGTCAGAAATGATTGATACACGTATGAGAAGCTGAGTCAAAATCGAAGGAAAGGTATAGCATCGCCAGGCTTCGTTTAAATACAAGAGCTATGTATTTAGATTGATTTATTTTTATGCCAATAGGTTCTGACATAAATATAGTGATATATTATATATTGACTATAATGTCAACATTATTTTAAAGCTGACTCGAGGAAAAATATCTCATTGTTAGTGCTGAAATAGAATGCTTTGTTCTGCTGAAGGGGGAAGCCTAGGGTCAAATAACCTCGTTCTTAAGACTCTTTGTAACAGCTCTTAAAATGAGCGTGTAACAGCAGAGGTGACCTCTCCTGGGGCACTCTGTGTCCTGAAATTGTTTTGGGACTTTCAGGGCAACAGCAGACTGAATAGAAGTACGTTCTGTGATGCTGAGGCTGTGCTGGGCAACCCGGTGCTGCCGCTCATGCCTCTGCCTTCTATCGCATCCGCACTATGCAGCAGGTTGGCCCTTGGTTTTTAATGCCAGTGACATTTTTATACCATGCACTGTGCGTGTTGTACTGTGTTTAATGGGTTACAAGTATGTTGGCAATGTGCTGTGCTAATGTGTCAAGTGACCTTATTTGAATTTTGCTCTGAGGTCTTCAATGTTTTTGACTTGTTTTGGAGCTAACTTTGCTAGAAGTGGAGGAACTACTAGACGTTTTGGGGTGAAAGGAGAGCTATTCATTGTCTGAACAGTCTAGCGCAAATGGGATTCACCCTTTTTCTTTACTGCCTCTCCTCTTTAACTTCTGTTCTGAACTTTCCAGGTCAAGTCTCTGGATGTTCAGTGAAGCAGCGTGGCCTTCAGGACCAGGTTAATTGGTGTTGGCTGCAGCCATTGGAAGTCAGTGGAAACCGCAGGCTCACGGTGGGTCCACCTTTCTCAGTCCACGCTTCTGTTGGTCCTACAGGGGAATCTTCCAGCCCACTTCTGACTTTGATCCCCTTCTTCCAAATCCTTCTGTATTTGCTTTATTTAAAAGAAGCGAACAGACAATACAAAGCAAAAAAAAAAAGGGGGGAAAAAAACCTGAAAAGTTTATTTTCCATTAAAAACCCTTTGCAGCATTCAGCTGGCCGATGCCCTTGCGTTCACTCAGTGTAGGTATGAGAGCTTGGCTGCGCAAACAACGGCGATGCTGGAGCGGTCAGTAAAAGCTCCACCTGATTATCACCTCTGCGAATCACCAGTAGGTACTTTCACCCCAGCACCCACAACTCACGTCTGTGTTGACCCTGAGTTGGCTTCAGCCCACCGGCCAGGAAGGGTGGTTGTCAGGAGCAGGAGCTCAGCAGAGACTGGTGACTCCCTGGTTGCGCAGGGGGCCGGGGCACCACCGGCTGCCTGGAAGAGTGAGGATTCTCAGGAGCAATGCTTCCACCTGGGGCTGGTTCTGCCTTAACCCGTGAAGAATGCATTAATAATTTCATACATGCATCGTAGCGTATGACCGTAATGACACGGTCACTTCTGTAACGCTGTACCGACACGTTTGGGTATTTATGTTTCTATGTGACATTTCTATTCACATATGAATTCTTTTAAAAGTGTCTGGTGGAGAGTGCTATACATAGATGTAATTTTTTTCCCTTGGCATGGAATTATTTTTTTTTCTTTCTCATTTTCTCCTGCACTTTTTAGCTTTCACTTTGTGCAGGCTGCTGATGTAAAGGGTTTATTCATGAGGTTAACCTAATTACTGTCTTCAGAAACAAAGCCTGTTCCACAGTGAATATCCTTTTGATATCCATCATCTGAATATTGCCTAATAAAGTTAGCAAATGGCCTGCAAATGAACCAAAATGATTCAGTATCTCATCTAGCAAAGCACGTATTATGGTTTTGCCGATACTGACAGAAATGTTTAAAATTCTCAATGCGTTGCTTTGCTGGTGGATTAATACGCATTTTTTTCTGTCTTGAGATGAAAAACACCGTCTGGATTTAATGCGACGCTTACAAAATTGCTGATGTGAGTCTCTGTTAAAGCTATTTTATATACTCACCAGAGAGTTTACTGGAGACAACTGGAAAGTTCACTTTGAGTATCACCAGTACTGGTAATCAGTAACTAAAATGTATTTATGGAGTTGCAAGACCAAAAGGCGTGGATTTAAGTGCCTTCATATATTGTTCTTGCATGGAACAAAGGTGATACGTTTTTCATGTAGGCAAAAGACCTTGGAGTTGAGTATGCTCTGGGGAGATAATTAAGGAGGATCAATACATACTGATTGAGTTTTGACCTGAGTATACGCTTTTGTCCGGATGTCCAAAGCTAAGGGGAGACCTTATCGCTCTCTACAGTTCCCTGAAATTGTTGTAGTGAAGTGGATATCAGGGTCCTTTCCCGAGTAACAAGTTACAGGATGTGAGGAAACAGCCCCAAGTCACGCCATGGGAGGTTTAGATTGCATATTAAGAAAAAATAATTTGCCAAAAGGGCTGTCAAGCACTGGGACGGGCTGCCCAGTGAGCTGGTTGAGTCACCATCCCTGAAGGTGTTTAAAGACGTGTAGATGTGGTGCTTGGGGACGTGGTTTAGTGGTGGCCTTGGCAGTGTTAAGTTAACAGTTGGTCTTGATGATCTTAAAGGTCTTTTCCAATCTCAACGATTCTATATCATGATGGCCAAGCCTTAGACTGCGTGGCTGGTGGCTGAGTCACTGGGCTGGCTTAGTTGGTGCTGGAGTCATCTCGTAAGATCTCAGTGTTGGGTTGACATGGGAAAGAGTTTATACTCGCTCAGATTTCTCTGGCTTTCATGAGAGCGTTTAAAAACCTGATATTTCAGTCCTTCCTAGTACTTGTCTCAAAACAAATATTCCTTGCTCTACATCTTCATTTATCTCTTCTTTCTGGGGAGAAACAGAAGCGGTAAGTGAAGACCAAAATGACCTTTCTTTCCCTAGAGATTATTGTTCTATTAAGCGAATTCTTGGGCAACAAAATTTAGATTTAGCTTACCTTCTCTGAGGCAGAGACCTAGCTAATTCTGTTAAAAAGAGTGTAGCCAGTAGATTTCAATGTTCATGCTGCTGCAAGTATTCACTGAGAAGACTGAGGCAGTGTTTATGTTCTTGATCTTCTGTCTCTACTTGGACTGGAACTTTTATAAATAATTTATCATAATTATAATGCATGTTTATTGAAAAATAATAGTTTACAGAAGAACGTTTCAGAAAGCATACTGATTGTTCCACTGAGTGCGAAAACCCAGCATTAAGCAGCGATGATGTTCAGTGTGTCCAAAGGAAAATCATTATTTCAATTGCTTCTGAAATGGCTCTCTGGGTTGGAAAGAGTATTTGAATTAATGCTAGTTTGGCATCATTATATATTAATGGGCTCCATCTGATTTATTTTTCCTGGCAGTTGTGTTGCGCCTGACCCTGCTATTGAGTACCTCGAGCCAAGAAGAGAGGCTGCGTGGGACCGTAATGGGATCTCACATCGTTTTTAATGGCGAGTTATGGACTGTCGCGCGGAATATCTGGACGCGCTCAATAACTTTCTGACGACAACTGTGACAGACGTGAAGGTACGTGTCGTCACTGAGCTGCTAGCAAGGCAGGCTCCTGCTCGCCAGGTGCTTTACGCTGCCCTGAGTTGCCTTTGGAGATATTTTTGTAATTACAAACTTCTTAGCTCCAGTAGTGCTTAAATAAAAAATTGATCCCGTGGAATTATATTGCTGAATATTAAAGCCAGTATTTATTTGCAAGAGTCACTTTGGGGTGCCTAATTTGTCCACCAGAGCAAGGTTTTCTGCTCAGGCTGCAAAATGGTGCAATAAAAATCAGTGATTGATGTTTATTATCAGATTAAATGGTTTAGCTGTGGGGATCAAAGTTATAAATCACAGCCCTCCCCAAAGTGTGATTGGCCACCAGAGATCTTTCGAGGTGCCAGCGTTTTTTAATGAGGCTGTATATTTCCCAGCCTCTAACAGTATCAGCGTTTGTAGTTTATTGAAACTGTGTTTAAAATAACACCTTATTGGCTGTCAAAAATATTGGGTGTGTTTTGTATTTGCTTGGTCAAACATCCCAGAGGGGAAAAAACCATGAGTTAAAAGCGGGGATTTTGATTCCCAAGCAAAGTCTGAGGACTTTAGGAGTGGAGGGGTTGCCATCCTCTGGCTCTACACTGGTGTAATTTTTGCTTCTGCTGCTTTTTGGTCATTTTGCTGTAAACATGGGGCCTTCAACGTGCAGCAGTTGCGGATGCTCTTGGGCTCTTCCTTGGGCTGCCATCCCAGTGTGCTGCAAAGGAGAACCATAACCTGGTTATTCACAGAAATTAAATGTTTCCCTTCCCGTGTGTCGTGGAGAGACTCCAGTGTTAGCGTAGTATTGGTTGGATCAAGATTTAATGGTCAGCTTTTTTCCTGTTGGGAGACTGGCCCCAGTGACACCAGCACTTCCCCCCACTGCTCATCAAAGTAGAGGAAAAGGAGATTTCTCCAAATGGCAGAAAAATGTAAACACCCTAACATTATTTGCTTAGAGCTGATAGGGCATGCCTTAAAATATCAAAAGCATAATATTCAAATAATAGGCGCTTGATGAAAGGAATACTGAAATAATTTTGTTAGATTGCTCTTAAGCTCTGTATCTGGGAACTAGCAGTCAGAGAATAGCCAAGAGATAAAATTTTAACTGTGAGAACATTCATCTCAAGTACAGCATTGTAGCATCAAAAGCTCGACGTTGTCTTCCTGTCCCCAGGACATTCTTTGTTAGGAAATAATTTAGTTTACTCAAAGGAGGTCTTTTTTCTCTTTGTATTAAAAAGTTGGGTCTTTTTTTTTCCTTGTGTCTGCATTTACTCTTGGGAGATTCTGATTAAGCAGCTCAGTTCAAAAGAGTTTGCACTGTAGGGTCATTTTTTGAGGGGGGGAAAATCGTTAGGTGTGCTGTGGGTATCGCAGCCGCTCGGCTGGGGGGGGTTCAAAGCAAGCGCTCCTCTTCTCTTCCTCCTGCGTCAGCACATCGGATGCTCTTCCCTGGGCGTCAGGGAAAAAGAGGGGCTTGTTCAAAGGTGAGAAAATACCGTTTAAAGTGATGTACGAGTGTGGATTGATTTGCAGCCCATCGTGTGGGTGTTATTTCCCTCTTTATGCTGATGTGGGAAGGACTTGCCCAAAGCACGCCGCAGCGCCGGACGGGACCCTGTTCATACACAGAGTGATTTGGTCCGCGTTGAGTCACGTTGCTCTGGTTTATTTTCTAAAATTATTTTTCAAAGGCTAAAACGAGCAAAAGCAATTCGCAGCGGAGGCAAAGCACGATGCATAGCGAGGTCTGAGCGCTCTGAGACCAGGGACTGGGTGCTGGTGTGGGGCTGTGGGGGAAGCTGACCCCCTCTCCTAATGTGAGGAGCAGCCCTCGCTGCTGTAATTGCACCTTTACCTTGTAAGCCCTGGTGGAAAATAATTAAATTTCATAAAAGCCTGTCTCATTTTGAGCGCCTGGGGGTATCAATTAAGTGTAATAATGCTAACTGCAGCTTTTAAGCAAATCTGTAGGGTTTTTTAAAGAAATGAGGTGAAGTCTTTTGCACAGCATGGAGCTGAAGACTTTATTTCCGTGTGCCCTTCCTGTAAAGTCTCAGGAGGAGCCGTTTATGCCCAAGAAACAGAGAGAGGAAGATGTTCAGGGGTTTCTTTGGTGGCCAGAGGTCCTGGAGGTACCTGGTGCCCATCATTTCATGGTGCTTAGCTGGGATATACTGGGTGGGGCAACTTAAACTGCCCAACCCAGCTATTGCAGTCATCTAGCGTCTTCAGGAATAAGTCACTGTAGATTTTTTTTTTAATTATTTCGGTTTTTTTCCTAGTGTCTTACCACAAATGAATGCACCGCCCACGCTCAGATGTGATGATACAAGGATTTCTGTACCTCAAGATATCTCCTTAAAAAAACCAAATTAGCGTGGACCGTACCCCTAAGCGGGAGGTTGGCCCCTTTGGAGAAGGGGATGCTTGTTGCTGGGTGGCAGCTCTGGTAGCTGCGGCGGGAGCTGCTTTGTGGGAGCACTGGAGAGGCAGCGTACACCTTCTGCAAGGTTGCATCAGAGGGAAATAAACCACTGAAATTGTCCTAATAAATTATAATAATTGTGCCTGGCAGCCTGCGGTAATTTAAGATAGATTAATCTAACCAGCTTTAAATATGAATAAATAATAAACATCTTCATGCATTGGGAATCTCATTCTACTTAACTCTGAATGAATATTAATTACCCCTCATAAACCCAATGCAAAAATCGATCCGTGTGGAGAAGGCACAAGGTATTATGTGTGCTGAATTGGACAGAGCCCAGATGAATATTCTTGTCATCAATTGAAGTTGGATTGCGCTGCCGCTCAACTCCGTCACCGGCTGCCTGGTGATGAGAAGCAGGCTTTAAAATGGGATTTGTGGTTTGTATTCGATTTTGTGTCCCTTGTTTCCCGGCAGGGCTGGACGACTGGTTTACGGCTGGACGGGATGGGTCAGGAATTACCTACTGTCTGGTGAGAGAGGAGGAAGCCACAGGCGATGCTTGGCCGTTGGAGTGGTGGCCGGTGCCAGCAGTGGCATCCCCCGGTGCCGCGGCACATCCTCCATCCTGCCCACGTGCAAACCCACGGAGCTGAGAATCAGGAATTTGCCTCCTGGCTTCTGCAGGAATACACTGGACAAAAACTTTCTTGTCTGGTGGAATGACCCCTTGGGCCATGGTGACACACTGGGTGGGACATGATGTGCTGGTGCCAATTGTGCTGCGCCTTGAGTTTGCAGAGAGTCGGGGTTTCAACTGGAGCAAAACTGCAGACCTGCGCGGTTTAGAGTTGGAACATACGGAAGATGGATGAGAGGGAGCATCTGCACCATCTGCTGCAGGAGAACTTCATCCTTCATCCTCGCACCTCGCTGCCGTGCTGCTGTCTTTGGATGGTCTCCTCCGTTCCCTCGTGTTACCGACGTTCTCCTAAGGCCAAGCCTTTCTTCAGCAAAACGCTTTGCGTAGCGGTAGACTGCACTGCGGGCTCAGAAATGGAAATTTTCTCTGCTGCCTTTTTCTGTGCATGGCTCAGGCAAATATATTTTGCCTGTACGCGCTGCCTGTACAAGCAGGCGTCAGGATCTTGGCTTTGGTGAACGTATGCTGCACGCCAGAGCGTAAAACGAGCTGGGCAGGATAATTGGGGTGTTTGGAGATGCAATGTCGCGGGGAGATGCTGGCTGCGGCGTGGGGCTCGGTATGGCCAGAGCGATGGTCCTGCTGGGTAAAACTGGGTTTGTGTACCAGCCCGCTGCCAGGGATGTGGGGATGGTGTTTTGCATCTTCGTTTAAATCGTAAAACCTGGCAGAGTTAAATGAAGGTCGCCGGCTGTAAAACATGACAGGGTTGTGTTAAGATGTATCGTAAAATAAACCGTAGCCTAGAAAAAGCTTACGGCGGCGTCTGCTGCAGGCTTTGCCCTGCCTTTCAAAGCTGCCTTGATCTTTGAACATGGAAGCGATTCGCTGCCAGTGTGCCGTGCCTGAGATCTGCAGATACCACGCTTGAAAGTCTTTGGAGGCTGCTGGTATCCTCAGGGTTTTTAAAGCTCCCCAGAGCTTTGGGACCTTGGTTTCTGTTTTCTTTCTTTGTACTTTTAAATTCACACGAAGCATGTGGAACAGCCCACCATGCAGCCCGGGGTTCAGCTCTGGCTTCATGCAAGTGCGTTGCTCCTGGTGAGAAACGAATGTGTGACACCGGCAAGTTTGTCTGAGAGTCTTGTAGAGATATTTATCCTTGGGCAGAAAGCACGTGAAGAAGATTCTAGCACAAAAATAAGACCCATAAACAGCCCCGAAGGGAAACCATTACAAAACCACGGCCGTTGTGACATCTCCACGTGTGATGAACACCTTTTACTTGAAAGAGTGATTTGCAATATAGCAATAACTGGCAAAATGTACATGCTTAGGTGCTAAATTCTCAGTAACGTGGAGCTCTAAACAGTTAGCAGAATTCACCACATCTTTATAAAGTGTGGAATGTATACTTAAAGGCTATGTATGTATTTTCTACAGCGCGGCAGTTTCATATGGTTCAATCTACTGCACGCAGGCAATTTGCATGTGATTTAGTGCGATATTGATGCCAGGCATTTCACGTTGGCCTAAGTAAATGAAGTAGCGCTGGCAGTCCTTTCATTATTAACACCACGAGGAGTAATGATTTTATACCGAGTTGCGGGATTTCGGTGCGCGGATCCCTAGTTAATGTCGTGTGTTTGACCTTCACGCTCAGCGGGGTGAGCCCTGATAGTCTCTGTTGTGTAATTGCTTTTTGATTATTATTCACCGGCCCAGTTTGTTTAATGGGCAGATTAGTAGCTTGCTTCTGAGCTTTGGTTCATAACCGTGGCTCTACTAAACACCGTGCTGTTTTGTCCTTAGTGAAATCACCATAGTAACATCGCAGGGAAAATAGTATGCCTTATATTTTTATCTTATGCTGAAATATCAGGGCTAGCTAATATTTTTTCTTGCTTTTGTCCACTTCTCATCCCTAACACTTGCAGAGGCCGCAGGAGGTTGCACGTTTGGCTTCAAGACGATGGCAATTTCTCCCGCGGATGTGGATACTGCTGGTCCGTGCAAGACCCCGTGATGCTTGAGCGTGGGAGCGTGTTTTGTAGCTGCTCCTTTACACCATGCTGCTCTCCATCCCTTGGGCTGACCGCTACAGGCAAGACGCAAGGTAGTCCTTGCTTCGAACAACTGGTAATCAAAAGGCACAAACCCAAGCCTTGCTTTATGCACAGGCGATTGAGAAACTGGAGAGTAAAGTTATTTCAGGGTACAGCGTGTTGGGGTCGTGTGGTGCCGCCCTGCGTGTTTCCTTCGTGCAGAAGGTCTCTGCTCTTTGGGTTCTGTGTCATCCTCATCAATGAATCTCTGTGTTCCAGAAGCATTTGTCTGTTTAGACGGGTGTTTTTGAAGGTAAACTGGTTTTCCCCCTTTCTTTCAAGAAGAAGAAGGAATTTAATTCCCCAGAAAATCTGTGCATTTGGGGGGAATGCGACTGCGATTTTGTTGACGATGATGGCCAAGCTCTGTTACCTTCGGGTTCAAAAGCATAAGTGGCGCAAACTGTGCTGTTGCACCCAACGTGGCACGCAGCGACCAAGAGCATCCTTCTCCCAGTGGGGAGCGGGGTCGGGATCAGTCGGCCCGTGCCGGCGCTGCGATGGCTTTTCCCCGTTACCCAGCTGTGGGGCTCTGCCTTGGGTTTCTCTGCTCGTTAAAGCACGCTGCGCTGCGTTTTGTGAAACGAGAGAAGGCTCTTGTTCAATAATACGGTGATAAGTGAAACTCTGTGATTCTGAAAATAATAATTGGGTTGCCAAGATGTGTTTAAACAAGGGATAAATTATGTGTGGTTTTTGGCAGGCAATTTCACCCCTACTGGTCCAGAAACTCATTACAAAGGTAGGAGTGATCGCTAGCCAAGATTTCCGGCTCCCTTTCTCTTTCCAATAAGACTTTATACTATTGCCTTATAATCTTCGGCTAATATCAGCATGTATCATGCCCTAACTGCCACGGGTGATAAAACGTTTGACAGTTTTCCACGTCCCTGTTAAATAAAGCCCAGCAATAGTAAATCACCCGGAGCAGCGTCCCTTGGCTGGCTGCAGAGCACGTTGTTTTTCAACCTGAACCTCTCTGAGATGTGAGAGGTGATAATGTGCGTTTCCCAGCCCCCTTCCTCAGAAATACTGGGGGTGGTTTCGGAAGCCCTTATGGTCGCTGTTGCGGCTCCTAAGCGAGTGGGATCCTCCTGCAGTGTTTTTTTTTTTTGTTTGGTTGGTTGGTTTTTTTTCCAGGGAAGCCCTGCTGTGTGGGCAACGAGCCCAGTGTGGCCAAGCCACAGTGGGAGGCTCCTCCGCAAACTTTAATTCCTTCCCTCCCCACCCAGAAAATAGAAATCATCTGCTCTACTTAAAATCATAGAACCGTAGAATGGTTTGGGTTGGAAGGGACCTTCAAAGTCCACCCAGTTGAACCCCCCTGCAAGGAGCAGGGACATCTCCAACCAGATCAGGTTGCTCAGAGCCCCGGCCAACCTGGCCTGGGATGTTTCCAGGGATGGGGCATCCACCGCCTCTCTGGGCAATCTGGGCCAGGGTTCCACCACCCTCAGTGTAAAAAATTTTTTCCTACTTGAGTTATTTTGCTTTGATATGAACACAAATACATTAAATGTGTTCCTTGCACTATGGCTGAATAGTGGGTCAAACCATGATGGTATTTTTGTTTCTGATCTGAAAAAAAAAATTACTCTCTGGGGTGTACATTGAGAGGTATCATATATACAGCTTCCACAAACAGAGCAGAGCTTTGGCAGGGGTTAGAAATCCCTCTTTGGTCTGGTGATTTGTGACCATGTTGCTGTGTTATTGGGTTGTCAGCTTGAAAGAAAAAATACCTCTCTGCTTTCATGTATCGTGCCTGGGAAAAGGGCCCCCGCTGCTCTCCTTGCTCTTGTCTTGATTCATCGCGATTGCGTAACCCTGGAGCACGTGGGGAGGGCTCCCTGCGTGCTGGCGTCCATGCTCCCCTCCTAAATACTTCTGTAAGTTATGGTTTTACTTACAGCAAAATGGAAGGTGAAACCTGGCCTCTTCCAGCTGCTTGCTTGCCATCTTTGAGGTATTTATAGGAGAAAACAGAACCCACATCTTTGAGGAAGAAGGCGAGGATATCGGCTGGGGATATTCCTTGTAGAAATGCTGGGGGGAGGGAGAATAAAAATGGGCAGCTCTGGGCTACCTTTGGCTTGTGTTTTTTCTTTCCTGTGCAGAAAACCACCGTTGGAAGATGTAGGCCCAAAGTCATTAACCAAACCATCTGCAGACGTATGTTGGCACAGATGGGCGTTTTGCTTCAGTTCTTGATTAATCGAAGACGAAAGCATATGTTTCCCCGCTCCTTACGAAGAGAAACTGTTCTGCAGAGAGCACTAAAGCTTGTTTGGTGCTTGAAGCAAAACTTCTCCTCCTGGATCAGCTTACTGGGTGGTGTGCCCGAGGTCAGGACTGCAAGCGTGGGACGGGGCTGGATGCTGCGATTTGAGGAGGGCGTGGGAGATGCAGCTCCTGTCCGAGCAAATATCTGTGCAAAGGGTTTGTAGTTTGCATTGAAACAGTTTGAGATATAGATAAATCACAAAAAAACCCACTCAATTCGTAATTGCTTAGCATCAGGATATTTATCTTTGCTCTTACAAAAATAGTATTGTGTATTACTCTTCCTTATTGCTTTTTTTTTTCTCTTACTATTCTTATTGCCTTTTTTATTGTGTTTCGGTTTTGGGAAATGTATTTTTAACAGGCTGCTTCAGCAAACAGGTGTCTCTTTACAAAAGCTCCACTATATACCTATACAGATGGTATAGTAAAGTGTGTGTATATATAGGAATGTGTCCATACTTTTCATTAGTTCCTCTTTTTTTTTTTTTTTTTTTTTTTGTTTGCTTAGCAAAATCTATGCAGGCAACACACTGAAAGAGATTCCCTTAGCATAATGTATTCGAAGTGGGGTTTAAACATCCTGCAGAAAAAACCGTGCCGTGTGCGATTCCATTCCCGGGTCGCGTTAAGTGCAATTACATTTATGTGGCACTGAATCAGTTTCCTTAAATATCCGGGCTATGTATTTAACTTCCCAATGAAACGGCTGATGCTGTAAATATTGAGGCCATCCGGGGTGATTAAATATTAAAAATGACATTTAAAGAAAGCCCCGATCGCTGTGTGAGCTGAGCTTTCCTGGCTTTTGGTAAAGTGCGAGCTGATGGCCAAGCTTTTGCGTCTGTGCTTGTTTCTATGGAAAAAGTGGGAAATCCCCCAGGAGATTCCACCCGGGGGCTATGGGTGGGTGTTGGAGCCCGGAAAAGAAATCCCAGGGCTAGAAGCAGTCCTGGTGACGGGGCAGAATGACCCTATTTTGCTGTCACTGTGCAGGGGGTTTCTCCCTTGCGGCGTTCAGCCCATGAGCCTTGACGTGGCTGTGCCATCAGGCGGTAGATTTCCTCCATGAGTCTCCAAAGAGCAAACCAAAAGCAAACCACCCCAAACCCCCCACAGAAGCGCCTTCCCCAGACGTGCACGCTGGCTCCTCGGATGGGAACGTGTCCGGCTGTCCGTGTCTCCTCTCCCAAAATGTTGGAGCATCACAGAGGGCAGCAACGGAGGCACGGCTCTAGCGTGAGAGTTGTAACGAGTCAGGCGGTGGGATCGCTGTGCTATAAAGCTCTTGGTAAATTCAATCTAATTTTGCGCAGCATCTCTCTGACAACTAGCATGGAGCTCCTGAAGAAAATATATGTGGAACAACTACAACGGTCTGTTCAAACACTGCAGAAAATGAAGCGGATTTAAGGAGAAACCTTAAACCAGCCTACTTGCTTTAGGTATCCCAAGGTAATTCATTCCCCTACAAGGAGCAAGGTAATAAAGACTAACGCTCTCCTGCCCAGAGTTTGACTTCTAGAGGTCAGGACTTTCACGAGGAGAGAAGTTGCAGAGTAATAATTCAGGGAGAAGGCACCTTACCTGAATACAAAGCCGTTCTAGAGGTAATAAAAATCCAGTGCGTGCACAGCCCTTGGCTCCGTCGTAATCAGAATTAAAGACTCTGACAGATGCTGTTGAGTTTTCAAAATTATGTTTGTACTGTACGGTTGAATCCCACAACTGACCTAAATGTGGAGGGTGGGTCTGCGCGTGGCTTAGGCAGGGTGTTACCCAAACGAGGGGGTCTTGTGCAGGGGCAGCGGGAGGGGAGTGGGTTCTGGTCCAGCCCAGCTGTGTCTCTGACGTGGCCATGGGGGTACACCACAAATCCAGCCTGGGTTTCCTTGCAGACCTGGGCAGGGGCACCAGGAAGGCACCTTTCTGCATTTTATTTGGCTGGGATTTTTTTGGAAGAGCGTGTGGCCATCATTGGCTTTAAGTGGAAACGGTACAAATGGGTTGCACGCTGATCTCTTGCTGAGTGGGAACGAGCTCCTGACCGCATCTTGTCCGTTATCCTGCAAATCCCAAAGGGTGCCTGGGAGGCTCATCGGTCTGAAGATAAATTGCTGCCTCTGCCGTCTCTCGTGACTCCGAGGAACTTGTAGTTCCCTTTGCTCAGCACGATAAACCTGTTGGAAGTGAAACGAAGGAGCGCGGTGCATCAAAAGGCCCCGGATGCCTTTGAACACCGGTCCTGTAACTGTTGTGTTCACCAAAGCAGAGTGTGTGGAGGGGACAGAGAAATCTGTCTTCCAAAAAGAAAACCCAAACCACCAACTAAAAAACCCAAAACGTATAAATGACAGCTGTCACGCTATGGCAGAAGTGATGTACTGAATCTGAAAATACCCAAAACAGCTCAAATTCTGCAATCAGTTTTACAAATGATGGGAGAGAATGAAAATGTTGGTTTCCTTCCATGTGGGTGATGAAGTTCAATAAAAGTGCGCTTATATTAGTGGCTTCCGCTAACATGCATTCACATACAGTGCATGCTCGATAATTTTAACTTTCCATCTGAAACATCCCTAGTGAAGCGGTGAAGAGTCCTCCTCATACTCTGTTTCAATGGGAAGGTAGCTGAGGCTTTGGGAGACTTCAGATTTGAGAAGTCATTTGCAGAGTGGCTGGAAACCATTTAATAAACCAGTATCAGTGTGCGCGGTGGACTTCTGGGTTTAGCGATGCAGCTGGAGGTCTGCAGAGGATTGCTCCTGTGCACGTCTGCTGAAAACTTAAGGTATTTGTGACAAGTTGGTGTGTCGCCAGAGGTCAAGAAAGATGAATGCGTGTCCCCTTCAATGGATTCCCATCAAGGACGGTCGTGAAGAAGGACTTTTCTCAACTGAACAATTTTTTCTGTTGTTCTTTTGACTCAGCCGGTGAGTTACCACTTAAGTTTATCCATCGATGGTCCTGAGAGACACTTGTGATCAAAGTCAGCATCCAAATTAGTTTTGTTTGGGTTCCTGTTGGATGCCTGAGTGCTTTCCAGCTGAGAGCAGGTACTCGATTTTGGCCTGGAACTTGCACTTGGATCTATGGCTGCCCACAGCTCCTGATGTTTCCTTTTTCTTTTTTTTTTCCTCCCTAGTAGTTTTTAAAATTCATTTAGCTGCTCATGCATATTGTGAACAAAATTTTTTTCATGTGTTTTTATGCCAAATGCTCTTTAGGTTTGCGAGAGAACTGTAGACTTTTTATTTTATGGCCAAGGTTGCACTGAATCCTGCTCAGTCTGCATCTCCAGCAGCGCTTCCCAAAGCTGGAGATAACATTTCAAAAGCCTGCTCAGAACTTAACCCTTTCTTTTGGTTGCTCTAGCAGCCAGGTCTGCGTACAACCCCAAGCTGGGAACCATGGTAATGTGAGATAAATTAAAGATGATTAAACACTTTCCTCCTACCCAGGGTGAAGGGCGGGTTGAGACAGCACTGATTGGTTCTGGGTTATATGGGAAATTTGTGCTTGAACCCACGTATGAGGAAAGCGTCCTCTAATTGCATCTTGAGCAGACTGTGGATAAATCTGTTGCTCAGCCGCCGATGGGATAATGGGCTTGCTTGTTCCCTGGCCTCCTCAGAGAGCAGGATTCAACGTATGTCGTGGTTTTGTTACTGTGTGGAAAACTGTGATTCTTCTTGCCTCCGCCCATCGCAACTGTGATGGTTTGAAGGTGGAACCAGTCTACTGCACATCCACCAGACTGGTGATAACGTGCAGTAGAGCTGACGGACTGACCATGGTGTTGGAAGCCCTGGTGCGTAACCTGCTTTTAGTGAGAAAGCATCACTGGAAGGGTCAGTAATTTGTTGGCGTTGAGAGGCTCTGCCACGTCTGTCGGCAACAGCGTTGGTGTGTGTGGTTCCCCCCGCGCACGGACTGGAAGTTGATGTTGGCTTGTAGTATCTGTGCTTTGAGGAAGACTGTAATGGAAAAGGGAACAGATGTTGTGACTACTTGTCTTTTTTTGTTGTTCATTTTAAGCTTCTCATCTCAAATGTCAAAGTATTAAAATCTCAGTCCAGGAAGTTACGGTAAGAGAATTGAACTGGTAAGCAAAATTTTGGCGTTGGCTGCTGCTATGCTTATTTCTCTGCAACTGATTTTTTTTTTCCTTTTTTTTTCTCCTTACTGGACTTGAATTCTACTTCTTAACTCTGTTAAAAGGGTCTCAAAATACAGCGTGCCCTTGAATTAACAAGCACCAAATCGTGCAAGTAGATTGCAATGTACTGCGAGCTTGCACCAGGGGGGTAAGGCTGAGGTGAGGGGCTCACTGTTGAATTTTCCTGGGCAACAAATGAGCTGAATGTCCATCTCGTCCCCGGAAGATCCCCTCTGCACCACATCCACGCAGCTTGTCAAAGAGTGAGAGCGTTTATTGAGCTGCTGGGTCCTTTCTGCAGTTGGCTGGAGAGATCCTTTTGCAGTTTGTCCATGAGACATGGGAGGGATGGAACCAACCCATTTCTCTTCTCCCCACTTTCCCCATCGCTCTTAGCGAGGGGACAGCTGAATGATGACTTTTTGGGATAATTTTCTTCTGTTTGCACATGTTGATTTGAAAACTTGGTCAGAAGCTGTGCTAAGTTTGCACTTTCTAGGACTGCAGTACAAGAAAACCCTGTTGCTAATGGATTTGTGGGGAGAGACATGAAAGAGTCAAGGTGATACACACGTATATATTTCTTATAAGGGTCTGTGATGCTGCAGAATCTCCTGGGGTTGTTAATAGAGTTTAAAAGCAAAACTGAGCTGGATAATAGTATTCAAAATAATCCAAACGCTGCTATTTTACATGTGAAGTTGCCGCTGGCTTTGTTCCAGCGTAAATCGACCTGGCTATTAAATCTGCCACCACTGATGCGGTCCTTGTTTTTCAAGGATGCATTAAGGGAACGGTGATTGAAAGGTGACATAAAAATTATGTGGTGTTACTGCTGAGATACGGCTGATTATAGCTGCCTTTTACATCTTCTGTAAATTCCTGTGTTTGCTGTGTTATTTCCCTGCGAGGCTTTGTAAGTATTAAATTAATTTGGCGGCGCGGGGTTCTAAGAAACAGAAGATCTTTGCGTGCCGAGGAAAACTGTAAACACAACCTTATCTGAGCATCGTCTTCTCCTCAGAAGCCGTGTTCCTGCAGTAGGTGAGTGGCTCGAGGGAAGGGCCTGATTCAGGATGCAGTTGTGGGACTGTTGGCTGACTGTGTGAGGAGACGTTAGAGCAGAAATGGATCTGCTTCAGTTAAAGTTGATTTTTTTTTTTGTTATTTCCTTGAAAATCTAGCGTTTATCCATAGGGTGGTGCAGAATATACATCCATGTGTGTACGTGCACGTATGTCGCTTGTTAGCCGCTTCTGCGGGGTCTGTGTTTCCTCTGATGGTTAGGATGTGGAGCCCAGCACCAGGAGAATTTTAGTTTAAGATGCAAATGACGGAGGTCACTCAGGTGTTTACAAACGGCCTTCTGACGGGCTCCAGGTCTGTCGCGGCCTGTTTCAGAAGGGCGACATCAAGCCAGAGGTGAAGGTTGGAACTGCGCAACTGGAAAATAAGGCGAATGCAGCATCTGGTTTGCTTTCTGCTGCAGCACGAGGCTTCACCTCCTACCTCGCTAAACAGCTCTGAGGAGAGATTACCATTAAAATTTGGCAGTAAATTTGGCAACTGGAGAACATCTGAGCGTGAAATCAAATCTTTATTTGAGTGTGGAACACTTGGATCAGCCAACTGCCCGGTTGTTCACGTTCAGTGATAAAACGGAGGAAAAAAAAAGAAAAAGCAGTAAATGGTTGAACAGAAAACAGTGGAATACAATCTTTCTGTATACACATTCACTAAATATTTAAATGAGAAACTCCGCTTTTTAGAGCAGATTTTCTTCCATAAGTAATATTTTTCCAGTCATCTCAATTCGAGTGTATTAAATGCAGTCCAAGTGGTTACCGCTCTTCTGCGTAATAACAATCTGAAGAAGCTACAACTATTTTTTCCAGTAGAAATAAAATTGAATTTTGTGGATACTGAAAGTTATGAACTTGATGCCTGCAATGAGGCAGAATGCTTTTTTTTTTTTTTTTAGGTACTTATTTAGTAGTTGAAAACAAGAAATGATGGATGAACAGTACTGTGTTTGAATAAATATTATTCCATTTACCTCACTAATTCTTGACCTGCTGTGAAATTTCTTGTTTCAAATATTAGGTCACTAATTTTTTATTTTTTTTTTTTAACAATCCCATTACATGTCCTGTCTTTTAAGAAGAAACTTGTGGAAATGTAGAACCTTGGAAGTAATTGTTGTAATTTTCATCACAGCTTTAATGCTTCACGAAAGACTTGCTTTTTGTCACCATAAGGCAGGTCGTGCCATTTGCTTTAGAGGAGGGCAGCCAAACGTGGCCTCTGTTTAAAGTTCGGAGTCACTGCTGTGGAACAGCTCTGTTAAGGTTGTCCCTGCTTTGCACAGATGTTACCGATATCTTCTTTATCCTCTTGGTGAGGACAGATGCAGCTGCCTGGGCTGGCGAGAGGCACCATCGTGGTTTCTGCAGGTTGTACCAGGGGTGCTGGGCTCCTGGGAAGTCACCTGAAAAGCCAGTGGTTCATCCAAAGCATCGGCTTCAGCCAGACCATGCTCGTGGACGTGAGGAAGGCTCGTGAGTGTGCAAGGAATGCTGTGGTACGTGGTTGAAGTGTGCCGGCCATGGTCTTTGGACCAAGCAATGCTGCTCTGGGCGCTCAGCCCCACCTCTGAACCCAACGCTCATTGAGGTGAGTAGACGACCGTAGTTTGCCTGCCATGAGTAGTAAAATAGACATGGTTGAAGAGGTGTCTCAGTCCAGTGGAACCATAAGTGTTCCACGGGCTATAGTGCTGGTCAATGTGATGCTCTTTTGAAGAGCTGCACGTGTGTTTTGGAATCAGTTTCAGGACATCTGTCCCTGTGCAAACACAGTCTCTGACATCTCCTCCTTCACTAGTAAGGAGATGAGCTTCATTCTGAGGCTCTCTAGGACTCCAAAAGCTGTAACGCGCATTAAAATGCACACTTTTTAGATTCCCGCTTCGTCACCTTGTCAGCTGCTGTTGAGCTGCCATGGGGAAGGGCAGGGATGGTTTTGCCACGTGTTTAGCAGTCGGCTAAAAATGCCTTGACTCTGCGGGGGGTGCTCTGAATGAAGGCTTTGCAGTGCGGCGCTGATCGCTTTGGGAGGAAAGATTGAATACTCTTCAGCTAGGGGGTGGAAATTATAAATGCAGCTATCAGAGCAAACACATTTTTGATGACAGAGGCTTTAAGACCCCTGAGAGGTAAGAGATCCAAGTCATGATAGGCGCACCTCATCTCTAAGATTAATTGAAGGGCAGATGAGAGGGAAGGCTAATGTCTGTGGAGTCCTTGGTGTGACATGCTGTTGCTGAATTCCTGGGAAACGTGTAGCGCTGTCTTAATAGTGAGCTTCCAAAAAACCCAAAAGGATTAGATTCAGGGAGAAAGAAGAGATAAGAATGATTAGGTGGCTGAGGAGCCCAGTGGAGGGGGTAATTGCTCACTATAATTGAGAAGGAAGATCAAAAGAACTTGACCCGCATGCTTGACTTAAAACAGTGGGAGGAATTATGAAGAGACTTCAGAAAAAGCAATTAATAAGGGGGAAAAAATCAGTTTTGTAGCTGGAATAAGTCGTTTAGACATTTAGCTGGTCCAAAGACCTTCTACTCTTTATCCTATAGAGACGTAATTCATCATCCCTCCAGTCCTGTGAGAATTTGTTGTAGGACGCTCTGGCTGCTTGCTCTTTGGCAGAGGAGCGGCCACGCTCGATGGTGGCTCAGCTTATGGAAAACCATATCAAACTACATGTAAACTACTAAATTATTATTTATACCCTAATACTTAAAGGACCAAAATTGTGGAACTGGGTAGTTTTGAAGGTTGAAACACAGTGTTATGAAAAAGATGGAGGAGAGCAAGCTCAGGGAGAGGTGTAGAGGGTAATGAAACCTCTCATTGACGCTTTCAAGCTGTGGAACTTCCCCGTGAGAGCAACGTATCCTAAATTAAAGGCCAGAGTCTGACGTGCCGGCTTATGTTGATTAAGCAGTCTCATCCTGTTGATTTTAGTGTACTGAAGGATGCTTGTAGTATTTCACTTCTTGAGGTGCTTAAAATCCCTGCCATGTATGTCTGTGTATATACAAATATAACTCAGAAGTCATCCCAGAAAATTACTTGTGTTCCCTCTTGGCAGAGATTCTGTTCCCCCTTTTTATCCGTTCAATCTTTTTTTCCCACAGCAGCCACCGCGCCGTAAACGCTTTTGAAGACGAGCGTTGCACTTTGGGCTGGATGGGAGGGGAATGAAGGATTTGTGCAGGACTCCTTCTAGAGGTGAAAATCAAAGGGATATGCAACTTCATGTTTCCCTGGGAAAAAAATAATGCACATTGTTTGGAAGACAAAGGCAGATCAGCAGATTGGGTACGATGGTGGTATTTGAGATCATAGCTTGACTTTGCGTCGAGGTTTTTGGCCAAGGTTTTAGCGCTGTGCTTGACTCAAGCCGGCCGGGGAGCCCTGACTGGAATTTCATTTACAGCATCCTCAGCTGCTGGCAGGAGACCATTTGCATGTTTTGCTCGCATTCCTTGCATCTTTGTGTCTGGAAAGCAGATCATTTTCTGGGAAATGGGAAGTGGCACGAAGAACAGAATAGGGAGGCTGGGGGCAGGTTGTCTCTGCTCGCAGGAAAAAGTTAATAAATGATGTGACAGGATGGAGTAGTAGGAACATAAGTCTCTTTTGATCTTCACCGCTGGCTTGCAAATCATATGAATTGAAACAAATTTGATTGTATCTCACTCTATTAGTGGTACATGCCGTCGTTACGGGTCTTCTGCATTTCTGTTTATAAAGCCCTCTTTAGCGTACAGCAGTCAATCTGTCATTAGCCAGAGATTTATTGTTCCAACCACAGTTCATCACATATCTTATTTCTTCCTAGGCGCTGCTAGGTTTGTACATGAATCTTTCTCGTTCACTAATGAGAGCTTTGGGATTTGCAAACGTGAAATTTCCTTCACCTTGGCGTTGCTGAAACATCGGTAGCGGTAAATACAGCTCTCGTTTTGCAGGGGAGGACAGCTCGTCTCCATAATTAGTTAAGATATAAAGGTAATGAAGAAGATATCGCAATTTTCTTTGATACACGGTGAATTAATTTGTTATTTAGCATTGCTTCTGTGCATTATCATCTGTGGCGATTTCTGTTTGGAAGCATCCACAAGCATTTTAATGCAACCCAATTCCCAGCTATCCCGTTCTACAGGATGACGTGCCTATTTTTAAACGTAGTCTTCCACACTAATTCTATCGATATCTGGTCTAAGTACAGATTGACCCTGATTTGGTTTGTAGTCTTCAGTCTGCTGTCTGTGGCATTTGAATTGCGTAGTAAATTTTGGAAACGATTAAGCGTTGCCATAGCCGTTAGACAGTGTGGGTCTTCTGCACTTGACTTTGGAGAGATGTTGTCGCCTTGTCTGTGGCTCTCATCCAAACCCTTACAACAGATGATTTTGTGTATTAATTTTTGTGAGGGATTGTTCAAGAATACAGGCACAGCAGGCTAGTCTGATGGTGAAATGATAAAACAGTCCCCGGAATGAAAATAATAAGAAATAATCCAGGACTCCATAAAGAAGTGGTTATCCAGAGGACAGGCAGATTATTCACAGTAAATATTGGAGCTGGGAGGAAGTCAAGAATATAGTAGCTAATATGCCAATTGTTAATTTTAAGCAGGGCTGTAACTACTTGGCAGTCGATGCTGGTTGCTGCTCGGTGCCCGGGGGTGTGGTGAAGGTTGACTGAGACGCTGCGGAGCGCGGCTCGGAGCAGGTCCCTGCCAGGCCAGGGCAGAGGGCCAAGCTGGCCAGCCCTGGAGGTTCCCGGCTGCTCAGGAATTAATTTGTGCGGTAGTCACATGGGAGCGTGAAGTCAAAAGCCGGCGTTTTAGAATAAGTGTAAAAGGCTGTGGCTTTAACTTTAGTTTGGCTTTACGAGTGTCTTTTATTCAAACTGCTGCTGAGTGGAGAATTCCTTCAATAAAATGGCCAACGTCCTGATCAGGATGAGCCTGCAGAAAGCTCAGCTGTGGATCCACATCCATGGTAATGGCATTGGCCTCAGCTCCGGCGAGCTGCAATGTGTTTCCTCGTGTTTTGGGAGCTGAGCTGGCTGCGTGGTTCATACCGCGCGGCGGTAGTGTGCTTTTGTCCCAGGAAGTTTCATGGGATGTTGGGCACAACCCAATGCACGTCCTCCTCGGTGTGTGACTCACTGAAATCCATTTGACGAAGGGAGAAAAGGAGGAATTTCAATTAAGGTGGACAAGAAAGACAATTAGAGAGACTGGCTGTGAACTCACATTCATTAGTGGGTGTGTATTAATTTCCACATTTAGTGCTGCGGCTTATCCTACTCCATTTTCCCCATCACGCCAAGGAGCAAGCGTTGAGCACCATCCGCTGCCTGCCTGATGCTGGGCAGGGATGCGGGAGGCGAAGGCACTGTGTCTCAGCCCGAGGGCTGCGAGGGCAGCAGCGAGCCTTGCCCCGGGACTTGCCTGCCAAGGGATCCTTGTCGTGGTCACCGGTCGTACCGTGTGCGGGGCTGTTGTCTGCAGAGGTGATACGTCTCAGTAGAACGCGGTGGGTTTCAGCAGCGCAGCATCGGACCCTGCGGTTTCGCATGCGTTTTGCAGCCCACTGCTCTGCTTGGTGGAAGCTGCTTAGCAGCAGGTTGCAACTTGGGATCTGAATTTTAGCTCAAGAAATCAAACGAGGCTCGAGGGGATGTCCTAATGTGAGATTATTACATCTTGTTGAGCATTGAGCACGACTTGAATTAGAAAAGATGTTACTGCAGCTCAAAAATTGGCTTATTGGTATTTTTCTAAATTAGAGCAGAAATTGCAAATTTTCCTGAGGTGACATTTAATTTACGTTAAAAAAAATAATAACACTTTCGAAGTTTACTCACCTATTATTCTGTAAAACAAGGTGCAGCACATCGCTCACCTTTGGATTTGCTCTGGTTGTATTAGCCAAGTTGTTGCCAGTGTAGTGTGAACATGCTCACGAGCGGTCAGAGACCGTCCTGTCCCGTGTGGGGCTGTACCCTGGGGCAGGACACTTTGCTTGGAAGGGGAATTCAAAATGAGACGTTCGTGACTATAAAAGATTGAACCCTTATGTAGAGATGGTACGTGTTTCATAGGTTTATATGCAAATCAAAATACCTTATTTTTCACTCAACTGAAATAATTTTTTTTTTTTTTAGCCCATCATGTAATATGTAGTAACAGATTGCCTCTAGGAAAAACTATCAGTATTGTGAGGTGAAAGCAGTCTCTTGCATTAATCCAGACCGCTCTACATCGAATAACGTATTGATTTTCGGCTTAGGCAACGGGAGGGTTTCTTGCAGGGGTGATGGGTATGAAGGAGACACGCAGAAGCTGGTGATGCAAAGGTCTT
Source organism: Chlamydotis macqueenii (assembly GCF_036417535.1). Classification (NCBI taxonomy): domain Eukaryota; kingdom Metazoa; phylum Chordata; class Aves; order Otidiformes; family Otididae; genus Chlamydotis; species Chlamydotis macqueenii. The sequence continues at coordinate 25,698,199 of NC_141564.1, read as the reverse complement.
TGCTCAGTTTGCTAAAACTCATTATGGTCTTTCTTGCATAATCAGGTATTACGCAATTTCATTAAAAAGAAAAGTTGAGGATATCTAAGGGCGGTTCCTATAATTACTGACTTTCTTTGAAAACCCAATTAACAAGCCATCTGGCCTAGGGATTTTATTGACCTGTCACTGGCTAATTATGTTGAAAATTTAATCTTTTATGATTATCATTACTAACTGCCCAGTGCTTTGAAAAAACCTTTTTGTCTCCAAGTGTTGCCATCCTTAAATTTCAGAAAGTAATGAGGGGAATGTTTTTATAGCATTAGAGGAAATGTTCTCTTAAGAGTGAAATCCAATATATTATAAATATAATTCAAATGCACAGCAGTCACGAAATGCGAAAGCTTGTTTTTTAGAGCCCTAATTCAGAAAACACATGGAAGGGGTTGAATATGCATGTCCTTTCCCATAAAAATATCTTGAGACCGCGGGATCTGAGGTCGATACTTTCTGTGCTCCAGCAGACGGGGATGTCCCATGTCCTTCCGTGTGCTTTACCTCTTGGTGTCCCTTCTTCACAAAGAGCATGTCCAAGGTTGTGCAGGCATCTGCAGGCTAGAAATGAAGCCAAATCTGCAGACCAGTGTTTTTGGGAAGAGTACGGTTGGACTGTGATTGTCATCTTGGTTTTGTTTCATGTCTGCATGCTGCTGGTGCCTCCCCATAGTCGTCAAGCCCCCAGCCCATTGAGTGGCACCGGCATTGGCAGATCAGTTTGAAGAAGACTTACTTGGGAATAATGAATCTAGATATGAAGAATGAATGGAAATTCATGGTATTCTGAATTTTAGGTTATGGCTGGGAGATGCCCAGCCTACCTGTTCTGCTGGAGCAACAGCCAGGGGTGCTGGAAGGACGTGGCACAACCCTTCTCCCGCTTTGTGGTCTGGGTTATGTCTGCGTGAGCTTCAAACACCCCTTTGGGTTGTAGCCTAAGCACGTGTTTCAAATCCTACCCAAGGTGGGTGAAACCCCGCTTATGTCCTGGAGCTGGAGACCCCAGGCATGAATCTCCCCGTCCACCCCACCACACATCCCATCTAGGCAGTGTTGCTGGGTCAGTAGAGAGGATTTTGGCTTTGGGCAGATTGAGTCCAACCTGTGCCCAGTAGTCATGAGGAGAGGGTGATTATTTGCTGGGACACCCCCTGGAAAGCTCCATCCAAAATAAAGAGTGGTCAGACACTGGAACAGGCTGCCCAAGGAAGTGGTGGAGTCACCATCCCTGGAGGTGTTCAAAGAAGGAGTAGACGTGGCACTTCAGGACATGGTTTAGTGGACGTGGTGGTGTTAGGTTGACGGTTGGACTTGATGATCTTGGAGGTCTTTTCCAACCTTAAAGATTCTATGATTCTATGATCCCCCACTTTCACGCCTTTGGCTCTGATGATTTTCCATCCTGCCCTTGCATCCTGCGAGGAGTTCCTCCATCATCTTGCTATTAATTATGGATAGTATGCCAATGTTCTTGAGTGTAAACCAATTAAAATAAATTAAATTCAAGTGGGTATTAGGGCGTATCACTTTTGTTTCCCTGAAGAATCTCGCAGCGCTTGCCAGTGGGCAACAGTTCCTTCCTCCCCGGGGATTCTCCCTGCCTGTCTTGCACGGAGAGCTTTACATGGCGTAATTTTAAATGGGGTGTTTCCATGACTGGTTATTTCTTAACACGTGCCTTCTCACCACTGCTGTCGTTTTGGAGATCTATCGATATGAGGCAGCTGATAACCATCGCTACCCGTATCGGGACAGACACTTCTGTATAAGCAATAATTTATCAAAGGAAGGTACCTCATACCTTCTAGTACCTTTTGATAAATCCATGTTGCCTTATATCCCATTTTCTTGCCTTTAAAAATCTCTTTTGAAGTGTCACGTATGTTTGAGGTCAAACTAACAGGTCCCAGTCTCTTCACCTTCATGGCTTAGATATAAACGATGCATTTGGAATTCTTCAGTGAAATATGTACAACCTCACTTTACCGGATAACAGTATGAGATGCTGAGTTCCAAGCTTGTTTTAGGATATATTGGATTTAAAAAAATGTTTACCTATTAATGATTTATTGTCCACTGGAGTCCTTTCATATGAATTGCTACAACCAAAGAAGTACCGTTTCAGCTGGGTTTACAGTTCGCCTTCCTCCATTGGCTCCTCAGTGCGGCTAATTTAGCAAAATTGCATTCAAATGAGTCCCTGATGAGAGACCCAGAGTTCACATTTTTCTTTTAATAGACATGTTAGTCTTCCTGCATGCTAAAATTCCATAAACGGCTCTTTGCTCCTCGCGTGCGAGACGGCGATTATGTATCAACCAGTGCATTATATTCCCGGCCTCACCTTGGGGAATTACCGAGCAGTCACGGCGTGTCTTTGAGCTGAAAGACAGGCTTTTAAATTGGATAATTTATATTTATATAGTGCTTGGTGTCCTTTATCAGGGAAGTCTTGTAAAAAAAGCTTCTTTCAACAAAGTTAATTTCAAAAAAATAAATTAATTCAATACAAATAAGATTATGTTTTTCTTCAGGCTGGAGCCTTTGAAAGTTAAATTGTTTTAATTTTGGGCTTGCTCTTGGCAGCCTATTACATAGTCCCGTGAAACCCCACAGTTGATGTGTGACATACGTTAGCTGGTGAAAATATTGGGATGCTGCAGGGATTCTCTCCTCCGCGACCTCCGTTTGACTTCCGTGGACTTCCTTTCTGGCTGGAGATGAAAAACCACATGAGTGTAGTGGGGAAAAGTGTCCATTCTCTCTAGGTGGGGTAGCTGTAGGTGGAAAAGCCGGGTAGAATGAACAGAATGAACCCACCAAGCCCTCTGTGGGGCTTTGCACCGTTTCGTGTGCAAGAGGAACGTCCATTCTGCAGGTGCGTTGGCTCCAGTAGCAAAAGTTTTAAGTCCAGTTAAAATCTTCCTCTTATTCCTGCTGACCAGTGGAAGTCTGCAGCTGCTCTTTGGTGCTGGGAGGAAAAATCTTTGCTTTTACTCTAACAGGTTTTGCGAGGCGGAGTATTTTCTGGGAGTTTAGTGCAATGACTGCAGTGTGAACCCAAAGTTGGGCCCTGAACCAGCCCCACCTGTGCTGCAAGAACCAGGCCTTACTGCAATATTCTTAATTCTCTCTATGCTCCGATGAGCGAGAACATCGTGTTGTGGTCCTAATTACTCAGGTGCAGGCCCTGAAATGTGCAGAAAACATAGAAATGTGCAGAGGAATTCACCTTTTACATGTGAAGAAAGAAATAGTGGGGCAGCTGCCGTCCTGTTTGCAAGAGAAGAGGGACTTTGCGTCCTCACAGGACCTGCTTTTCTCAGATGGACTTTGGCAGAGACAGAATTATCTAAAAGTGGCAGATTTAAAAAAAATTTCTGACTGAAGTGAAATTTGAATTTAATTCCATTTAATTAAAAAAAAAGTGTCGATGGAATGTCTTTTTCTTACTTGTTGGCTACATCTGTGCTATTGATTTTGCAAACCCGTTTGCCAAGTTCTGGTTGAAGGAAAGCATCTCCATTCTGTAATGTTCACAACTTTACAGCTTTTTTTTTTTTTTTTTTTTTTTTTTTTTTTCCCCTCCAGAAGTTGTGTTTCTGATGCACGTGAGAATGGTCACCAGGGAGGATGGACAAGAGGTGCTGGTAAGTAATTGTGAGGTGGGATGCTTGGGGCTGGGCAGAAGACACGCCACGCACGCGCTTCCCACAAAATCTGAGCCTTGAAATGGGAGTCACATCAGCGCATCTGTTGTGGGAAGCGGTGCCCAAGCCCTGTATCACTTGAAAAACGCGTCTGAAGGCAAAATGTAGGTACAAGTGGGATGTTTCTCTTTGATTTTATTCATAACAGGAATGCCCTGTTTCACAGGGACCGGCAACGTGAGGTCTGTCTGTGGCTCAGCGTCACCTGAGCAGCCTCCCAGGGAGAAAAATGCTTAAATTGTCCCTGTAACATCAAAACCTCACGGGTAGCTGGTAGAGCTGCAGCAAATGTTTTGGCTGCCGTTCCTTGACCAGAAAAAAAAGGGAGATATGGATCAAGGGAAATATTTTATGAATGCCTATGAATTTTGGTTAAATGCTTCTGTTTGGGAAAAATTCTGCAAAAAACCAAACCAGTTTCATTTTGATATTTCAAAGGAAAACATCGATTTATTTTATTTTTCCTGTTCCAAACTGGTTTATTTCTAGTGTAACCATCCTATGCACTAAGTGCTGGTATTGATTACAGAGTTCCTGTGAACCATGTTAAATTGGCTTTGGCAGATGTCAATGCCTTTATAAAAAAAAAAAAAAAGAAAATACGGCAATATCCTGCTGCAAAGAGGGACTTTGCTGTCGTTGCCTTTCCTGCCCAGTGGGTTTCTGTGACAGCCTCCAGTGGCCCTTTATGGTTTAATAACGTGTTGCCATGGTTTAATAACCTGTGCCAGTGCCTCACCGCCTTCACCGGGAAGAATTTCTTCCATATATCTCATCTAAACCCACTGTCTTCCAGTTTAAAGCCATTAAATCTCTCCTACTCCTTATTTTTGAGGGTTTCCTCTATGTCTTGAATCCCGTGCTGGCAGCAGAGCTCCGTGTCGCGGCGTGCCTTTTGGAGGAGGCTCCCTGTTGACGCCATCCAGGCTCCCGCGGCGGCGCATCCATCGGGTCCAGGCGCAATTAGTGATAATCCAAGGTTTTACTTTGTTTAGACTGATGCAATCTTTTAAATTTTATAAATCAGGAAAGACCATTTATCTTATTCCCCAGGCAGCACTAATGACTAATTAAAAACCATAATTAACTGGAGCAAAACCATGAGAAATTGCAAGGCAGCAGAAATGCAGCTCCTAGCCATCTGGAAGAGCGTCCCGCCCCGTGCTTGCACCCTGAAGGCTGGCCTGAGAAGGGGGCTGACATAGGCAGTGTAATGACCCTTTTTTTTTTTTTTTTTTTTTACTGTTTGCTCTCTAACAAAGTTTTAGAATATAAATAAGATGATTAATTTTTTTTTTGAGATTAATTTTGGCTCAAAATTCAGCAAGGATGATGGACTTCAGTTGGTGTTACTCAAGCGGTAGAGCCAACAAGCAGAGCTGCCCTAGTCAGCAGTGGATACCTGCACACGAGCACAGTGATGTATTTACTTAGTTATTCAAGGGTTTTGTCTCCCAACAGCACCCAAAATCCCCAAATCTTTTATTAATGCAGCACTAGCGTTTACCCACATGTGAGACTTCATGTTCCTTTGCAAAGCTTTGGTGTTTCAACCGGCTGTAATCCCAGTAAAAGGGAATTTAAAGAACTGAAATCGTGTCAGTAGGAAACAGGATGGTATTTTGAAGTTTTTCTGCCCATTCCTACTTTCAGACTGACCAAAGCGATGTCTGGATTTGACCTGAGCTCAGTGGGAGTCAATGGGGATTGAGCGCTGATTGAGCAAGGGCGTCTTGATGAGTTTCCTGTGGAAAGACGAACGGCATGCTCTCCAAGTGCTTCCACTTGTCTTGCACAGAGCCAGGACATTAAAAACAAACGTTTTTGAGATAAATGAGTTTCTAAAGTATATCATTCATGCACTGTTGATCATTGCTTTGGGAAGCCTTTTGAATGAAAAAAAAATAATGACCATGAAGCTTCTAATAGAGCAGGATTCACAAAAAAAAAAAAAAAAAAATCAGAAAGGGGAAGGAGAGCTGAAGTAGGTCTTGGCGGGCCAGTTAATGACAAACGTCAGCTAATGAAAGGGACAGGAATGACAGCACCGGGTTTAGAGAGAGATTCATGTGCATCTACATTATTTCTGCTACTTTTCCCAGGCAGGCTGGGCTTTGCACCATTCAGCTCTGCTCTGGGATTGAAAATGGGCTTTGTGCTACGATTTTGTTGGGTTTCGAATGGAGATGTTGAAAAATACGACTTAAAAAAATGTGGAGACTATAGTTGGACCAGAAAATATATATAGGAGACTGAACCAGGAACAGTACTGGGGGGAAATGACTTCTAAATTAGCCATGGTATTAGAAGAATAATTAAGCAGTATTTACTTACAATTATAACCAATAACTTTCTAATGCTGTGATTAATTAAATTCTAAGGTTTCCTCATACTCTCCGCATATATTAAACATGGAAATTAATTTTCCCCAACAACTCATTAAGGTCCTGAAATGCTGTGGATTCCGCTTTAATCAGTTATTCTTTACTTTGCATTGTAAATCTTTACAGGCACGTCAATCAGTCCGAGCTCCCAAACGGAGCCGGTGGGGAGCTGCAAATTATGGCCGGAGCTTCCACTTTTATGTGGTAAATTCTAGCTCTGTGTCTTGTGGGAAAATAAAACCAATTCCCACTTAAGCCGTTAAAATTTTCCTTGAACGTTGGGTTTTAGTGATCTACCGGGTAGGACTGAAGGGGGAAGGAGTTACCTGCTGCTGGAGATGGGAGCGTGCAAAGTCATCTCCAGGTGCTTTCGCGTCCAAATCTGGTATTTGCCAAGTGTTTCTGTGTGGAATGGTTTTATTTTAAAATAATTGTTTAATCATAAAATCTTACTCAAATATGCAAATGCTTCTGTCTTGTCTGCAGAATAGGTGAATTCTCTGTTTTCATTCAGACAAGGAAATCTGAAGCAGAATCTGAGGTCTGAAATGGGTGAGTCTTGGGGGAGCTGGGGTCGGGACTCCGCCGCTTGGGCCCATCAAATTATCAGAAAAAGTTGGTTTTTTGTATGTACCGCTTGGTCCCCTCAATCCTCTTCCCCTGGCAAAACGGGAGGTGATACCAGCATCTTCACAGATGCTAGGAAACCATGTTCTCCAGGCTTGAAATGAAACCAGCCATTTTGGAAGGAGTTACAGGTTCATACGGGCACCCTCATGCGATAACGCCGAAGGGGCCGCATCCAGGATTCGTTTTCCGTTGGATAAATGTGTCTGCAAGCCACCGAGCGCCGGCAGGATGAGACAACTTCTCCTGAGTACAGTATTTGAATTAGATGGTTCAATAATTGCATTCTTAAATATATTTAAGTCTGTTTCTTGAAATTTGGTGAAGGCAGTTAGAACCGTCCAGTAGCTTTTGTTTGGCTCCAGCATCTCAGGGCTGAAATCCCAAACAGATACAGTGCGAAGAGATTGCTGAAAATTTCCAGCAAGTGTTTCTGCGCTAATTAGCTCCCCAGAGGTCTGAGCTTTGAGCAGAGGGAGCCAGCTTTGCTCTTCTTTTCCATTGGCATTCAGGGAGTGTAGGGCTTGAGATTTTAAGCTGTAGCTGATCGCCATAAATGATTAATAGGCTGTTTATAGGATACAATTTATTCAGTATACAATGGGTGGAATTTAGTCGCCCTTGCAAGGCTCTTAAAACCAGGTTATAGTTGAAGACGGATTGTTAGGTCTGGTGCTGGTCAAATGCCGAAACCAATCCAACATGTAGCCTCGTGGTCTTGTGGAGGTGTGTTGGCACAGTGTATATGACACGCGTCCCGTTATTTGATGTTGAGGACAGACCTCAGAAGCCCCCTGTCATTGAAGGGTGACAGATTGTCCCATCTGTGGCTCGGGAGGAGTTGCCTGTCCCACAGATACGCCCTGGAGAAGAGGGGTGGGACCTGCCCGGCTCTTGCCCCAAGAGCTGGGGATGTGGAGGAGCACCCTGCTCCGGCTGGACCAAAGCACGGCGGCTTGTAAAACACAGCAGAAATATAGATAACTTCAGCAGATGGGAAGTGCTTGTTCCGAAAAAGCTGGTTAAGCCATATTGTCCCTAGTTAAATTATACGTATAGACACGTATGGCTGTACATATATTTAGTGCTGGCTCTGTCAGCCATGTTGCGTATCTCTTATCTGGCTAATTAGCTGGGTGAGAAAAATACTCTTTGCTGATTTAATTCCTTGTTTTAAGGCTTTTTATGAAAGAGTTTGCAGGCGGTATTGGGTGAGGCACAGGAACGCAGGAGCCCTTGGGTTTTGGCAACTGGCTGTCTTAAAATCTGTGGAGAGCCCTCATTATTTACAGAAGCAAATAGGAATTAAGCAAGGCTGGAGACGAGCAACTTGCACAGACCCTCGCTGTCGCAGTGATAGCTGTTTGCATCCTTCCTGCTCCACCAGGCACTCAGCAGGAACCAGCTCTTCTTCCTCGCCATCTGCTGTCCCAAGGCCGTCCATCAAACTCTTGCCATGGTCATGCTGCTGGGTCCTTAGCTCTTGGGAGCACGGGGAAGGGCAACCGCGGCTCCCAGGGAGAGCAGGGTGGGTTTTCCTGCAGGGAGAGGGGAGGAAGAAGGGCTGAAGCTTAGGAGAACCAAATGGCTTAATGGAGAACTGGGTTCTGGAGGCGTGGAGCAGCACTTTCTTGAAAAAAAAGCTTATGGATGTAATAATTGAGGTGGATTTTTTCCTTTTTTTTCTTAGGGATATAGTATGGCAAGCTTAACCCTTGCAAGGCACCATCTGCAGCATCTGGACAACGTCTGACCCTCGTGGTGACTGCAAGGCAGAGAAAATCTGTGAAGTTTCTCAGTAATTCTGTTTACTCCTTCTTTAAACAAACCAGGTGTTAAAATTCAGCATCTTTGCAGTGGCTGTTCAACAGCAGTGCTCAGCCTTCATTTGCAGGAACAGGTGAATATTTAGTTCCTAATTCATACAGTTGATTGCCAAATAAAAAAATATGCTCTTAAAACCCTGGTTTACTGTAGCTGAAAGGGAGAACTATCACTGCCCTGCACAGACGGTGGTCACCTTACCTGTGAGGGGCTCCGAGCATGTGAAAGTCCCCGGGACCCCCAGGCAGGGCCGGAGGGAGGGCGTGGGGAGGGGAGGCAGCTCGGTCCACGTCCGATGGAGCTGGTACATTCATAGAAAATGGATCCTCCTTGCCTGAGCTATAATTATCCGACTTGGAATTATATTAAACTGCAGTTAATTTTAATTTCTGATAAAAATCGGATAATAAAAATCGGATCTTTTTCTGACGGTGCATTATTATCTTACAGATAGAATAATTCAGCTTATTAATTATTCCAAGATACCCAGGGCTGCTTCTCTTTAAGAAGAAAATCCATAATTCTTTTTCTCTGTAATCTTGTCTAGGATTAGTAAAAGTTGTCACCGTAGGTCCTCTGTAAGTGTATTTTGCTGCAAATCCCAGTTTGGGATCTCTCTCTCGGAGAGGGATGGCCATGGGATGTGCAGGGTCTGCCAGGAGGACATGGATGCTGCGAGGGGGTCACAACAGCCCACCCTGGGGACAGGGAGGACCAACGCCCCGAATTCAGGTCCTATATCTGGAAGAAGAAGCAACAAGCATCCTCAGCTGCCTAAAAAAATTTGCGGCCAATGTCCAGGTTGAAAAAACTCATTTCTATGAAGAGCCACCCAGTTTTATCTGGGCGAGGCCGGAGGAAAGTCCCCTTCCCTCGCTGCACCGTGGGTTTGTGCACGTGGTTGCAAGGCAGATGGTTGCAAGATTGCTGTTTGCTTTGCTGTTTTCCTTCTTCTTCTGAGTTGTTTTTGATTTTAGTACGTGAAGAAGTGATTCTGAACAAAGCCTCCGAAACCTGGTCAAACCCAAATCCTTCCGGCGGAGCGCGTAAAACGGAGCTGACCATAGCGCGGTGTGCGTGGGGGTAAGAACGGGTGGGTCGCAGCAGCTGCAGCTCCGCCAAAAACCATGCTTCCTCTCTTTTTTTTTTTTTTTTGCATAAGCAAATGATAGAAACGAGATCTGGGGTCTTCATAAAGCACTTGCCTCAAGGAGTATCTTTCTAGTGATTTTTTTACACGAGGGAAAAATTTTGTTTTTCTGTAACCCATATTATCCAGATTAGATATGCACTTTTTTATGGATGTAACTTCCATGTTGTTATAAAAAAAAAAAAAAAGCCTGGAAATCAAAATGTAAATCAAAGACTGAATTAGGAAATGCTGTGTGTGTGTCTGTATGCGTGTGTGCAATGTCCCCAGGGTGCCCCGGGGAAAGGGGTACGGTTCTCCACCGCAGTTCCCTCAGCCCCTGGCACTGGCTGACCATAAAGTTTTGGCACTGGAACTGGGTTTTGATGTCACTGGAGAAGGGCAAATGACGTTCTCATTTGTTATATTATCTAAATGTATATCAATTATATTGCTCTCTGCAAAGCTGCTCAAAGAAGGGAGGGGGTGTTTTTCGGGCAACCAGCTGCTGTTATAAACTGAAGGGAACTTTGTGGAGTGTCTAAAGGCAGAAATCCAGTGGTCTGAGAAAAAAACTTGAGTGTACAGAAAGGATGAGTAACAGGGACCTTAAGCCCTTGTCAGGCGAGGGTATTTTGAATCATGCAATCATAGAATCATAGATTCTCTGGGTAGGGGTGGAAGCGACTTTTCCAGGCCACCCAGTCCAACCCCCCTGCCAGGAGCAGGGACATCTCCAACCAGATCAGGTTGCTCAGAGCCCCGGCCAACCTGGCCTGGGATGTTTCCAGGGATGGGGCATCCACCACCTCTCTGGGCAACCTCATCCAGTGCTCCACCACCCTCAGTGGAAAAAATTTCCTCCTAATATCTAATCTAAATCTGCCTCCCTCTATTTTGAAACCATTCCCCTCATCCCATCACACTAGGCCCTACTGAAGAGTCTCTCCCCATCTTTCCTGCAGCCCCCTTTAGGCACTGGAAGGTGCTCTAAGGTTTCCCCGGAGCCTCCTCTTCTCCAGGCTGAACAGCCCCAGCTCTCCCAGCCTGGCCTCGCAGGAGAGGTGCTCCTTTTTGAGTTGTCTTTGCTATGAGAAAAGCTATTGTCTATCAAGACAAGTGAAGAGGCGCTGGAGCTGGAAGTTATGGCTGTGCTGGCGCAGCTGTTGGGACACAGTGGCTAAGAGAAGTGATGTGCACAGCAGGCTGCCAGACAGCAAATAGGAAAAGAGGAAAAAACAAAAAACAAAATCCCATCAACCTCAAATAACATTAGCTCCGAGCAAAACATGCTTCATCAGCTTGGCAAATTTCGTCACCTATTGCTAATGATCTCTCTGGTCACAGAGAGACAGAGGACAAATTACTTTTTTTTTTTTTTTTTAATCTACTGAGCATGCCCTTCAGTGCAATGTGTAATTTAGACAGGATCCAGCTCTCTGCTACTGCTCCTTCCTGAGCCCAGCCCCTCGCAGCCCGTAACTCTAACAGGTTATGACAGCTTCAGCACCTTCCCAGTCAAAAAAGCGCGTTTCTTTCCGTGTGCCAAAACATTTGACAGAAATGAGTATTCTGAATGCACAAATGTAGGAACAGGGAAGATGGCTGGGGATAGGACACCTTCCAAATATTTACTGGAGTTCATCACGAGGTGATGCGTGGCTGGATCTCAGTGTCAGAGACTGCACATGGAAAAGTCCTGTGGTTCAAAGAAGGAACCTCAGGAGTTAGTTTTGCAAAAATTATGAAATATAAAAATATAATATTTATATTTTCTTATTAAAATTCTATGAAATGGGATTCATAGAATCACAGGATGGTTTGGGTGAGAAGGGACCTTTCCAGGCCATCCAGTCCAACCAGTTTGGAATTCCCTGAATTTAACCGGTCTTTCACTGGAATGTTTTCTGTGGTGAGTTTGCTTTTCCATGCCTTCATTTACCAATCAGCAGAGTATTTTCACTGGCAGTCTTGACTTGCATTGCACTGCCCAGGGACGCCCCATCCCTGGAAACATTCTAGGCCAGGTTAGCCGGGGCTCTGAGCAACCTGATCTGGTTGGAGATGGCCCTGCTCCTTGCTGGTTGGACTGGGTGGCCCGGAAAGGTCCCTTCCCACCCAAACCCTTCTGTGACTCTTACTTGCAATAAGATCCCCAGCCAAGAAGCCAATGGGTGACTGCTTTGGACAGAGTTTTCAGCTCTTATTTTGGGACCTGTGCTGTGGTGGGTTGGTTGCTCAGCCACCAGGAGGAAACCTCCTCCTTCCCAGCTCACCCATGGCATCAGGGTGGCTTCAGAGTGTGCGAGTGTGTCCGTGGGGAAAAAATGATCCGACATCCCGAGCAGGACACCCAGCCAGCCCCAGGATCTGCGCCGTGCAGCGGGTGTCTCCTCATCATTCTCATCAGCCAACCTCCCACGCCACGGAGCTCTCATCCAGCTGCAGCGTGTCACCATCTTTGGAGAAAAAGGCAGGTGCGAACAAGAGAAGAGCAATGGCATTATTTGAAAAAAAACACCTTTGTGCTCATCCAGATGGCAGATGGACGTGCCTGGTGATGACCGACCGCAGCCGCAGTGTTTTCCACCAAAAATAGCTGGAAAATATTTTGCTCTTTGTCACGGTGCTCTTCTGCCTTCCTCGGCATCGCCTTCTCTGTCACTAATGAATTCTTGTTTGTTTGTCGTTGTTTGATTTTCTTCCCGCAGAGGACTGATTTATTAATAGGAAGCAAACAAGCAATAAAGAATCCCTCTGGTTATTGAGCATAGCTTGACTTCTTACTCGTCTTTGTTAGCTGAATTAAAAGCAATCCAAACCTCCAGGAACCTTACTCCTCATTTGGAGAGCTGTAATTATTACAAGCTATATTTACCGAGACTCCGTCTGAACCTCTAACCGGATTTTAAACAAGTGCGTTATCAGGATAGGGGAGAAAAGACGCTGAATTTGGTTATGTAGTTTAACCCCCAGCGTGTGGAGCCTCTTTTCCCTTTTCATGCCAGGAAAGTGTTCATTTACAATTTTTTTTTTTTTCACGGCTTGACGTTGGCTTTGCATACACAATTGCAAACTATCTCAATGCTGGTGACGGCGCATCCCTGAGACGGGCGGGACACGGGGTCAGTGTGAAACACCAAACCTAACCCCATCCACTACCAGCACATAAACCCACCCATTTTTGCATTTTTTACATAAATTCAGATTTAAACACTTCCTTAATGATCATGGTTGCTTATGCCTTACGGAGTCTTTTGACCTGCGTATGAAAAATTTGCACCCAGCAATATTTCTTCCTCATTATTTCAACTGTGGACTTGCTTATTTTCCTTCTGTTGGCTGAAAATGCGTAAATGTTTGGACAAGTTTAGTCTGAGTGCGCTGACACTTTTGCCACATGCTTGAAAACATGTGAATTACGTGTTTTATTTTCCTGGAAATACTGGGAAAAAGAAAACCCACAAATTTATTTATGTGCCTAAAGAGCACGATAAAAATCCACTTTGATATATAAAAGGAATTTGAGTTGCCGCTGTACCTCTGTGCTGGGTTTGGCAAAATTCACAGGAAATAGGAGATGGAATGAGCTATTTGAAGTTTGTGCTGGTACCTTGGCTTTTTTTTTTTTTTTTTTTTTTTTTTTTTTGATGCAACATTGGTCCTAGACAAGCTCTGTCAAACAAGCTGAGCTGCAACCCACTCAGCCTTTGCAGACCGATTCGCGCCGGAGCCGAGCCCGCCCGTAAATTGGAGTTTCCCTTCATTTCCATCGCTCTCCGGCTCTGAACGACAGCAGATCCATCCCTGCGCTGGAGACTTGCCAGAAGTTTCTCATCTCGCTGTCTGTGGGCTGCTTGCTCCCGCTCTGGCTTTTTTTTTTTTTTTCCCTTTTTTTTTTTTTTTTCTTTGAGGTTTTTCTGATGCCTATAGAGTGAGCTCAACTCCAAGGTTTGCAGCTTCGCTCTCCTCTGCTATTCTGCGCCGGTACGGGCAGGAGTAGCACCTGAACATCGGATTTCTGCCTTATTTCCCTGCAGGTGACTCCCAAACTTCACAATGCGGCTGGTAACGTATTTAATTATTCTAAATAAATGCTGAAACGTTTCTCTGATGCTGCTCTGTTAGCTTTCGGATAGAGCGGCTTCCTCAGAACTAATTAAATGAGGAGATGTCGGGGGGTGGCGGATGCCTACCGGGACGCGGATGCTGTTTGTTTTACTCGCCAGCCGGAGATGTACAGGCAGATTTCCTCAAGGAATCTGAAATCAAGCAGCACTTTTCCCTTTAGATAAGGAGGCTTGAACAGATACGGCTCAGCAGACGCAATTCCGACCGTGCCCAGAGCTGCAGTAAGTTTATCAGGGAAACTGAAACGTGAGGCTGCGTTAGGTTGCGGGCTCGGAAGGGAGAGCATCGTCTCCGTGCGCTGACAATTTAAAACGGCATTTGTGAAGGCTGCCTGAGGATCGGGGGCTCTGCCGAGCGGCGGTCGTGCTGCCGTGGCAGAATTTCTCTAGGTTGAACTGCCCTTTGCTTTTTTTTGCATTGCAATTATTGGGGAAAAAACAAAACCAAAAAAACCCCGAGGCTACGGTTGAGGGGGTAACCCGGCAGGGCTTTGCAGCGTCGGTATTCAGCGGGCGTGTCGGCTGGAAACACCAGCCCGTGAATAGTAAGCGGATCGACGTGGGGCTCCCGCAGCCGGGAGTTCGCCTGTCAGCGTGGAAAATCTCCCAGGTTTTCTCGGGAAAATCTCTTGGTTTTCTCACAGGCAGCCGGCTGGAGCCATATGAAGTCATCCAGGAGACACGGCGGGGACCAATCCCGGCTGTGATGGCAGTCAGAGGAATGATGTAATTAATCTCAGATTGATTTTTTTTTTTTTTTTTTTGGGAGGGGGGGCACTCTAAACACGTTGTGTCGAGTTGTGACAGGCAGTGATTTGGTTCAGCGAGGCTGGGTGCGCGCATTAGGCACCAACGCTCTTTCGAGAGCAAATTCTATGTCTGCTATCTCCACACCCAATGCCAAACTGTCCATCGTCTCGGTACGGGGCCGAAACAGCCCACCAGCCTCTTTCCCTTTCTCCCGCTTGCAAACGGACCGCTTACACCTTGCGTGCACCCTTACGCAGCTTTCCTTCAGGAGTGAGGTGTCCAAACTGGGAACAAATCAAACCGGGCGCTGTTAACTCTGGGGTGCTCCTGAGGCAGCAGATGGGAGTTAGAGCAAATGGTGAGGGTAGCTGGGGCATTTCACGGGAAGGTTTCTGATGGAGCGGGTGGGGATCCATCCTGGCCGGGCAATTCCTCACCGCGCAGCAACCGCTAATTCCAGGGGGGAAGGAGGAGGGGGGGTCCAACGCCTTGGTATCGATAGATCTGACACGGCACGGAAGCTGCGGCTCTGAGCTCTGCTGTGGGTGGAGGTAAACAAGCCAACATTGAATGATCTTTTCTACAACGCTAAAATGAATCCGAGCTTTTATGTTTTCCAGGACGACTTGTCAGACAACGTAAACTAATTTGCTAAATTGTGCAGGAAAAAAAATAATGCATTAGGGGTATTTAATTTACCTACAGCTGAATGTATTTTGATTCCTTTTACTGCATGCTTCAAGTTTTTCAGCTTTCTGAAAGGCTGGATAAGCTCTATAGGTAGTCTCATAAATAATTAAAAAAAAATTAAATAAAGAATTTACCTTAGTAGTAAGGTGCTGGAATTCACTTAACGTTCACAATGCAGCACTGCAAAGCCTCGTGCATTGTGCCGAATACTTGAGCTATGTACTGTATGAGACCTTAACCTGCTTTAAATCTCCAGCCTGTTAAAACTCTGATTTTATGTTACTTAAGGGTCCTGCGGCTTCTTACTCTCGCAGTTTTTTTTTGTGGACTCAACATATTCTTAATAAAACCAAGCAGACGATTTATATGCCCAAGGGCTAGATCATCTGTTTAGTCTTGAAAAGCTCATATAGACCTGAAATACCAAAATGAGATCAAACGCAGGGAAAATGTTTGTACTTACAGTGATTTCCCTGGATGCCAAAGAAAATACAGCGATAAATGCCGTTGTTTTTTAGTGTGCTCTCTGAACGTGAAGTCTCTTTGTTTCAGAATACCTGTAGCTATCATACAGACTTCTAGCTGTATGTAAGCTTCCCAGTAAAACCAGTATTTAACACTTTTTACATCTGAAAAGCTTGTATCATGGTTTCCTAGGGTATTAGAAAGACGGTAAATCAGGTGGATAGGAGAAGTGTATCCTTCAGGTGTTGTCCCAGGTCGCTGTGTTGTCCCCTGAGCGACGGGGGCTGTTACCTCAGTTCAAAAACGCTCCTCTGCAATGGGTTGGGTGAGTACATACAGTGTGCAAACTCACCCTCAGCAACACTACAGGTGGCAGAAAAATGCCTCATGAAACACTGATGTCATCAGGAGTTTTACTGGAGTTTGGTCACGAGACGGATGAAGTCGGCTCTGCTTTCCCTGCATTCAGCAGAAGCTAGATGCGGAGACGTTTTAATTTAGCAAGGTCAGATCCTTTGAAGAGTATACAATGTGGTTTTGAGACAAAAATGATGCTTGGGAAAATATCTGCTAGGCAAGAGTAATGATCAGGTCTCTTGAACATCTCTACAAGATGTTGAGAGTCAACCAAAGAGAGAGTCAACCGAACGTAGACAGTACTTCATTTAAAGGTATGTCAAATAAGTGAAGGTAGACATGGACTCAAATTGTCCTTAGGAAAACTGTGAACAGGGATAAATGCGAGCTGGTAGAACCAGGCTAACGTGGTTTGTATGTAGACACTGAAATGGGCCATTAAATTGCACTAGACGGTCCAGGCGGAGTTGTTGGGAGACAAAATGGAAAGAAGCTCCCAGGTCATACGACCGGGTGCATTTCCCAGGCTGTCTACATGGTGGATGTGGAAATCCCTTCAGGCAAGAGCCTTCAAAGCAGAGCCAGCCGCCTTTGGAGACAGCGTTTGACCCCCAGCATCCACTGTAGCAATGCATCTCAGCTGCGGTCAGTCCTCCCTCTGGCCACGATGGCTGGGAGGAGCTGGTTCCTGGGAAGACTCTAAAAGTGAAATACAGATAATTTGGCTAAATAGGAAAGGACTGGGCACATAAACCCCTCACCAGTCTGAAAGTCTGTGGTTTTCATGGAAGGGAACTGCAAGGAATTCTTTATTGTGGTAGGAAGAGATATAATGAGTAAGATGCTAAACACAGTTATGCTGAATATAGGAAATTTTTCCTGTGTAGGGTCGTTTTTGTAGGATGCAAAATAACATTTTCAGGGAGCAAAATGGAATTTTACTGCTTGAGCACCAAAAAAGAGCTGCGACAAGCACTGTGCCCAAGTGAATATGGCACATGTTGAATCGGGATTCATTTTCTAAAAAACCTCTGTTTTGTGGCAAAAGAAATTTGTTGTAAAACTTGAAGTTATTTTCAGATTTCAACGAGGTGTTTAAATAGGACTGTTAAATTATGAGTGTTTAAAACACCTATAAAATGTAGGTGTTCAACAAGCCTATTAAACGCAGAGCGTAGCTGAGGTACAGCTCAGCATCAGCAACGCCGTTCAGCACTTCTGGCAAGAAATTAGAGCAATAAAACCGGGAGAACATGGTAAACTTCTCCAATAATTCTTGCCCAGGACTGAGAATATTGCATCTGATGCTCTGTGCAAGCCAGCTGGAGGTGGAAATTGGTGCCGTCAACCCACCGTGCCCAATCTTAACTGACATATCTGAAAACAGCTGAGCTACTGAAGCGCAGAGGCACTCCCCCGAGCCCTTTGCCTCTCGGAGGGGCAGCAGCACGGTTGCCAGTCTCTTTATGGAATTACCCAAAAGCGTTTGTAAAAACGCTTTGTGATATCCGGACAATCCGCAGCGGCACAAATCCACCGCTCCCACCCACGAGAGATTTCACAGAACTCTCTCTGCTCCTTCCCACCCAGACGAGCAGCACAGGAGCAAGAAGAAGTTCAGTGTGTTGGTGGTCTCCGTGCATGTTTCTCCCCTGGGAAATTTTATTTTTGGAGCCACTCTGAGGTTTTACGAAACTCTCATCCCAGTGCATTGAGTCCTACCTCAGTGCACCAAGCTAAAACCAAGACAGGCTTCTGCTGCAGGGTTTTCTGTTGTAATTACTCTCATTTGCTGCACCTGAAGTACCTGTAATTAGCCCCAGCCTGGCTGGCTGAGGGTGCAGGAAGCCAATTACTGAGGTGCCAGCATCTCCACCCCCATAGGGTGGGAGCTGCTGCTGCTTTCTTCCTTGCCTGGTCCTTCCAGTAAGAACCAGCACTTTCCAGAGCAGCAACTGGGCAGGTTTGCCTTTCCATCCCTGGGTGTTAGAGCTGACTTCTACTTTCCATTTTGCTGTTGTACTGGAGCGGTGGTGTGGAAAAATCAGGTAAGAGAGAGTTATTCCTCTTCTCTTCTTGGAAGGGCTGGGGATGTGAGTGCTGCAGTTGTTTATCTTTCCTGTTGGAACCTTAAAACAAGGAATCTTAAAGCATTTTGAGGAGGGGAAAAAAAAAAAAGTGTAATTTGTCATATAGAAATATCCTGTGGGCTCTGGAGAGGGATGATGGTTTTTCTCAGGCACTCCCTGCCCGCATGGGTCCGGCATGCTGCTGCGTTCCGCCCGCGGCTCTCCGGAAAGCTGTGGTGAGGTGGGAATGGGAAATTCTGCTGAGATGCTGTTGGGCAGAACCTTACTTTTCTGAGCGAGGTCGTCACAACCACGTTGTCTGTGCACAGCTTTTGTGACTCCCTGTACTGGGTTTTGTGGCTGGATTTCCTCCACAGCCCCTGGTGCGCTTTCTTTGATTACGTATCAGCAGGATGCACCTGACCTGGCCTTGGTTGTGTTACTGCTTCCAAATTTAATGGCTGTTGTTTGATCAGATTTTTATACGAGGGACTGGACTGTACTTTGTAATGTGTTCACGTGGTATGTTTGTCTCCCTGAAGAATGCAATTGTTCTGGTTTTGTTAGTGAGGGGGGGCCTAAGGTGGTAGCTTCTGTAGGAAACTGCTAGAAGTCGCTCCCCTTTGTTCAGTGGACTCGGCCGGGCCTAGGGCGGACCCGCTGCTGGCCAAGGCTGAGCCAATTGGTAGCAGAATGTTCCCTGATAACGCCTCTGCGATAACGTATTTAAATAGGCGAAAACAGGAAAAAAAGAGGAGAGACGTGAAGCAGCTGAGCGGGGGGCAGAGAGGGGGAGGTGCAAGCCTCATGGGCCTTGCAGGCCTCACCCTCTGGCCTCCCGCCGGGCAGCCGACTGGGCCCAACTCATCCCGGCCTGGCTGCAAGAAGTGGAGAGGAGATGAGAAGTGAATAAGATGTAAAAAGGATCCTGAGAGGCGTCTGCCAGCCTGTTGTGAGGAATGGCTGCAGACACCAAGGTCAGTGAAGAAGGAGGGGGAGGAGTAATGCGGCTCCTGGCCAAGATTCCTCTGCAACTCGTGGTGAAGACCATGGTGGAGCAGGTTGTCCCCCTGCAGCCCATGGAGGTCCACAGAGGGGCAGAGATCCACCTGCAGCCCGTGGAGGACCCCATGCCGGAGCAGGTGGAGGCCTGAAGGAGGCTGTGGCCCGTGGAGGGCCCGCTGGGACAGCTGTTCTGGAGGGACTGCACCCGTGGAAGAGATGACCCACGCCAGAGCAGTTCCACAAAGGACTGTGGCCCGTGGGAGGGACCCCACGCTGGAGCAGAGGAGGAATGCGAGGAGTTCTTCCCCTGATGATGATACAGCGGCATAAAACAACGCGTGATGAACTGACCGCGACCCCCATTCCCTTTCCCCTCCCTGTGCCGCTCAGGAGGGGAAGGTAGTAGAGATAATGTTAAGCCCAGGAAGAGGGAGGGGTGTGGGGAGGTTATCTTGTTCCCTGTCTCATTCTCCTGCTAATTTTAGAAATAAATGAATAGTTTTCCCCAAGTCGAGTCTGTTTTGCCTGTAACGGTAACTTTAAGGATTTCTCCCTGTCCTTATCTCAAACCTTGAGCCGTTTTCCTTATATTTTCTCTCCCTGTTCTCTCGGAGGGTGGGGGGAGCGAGAGACAGACTGCGTAGTCTGGTCCCGATCGGGGCTGAACTACGACAGCAATGTAATATTTTCGTTAGGGGTAGATATTTGCTAAGCTCCAGATTTGAGAGGAAGCAGTTTCCCCGATCACAAACTGGGAGGGGATTTAAAAAAAAAGAAGTCCTTTGTTTCTACCTGTACCAAACATACAGAGGCTGTTCCTTTAGTGTGTGCTGATGCTGGGAATGCTGCTCTGGTCCATGTTCTCCATCTGCCATGGCCTTGTGGAGGGGTATTGCCAGGGCCTCCTGGGTGTAGATGGGACCGAAGAAGGTCCCACTGCAGGTCCTTTTTGATGGAGTGAGACCCACCAGGGATGGGCTGTGATCAGATCTGGAAGGGACCAGCGATGGTGAAGTCAGAAATCGGATATTTTTACAGAATGCACTGTGACAGATGGGTGAGGTAGATGATGGTTTGTACCTGCACCCTGCAATCCTGATGCAACTGTTAATGTGGGCAGGGCTGGGGCTGGAAATTTCGTGGTGGTGAAAAGTGGCTACACCTGTGCACTGGTGGGTTTTGGCTATGCCAAGCCCTCCTGCTGAGGGACTCGGGTGGTGGCAGCATCATGGTGTCCGTCGTGTCCTTGTTACACCACCCAGAGGCACTCGGCTCCGAGCCGTGGTCGTCCTACTTTGTGTATCTAGAGTGTGAGCAGTTTCTCTCATCTTGTGTCCCTTTGTCGCCTGCTGTTTGCTCTCTCAGGGCTGGAGATGGCTCCTGAGTCCCAGAGTTCGGCTAGCGCTTCCAGCAGCGTCAGCTGGTGTAATGATGGGCATGAACTCTGCCCACCAGAGAGAAACCAACTAAACTGGGAAGTTAAAACAGGCGATTTTCTTCCCCCTGAAGTTTCAGGGCAAAATATTTTTCTATTTCCTGCACTAAGGATTCGTTGGGAAGCGCTGCGCCTTGCGGAAGAGTTGCGGGGCTTCCCTGCAGCCAATTTAATTGCAGAGAAACAAATACTCTTTGCCAGCCGCTCCACAGTAACGTTTGAGCTAGATGTTATACGGTACGACGCTGTAAAGCTTGATATTAATTTTTAAGAATTCATTTTTAATAATCCTTGGATGCCCTCCATACAGTATTAGTCCCTGCCCTTCAAAGCGCCATCTTTCCTGCTGGTTAAATTGTACGGCGGCAAATATCTATTTCACGGGCTTACAGTCAACTCCTACGTGTTTGAAAGTAAGCGGCAAGGGCTGCGTGTTTGCCACTGCTCAGGATGGAAGCTTTTGATTATGGAAAATATAAGTTGTTCCTGGTCTGATAGGAGTGTTTTGAGAAACTCCTAAGAAAAAAGTAAATAAATTATCAATTTGCAAGAAATTGAAAGATTCCTTCTTTTTTTTCTTTTTTTTTCTTTTATTTTTTTTTTAAGAAAACCTAATAGACTGCTACAATGCCAGAGTACACCACAAATGCAGTTTCATTACAACCTTGCTCACTCTAGGAACGATCAGGAATGAGGAAAACCCTTTTGGAGTTACTTTCCCCCTCTGCCTTTCGCAAGTCCTTCCATACGTTCACCCATGTTAGCGAGTCCTAACTCCTGTGTGTTAACTTAGTGCATCTTGGCTATTTTTGATAAGCATGAAACAAATTGGGGCATGTTAACACCTACTGCAGTCCTGCCTCGGATTGCCTCTTGGCCGATGTCCTCGCATCAATTTCTGCGGCACCGGAGGTAGCTGAGCTTGATCTTTCTTTTTGCCATCCTGGGCATAAACCCAGAAACATTAGGTTTGGAAACCTTTCAGCAGAAATGGCTGGTGATTACGCTAGCAGCGTGCCAACGCGTCCCTCACCAGGAAGCAGCAGGAATAATGACCAGACCTTGACTTACGGTCTAACGAGCTGAATTCACATCCATTTGGAAACAGGTTAGCCATGAGTGCAAAGTGAACTCAAGGGCTCTTGTATTTCCTTTTAGACCCTGCTTAATATTCTGTTTTCTTGCTCGTGGTAGAGCAGTTTTGAATAAGCAACTGCTGCTGTGTCAATACTTGAGTACCAGTCAGACACTGGTGTTGCAGGAGGAGCTCAAGGGCTGATGATGCATGGCCTTTGCTAGTTCCCCAGCTGACCCATCACTGCTGCTATGACATGAGGTGGCCAGCTCTGCCAACAACCCATCTTGTGTAATATAAGATATTGAAGGCTTTCATATTTAAAGTAGGAAATAAATTACTCTTATGAAAGCACAAGAGAAAAAAAAAAAAAACAAAAAACCTTGAATGCAAGCTCAGGGGATGTGGAGATTAGAGGGCATCACAACCTGTGAAGGGCAACCAAGGATGTTCTTGGTGGGCTCTTCCCATCGCTGACCTGTTGGTACCCGCTGCCGACAGGACTGGGTCGTGGTGGATGTATCCCTTTCACCAGCTGTAGGACTTCTCTTTTCCTTCTTGTTTTTGCATCCTTCTCCAGGATGGAGCTGCAGCTGCAAAGGTCGCCAGACGTCAGATGCTGCAAGCCAGTGTTATTATCCTTGGCAGAAAATTGCATCACTTAAGCTAATTACCAAATGGCATTTCTCCTCTGAAAAATTACATACCTGGGCTCTCTAGGAACACAGAGTGCTCAGCTTTGAAAGCAAAGGCATTTCTAAGGCTTCTTGAGCGATGTGATTTAGTTAACCTACTTCCTAAAGCACAATTAAGTGCAGCTGGATAATGGCTGTACAGGAATGACCTTTTCTCCGAAAAAAAAATCTGCTCCTCATACATTTGGTATTTCACTAAGAAGGTTTGCACGGCATCTACCGTACGGGTAGTGCTCGGAGAGTTACCGAAGCTGTGCCCTGGGAGGGTGCGCTCTTTGCTCTTCTGGATTTCATCTTGGCCGCAGAAGGATGAGCGCGCGTGAGCCGCTAGCCAAAGCATCCTCCCTTCAATTTATCAGCTTCGTGGAAAGCAACGGAATAAAAATCTTTGGGGCTTGGCCACAGTTTGAATACGTTGGAAGCAGAGGTGGTTGGGAGCACTGGGTCTGTAGGTACCTGTCGGAATGGGCGGCAGGCAGAGCGACTTCTAGGTTTTGTGGACTGTGTGTGTTTTGTTATTTTTCTTTTTTTCTTCTTCTTGCAAGAGGATGGGTGAACAGATTGCTCCCTTTTCATATGTTCCCAGCAGTTCATACCTTATTCTGGATAACTTCTTGCATAAGCCCTCTTGTTCACAGCAGGGGTACAACCGAGTAGAGGCTTGGTCTTGTTTGAGTACTTTCAGGATGTGATGCAAAATTCTTAATTTATCCCTTTCTTATCCTTTCTTTGTGACACTTCCGCATCCTTTATTAATAAAATGAAACTCCTCTGATCAGTACAAGTAAATGAGGTTTGAAATGTTGTAGTCAAAAGTGTGACCTCTGCTCTGAGTTCTCAAGCCGGTAGGCTGTCTCCAAGTCCCTGCTGTGAATCCCAAAGCCAGGTTTTGCTGTGGTTTTATGCCATCTAAAAAAAGTACCGGAAGAGCAAAACCTGAAAAGAGAAGATTGGCTAAAATCGTACTTTGCAGGTCCGCTGAGCTTTTTGCATCGCATCTGCTGGCAGGGTCGGATGAGCTATTGTTGATGCACCAGTACGAAGAAGAACTTGCTGCTTGTTTTCCAGCTCTGCACTTCGTAGAAATGTTCTTGCTTCACATTTTTAATGAAAAATATATCTCTGGCCTTCTGTGTTTGCAGAGGAGAGCTTGCAAACGTGAAGCCCAAAGGCTCAAAAACCCAAAGGCAAATAAGACGCCAATATTTACAGCTGTTAAGTGTCACTCTCTTTAAATTGAGTTTCATGACATTTGGTGGTTTGGTTTATGAATTTTGAGTGATAATATACTGGTTTTGAAGGATCTTTCAAATTACTGAAACAGGATCAGATTTTGGAAGTTAATTATAAATGTTATAAACTGCCAGTTAAAAAATATTAAGTTTTTTCAAATGCAGAATTATATTTTGTAAATCCTATTTTGAGATATTTCCCTCCATCTCTTAAATTACTTGGAAATTATTTAAGGGAAGAAGAAATAGAAAGTAAAATTGAAACCTTTGATGTCATTTTTCCTCTATTTTTATCTTTCTCCTCACTTTTTATCTCCTTCCCATTCCAAGCCTTTCATGTGGTGACTGAGGATGGCATTCCTTGTCCTTTGTATAAAATGTAAGAGATGGTAGGCTTATTTTTAACTATTGCTATATTGTCTCAAGAGGAAAAAAAAATATCTTTCTCTCCTTATTTTCCTTTTTTGTTACTGAAGCCGTGGGCTCAGGGCGCTGCGCTGGCCATTGTGCAGAAGTGTCCCCACTGTAGCGGTGGCAGCGGTAGCCTGGATCCTGAACAGTGGTGGCCTGGGTGGCTGACATCCTCTTCATTGAAATCATCCCCTTCACAGTCCAGAGACTTAAGTGGGCTTGCATCCTTCTGTGGTGACCTATACATCATGTTACCCTTTCTTCTGATATGTCTAGACCCGTCTTGCCCTTGGCATACTGCTGAGCTGTCTCTTCTCCTGACCAGGAGCTCCTAAGCTCAGAGCCCGTTGTGTGACAGCACTTCTTCTGGTAATACTTGAATTTTCTGCTGATTTTCCAATAAATTGCCAACATTCAGTCTTGAAAGGTGCTGACCTATGGTCCCTGTAATGTGCCGGAGGGTTTACGGGTACTGCTCCTCTCTATCCCCTTTCTGGTGGGAGAATCCCCAATGCTTCCTCTGGGGATGAGAGAAGCTCTTTTCAAGCTGTGAAAATTTTTGCTCATTTTATTCCTTATTTATTCCATATCTAAGTGCTGCACCTACATATAAGTCCTGATATTCAAGCAGGGAATTAATTTACATGTTACATATAGCTCACCTACCCCTCAGCTACTGCAATTTTGTTCCTATTTCAGTATATTATTTACACTTACTAAAAAAACAGTTGAACAAGACTTGTCTAAGTTAGTTTATTTTAAAACCCTAATGTAAACCAGCCATGAAGAAGTACATTGATCAGATGAGTTTCATAGTAATACTTTAAACAGCTTCAGTTAGCCTGTTTTTAAAGTGTTTTACATGCTCATAACTGAAAAAAAATGAGTAATTCTTTAAGCAGTATCTGCAGCTTGCACATCACCTGCAGAAATACATGGTTGCAGGGTGAGAGTCATTTTTAGGTCATTCTGTGTTTCTGCTCCATGACAAATAATCTTGATTCTGGTAAAAGGTTA
Organism: Chlamydotis macqueenii; assembly: GCF_036417535.1. Lineage (NCBI taxonomy): Eukaryota > Metazoa > Chordata > Aves > Otidiformes > Otididae > Chlamydotis > Chlamydotis macqueenii. Next base: position 25,673,155 of record NC_141564.1, on the reverse strand, counting down.
CTGGATTTTAGGCATATCTTAAAGGATTTATTTTCCTACAGCAAAAGCTCATAGCACAAAGGTGATTTGGTACTAGCAATGCTCCTAGGTGGGCAATTTTTGATTTATATGGAAATAAAAGTGGCAGAGGGATGCTATTTCCTACTGTAGGAAGCATCTCCCCTGCTGTTCTCTTGTCATTCTGAACGAGGCCGCTCTCGCTGATTCTCACGACGTGAAACGAGATGCTCAAAACCCTTCGTGTTGCTGGCCCTATGGTATCTGCATCCATACTGAAGGTAAATGCATCACTCGCTCGGGCTGATGCAGGGGTTTGCTTTTGTTGTCATCGCTGCCTGGTCCATACATTGGTCATCTGAATTTCATGTACACGCATGGGATACGCAAGATATGTAGAATATCGCCGTCCTTCATCCTGCAAGAGGAAGCAGGGGAGAAAATTTCATCCTGAGAACCTAAATGAGCAACAGAAACCCAAAGGCTTGGTCTCTCCGCTCTCGTTGAGATTAATGTTCTCCTTAACAGTAATGCTAATTTTTCTGATAACCTTACCAGGAACAGGCTGAGGCAAATGCTGAAAGTATTTAAAATTCCCTTCTGTTTATTTAAAATAGTACTAAGAAAGACCTTAACCAAAAAAAGTTTGGTTGGTTGGTTTTTTTGCCTTTATGATTTAGGTCCCTTCTGACCCAAACTATTCTATGATTCCATGATTCTATTTCAGATTTACTACAAAAATTGTCTTCGATCACACAATAGCTGAGTTATCTTCTCACTTTCTAAGAAACGTGTGTCGACATCCGGCCAGTCTGATGTGTCCTACCTGTTTTCATGCTGCCAAGAAGATGACTTGTCTCTCAGATATGAACGTCTTACTGGTTTTGTACACTGAGTGGGATTTTGCCCTTTAACTTCTCTGGGTGATTTTTCAAATGTAATCCAAATATGTAGTTAAAAAATAATAATCTCCTGTGTTACTGTGAATCCTGGTTTGGTGTGGTTTCACGTCTTCTCTTGGTGTGACGGACAGGAGAACCTGGCCGGGTGAGCAGTGGGTCTTCCTTGCTGGTCATCCCTCTGGGGGTCAGTGGGGACCTTTCGGAGCCCTCGCTTGGTCTGGGGAAGGCTTTCAGGCAGTCCATCACGCATCCATGACTTCTGGGCTCTCCCCGCCTCGTTCACCACTTTTGCCTGGGAGAGAGCAACGTGACTTTATTCCAGTCATTCCAGTCACTTTGTCTGTTTATTTTTGTTCTCTTGCCTTGGATGAAAATTGCTGGTCAGGGCAAATCCTGTCATAAAGACTTGGTTTCAGAGGGTGGCTGCCTTTTGAGCCCTACTGTAACAATTGCTTTTTGTTGGGTTTTTTTTCAATGTTTTATTTTAAATCCACCACAAAAGATCCTCGAGACTACAACTTCCTATTCTGCTTGGAACCTACAGTGTAGCATTCGGTTTTTCGAAGATAACACTTAGCTAGGTGCCTAAAATTGTAGGGTAATATTTAAATACTCTGCCTTTCACTTTTTCCTCTCCCCAAAACATCCCAAACTACTAGCCCCCCTCTTTCTTCCTCTCTATGGGAAATGCAAGAGCCAACCCAGTGGCCCCCAGTGACCGACGGGGCATTTTCCATTGAATGGCAATGCGGTGTTGGTGGTTGTTGATCTGAAACATGGGCAGCAGCAAAATTGTGGTGGAAAAATGTTCGCTCGCAAAGGAAGAGATGCGAAAGTTGATGGATTTTAGGCTCAGCAGAGAGCCACGGGGTGTACGTGGGTGTGTAAGCCCCTCTCGGGTCCATTTTTTTCGGTAAGTGTTTTGGCAGCCTATTAGATTTGTGTCAAACTCCTCAACCCAAATGCTTATACATAAAAATAAAAACACAAGTTGGGTAAAATTAAACCAGAGTGTTAAAACTGAAATATAGATCCCAGGCAAAATAATTGATCTTAAATTATTCATTTAGAAGCATTGCCGCTGATTGAAAATGATTGTCAGTGGAGGGTTTAGTTAAATGTGGTATCACAGGAAGCATGTGGGCACAAAATGCAACTAATTTTAAAGGGATTGTGACTTTGGGCAAACTTATCTTTTCATGAAGTCTGAAAGGGAGGTAACATCATCTCTTCCTTAGTACAAAGAGCACCAGCAAATTAATGTCACTGAAGCAGAGAATTTAATGGCTGTTCTGCAAATTAAAAGCTACTTTCTCCTTAGGTTTATGATTTGAAGTAACATTTCTGAGTGAAGTGTTGTAATTAAAAGTAAAACAGAGGCCTGAGGATGATAGATGTGACCCGCGGCGCTCGCATGATGAGAAGTCTGTGTGACTTTTTTTCCCTCAGGAGAAGGTAGATGAGAGATTCATCATCAGGACAGCAAACATATTCAAGCAGGAGTGGGGAAAGAAATTACACAGAGACCTGTCACTGTGAGAAGCCTATGAATATTCTTACGCAAATTTTAATTTAAAATATCAGATTAATTGTCTGTTGGGGAACTTGGTGTTCACTTCACAAACAAAGCGATGGGTTGGGTGATGGATGTGCCCCATCGCACTGGGAGGTGTTCTTCTCTGCATGAAGATGAAGTGGCCTAAGACACCGAGTACTGCTGGTGCCTGACACAACCCTAAAAATAACTGCATTAAGTAATTTAGCATCTTACATTTATAATTGAGTATGACTTTCCAGAGATCTCTGTCAGTGTAAATTGTATCATACTAGGGGAGCTCAAACCAGTGGGCAAGATTAACGGTCACGTAATGGGAAGAGAAGTCTGAAAACACTTTCTTCATACAGAAATTAAGAAGCATTAATTTAGGCATAAAAGGCATAAATGTTTGGAGACATTGGCTTGCGAGGAGTGACAACATGTATAACAGCAGCACTTTTCCAGTTTATTACTGTTTTCGGTATCGCAGATGGCTGCAAATTGAAGGGCTCTCTTCTATTGTGTCTTTCCCCTCTGCCAAATTAACAAAGGAATGTTAAATCTTGGCTAGCCTTAACGTGGTGCATATGTTAACGATGGAAATTGCTTCATTGTGCTGCTAAATTCATGGAAGCAAGACAAGATGTGGGGAAACGTCTGTGTTTTCGTTGGTACTGGGTATTATTTTGGGATTCAGACTTATGTTCCGCACATAGCGGGGCTCTCTGGAAGATGAGTACATTTGCATTTCGTGTTTGCCAGCACATTTCTGTTTTGAGTGCTTTCATGTTTCAGTTGCTACTGGGTGTATTTCAGGACAGAAACTTATGTTCAGTATAAATCGGAGCTCTCTAGAAGGTGAATGACTTCATACTTGGCAGTAGGCTTCTGTTTTGAGTGATTGCATCCCAACCGGCCACGCAGATACACATTTCTGATCGATGTGTTGCTTTGAATTATAAAAAAGAGGTTGCCCTCGTCTCAGCCTGGCTTCTGGTGAGTGGAAAGGCAGATGGTGAGCAAGTCCTGGAGACAGAGCAAGGCTGCGGCATGCAGGAGGTCATAGCTGGCTGAGCCCTAGGTCACTTGTGGATTTTGGAAAGCGTAGGTGAGGTGACGGACTGCAGATAGATGAAGAGCAAAATCCTAGCTGATGGATTTGAACACTGTGGGGGGATTTTGTCCTCTGAGCTTGTCTCAATGTCAGCGTTTGTGTAAGGGTCACTCAGGTCATGTTTCGGAGATCCCGGTGTGGTCTTTGCTCTTCTGAATGCTCAGCTAATGACCTTGGGGTCTGAGCAGCCACAGTTGTGTCTGAAACCTTCAAGCACATGCAAGTATTCTCCCTCTCTGCTCCCCACTCCAGAGCGTGTACCCAAAACGAAGGAAAAGGTTTGCTCCTGGTCTCTCTGTGCCTCTGATTCACTCTGTGAAGTAGAAATCGCTTCCATTCCTTCCCCAAATTGGATAATGATGTGCCCTGATGGTATGGCGATGAGCACATAGGAAAGATCAGATAGAAAAGTAGCGATTCAGACTGAGGTTTAAAATGTGTGTGCAAAGGTGTCGGTTCCCTTGCCAAAGAGGAGAAAGCAAGCCATGTAAATAGAATATTATTTATAGAATAAACCAACTTTTTGTGGAATAGTTTTAAATTTGACAGACTTCATCCTATGGAATAGGGTAGAGGAGGGGTAGAGTTGAGTTTTGTAGTTAGAAAAGCTACCAGGAATTCATGAGGGGGCTGAGTGTTTGGGTTAGGCTACTTGAATTCTGGCATTTAATTTGGCATTTAATTCTGGCAGCTTAAATGCTGACATTTTTGTGTTATGTATGTAAGCTCTAAGACCTTTTCAGTCATCCCAGCTTTCCAGGCAGGCACGAGAGTGATGTCTCTGTCAGTCCCAGTCTACTCTGGCCCTCGTTGGCAGAGGTCACTGGGCCAGGAAAGCATTGCACCTGACAGAGTTTGGTGGTCAGCATAACTTTCTATCCTTGCTCTTTCAACCGTGTTCTCTCAGTAGTTTCTCTATAAATTTGTAAAGAAGATGAGAAATTCTTATATATCCATATACAGAGAGGATTTTTGTAGGGACTACCATATGACATGGAAGTCTTCCCCTGGTAAAACCAGGAGAAAACTGGGTGTTTGTATTTTGTCATGAATAGACCTGCCTCTGCAACTGGAAAAAGTTTCCTGCTCTTACCTGCCAATCGTTTAAGTAAAGCAGACTGATGTGAGAGCGTGGTCACTTTGCTCTGTGCTGGTTTAATATTACTCTCGTGTGGCTCAAGTTGCTCTTACTGAAAGTTTTAAATTATGTGTTTAGCGCTTCCTTTCTGCTCATTTTAGGCTCAGTGGGAATAATTGCATTGCCTTTGTCCGCAATTCCTTGGAGTCAGCAACCAGGCTTTCTTGGAGCCGTTCCTCTCTACTGTTCAATGAAGCATAGTTCTGTTTTTATTTATTCTGCTTTTGAGCCATTCTGTAAGGCATTGTGTGGCAGGGAGGGAAGGGAAGATCCAGGATTTTCTTGTCATGTTGACTTGCCAACTTGACTTGACTCACGTGGGCTTTTTCGCATCTGTGCCCACGTGTGTGTGTCCAGGTGCATTGTATAAGTCTGAACAAATGCATTTGGCTTGGTATAGATACCCCTTCAATCTGGAACGGGAATGTGATGATCTCCTGAAGAGCTTGAGATTTTCCTTGGTGTTTATTTTGAGCTGTATTAATATGGTCTGCCAAATAAAGCCCAATGCACCACTTGAAACGGGATATAAATAGGTTTCAATGATGAAATATTTGCTGAGAGGTGTATTAAATTTTCTTAGAAGTTAAACAAATTGAGCTATAAATTAATGCTGTTTTATTTACAGAGTAAATAATTTAACCCATACTTTGTGTAGGGATGGTAAGGACCAAGAGAATCAGATACTGTATTCATTTCAGCCTGCTTGGAACACAATCTATTTTTGTATTTTTCCTTGTGAGAAAATGCAGATGTGAGAAAATCCTTGACCTTCTTGCACCTGAGCAGCCATCCAGCTAAGTCTGTTAATGGAGTTCACTTTACTACAGTAATGTTGCTGTTTGGAGCACATTCAGATATGAGTTATGGCTGTGAAGAACTCTTTGGCCATGGCCGAGACCTCGGTGCGAGAAGCACAGGGGGCTGAAAGAAAAACCCGCAGCATGTTGTGGTATAATTTATGCCAGTAAGCAGATTTAAATTATGTAAATTACTGTCTGCACTGAATCTGCCATCTGGAAAAAGTTATGCATACAAAAATCTGTCGGGGCAATGCGAGGGACAGAGTATCATTGAGACGGGCTGATGGAATAAAACCAACCTGCTTTGGCAAAATTTATTCACCTGCTACAGTCCAGTGGTAAAGCTATTCTTCTGTAATAGCCAGTTCAATTTAGTAGGATGGAAAAAATTGTTTAAGGCTACTTTGGGATTTGAAGACTTCCTTGTTATCAGGCCCAGATAAATGTAGGTTAGGATACAAAGAAGGAGCAGGAGGGAAATCTGGAATATCCAGCTGTGCGTGGGCCGGTCAACAATGTAAGGGTCGGTGCAGAGGAATCGAGATCCGGCTTGAAAATTCTGAGGCAGAGGATGGGTTCTGCAGCCGTACTACATGTAAGATCTCCTGTAGTAAATGAGAATTAGAGGGATAAAAGGCTAGAGCACTTACTGCCTGTCTAACCTGTTGGCCATTGTGGTGTCCATAAGGTCAGAGCAGATGCGTCTGGTTTCTTTTCTTCGAAAGCAAGAGCTCCCATGAGCTGGGGGAGCCTGCATCTTGGAGTTGCATCACCTACTGACATATGCTGTCACTTAATGACAGATATTGCCTGACCTTTTGCTCCCAAGAGAAGACCTCTGCAGAGCGTGGTACAGAAATCAATGTTTGCAGGTGGCTGAGGACTTTGTAGGACTACCTAGACAGGCAGTGTTGTTCTTCACACATGCATGACTCGTAAAATCTCTTGGCTTTTCAACAAACCCACTTATATCTCTCAAGTCAGCTCCTCTTGTGCGCCTTCAGTTGAAGGAAGCAGCAGGCTCTCGGCAACGTGTCATTCATTACAAGAGCGGCACAGTGCCCGTATTAGTAATATTCTATAAGGCAGAGCAGTAATTACAGAATGCTTTGTCAAATTTTATTATCTGCTACTACGAAGTATTGTGAACGCTATCACAGGAACTTCCAGAGAAACCGTACTGACTGCACGCCTATTAACTCGGTAGGCACGGCATTTAATTTAAAAAAATAACAGTTGGAGACTGTCAATGATGCTCCCATAAAAAGTACGCCGGCTTCTGCTGCAATGCAGAAGGGAAACAAATGGTTCCCATTTAGACTTGGCATACTGTAACCCTACGGAGCTGGCTCACCGTGATAAACTATTGTCATTGAATTGTATTCCCACGAGCCGTTACTACAGCCTCGTTAAAAAGCGTAACGCGATCTCATGTATTTCTAATTATTTGTGAGATGAAGGGATAAACGCTTCACAGTGATTTTTTTTTGCTTGCCGTTCTCATAACTTGCGAAGCTGCTCTGAGCGCCTTGCCTCTTTCCATTACTGTTTATTAAACTCTTTTTAATGAAATGGGTCAGCAATATCAAGAGGCGCTGAGCTTCTACCTTGGACTGAAAAGCCTGTATTAATAGCTTTAGAGAGCGGGTTGCTGGACGGTGGAGGAGCAGCATCACTTTTTGAGACAATAATGCTGGTTAAATTGGAGATTAGGGAGCTCTGAAGAGAAGAGCCTTTGCAGCTCGGTGGTTTTGAGCAGGCTGGCTTTTCACAGCGTACGCTTGCTTCTTTGAGGATGAGGTTGCGCGTCGCCGCGCTAATGGACTGGCAAAGTTGATCTTTTTTTTGAGGCAAGCTGTGTGTGGCAAGCTTTGAAGAGACTATCAGTAAAGCCTGTTGTGGCAGGGATAACAAGTGAGGAAACCCATCGCCCCTGTGCCGCCGGTCACTCCCGCCTTCTCAAAGAGCTGAGGCGACGCGTAGCCGGCCAGTGGAAGTCATGCAGGAAAGGACTGAAAGGACAAATCGGTGCTTGCGGTGGAGGCCAAAGTCTGTGCAGTAATTCAAGCTTAGATTCTCCAGTTCATCCTCTTTGATCCTTTAAAAAGACCAGCAGCATTGCACTCCACTGCTAATTAGTTGCCACCATAGCTCATGTTCTTGCGGTGTGGTGTTTCCTCATGGATCCTGTCCTAGGGCTGCTCTTCTCAACCAGGGCTGTTGTGTGCAGCACAGTGCATGCCTTCCATCCATTTCTTTCTCCACCAGTATTGGTTTTTGATTTCACAGGGGTTTTTTTAGATTTTGGGTGTTTTTGGTGGTTTTTTGTTTGGTTGGTTTTTTTTTTTTTAAAAAAAGCCACCCAACTTTCTTCACGGCGAAGAATCTGTAGTCCTTGCAGGCAGTCCTAGAGGAAGGATGGCTGTGCCTGTGCTCAATGCCACTTGGCTCCTTTAGGAAACTTCACCAGGGTGCACGAGGCCAACTCGCCACTGTCCGCTTTCCGCACTGCCTGCCCACGGGGCATCGGGTCAGGCTCAGCCCTTGTATCTCAGCTGCCAGAAAGAGATGGACGCAAGTAGAAAATGAGGCCAAAATAATGACAGCTGTAAGGATAATGAGTGACCAGAGCCATTTACCTATGGGTGTGGTGGATCCTCTCTTTCTTGAAGACTCTCCATCAAGGTTTGAGGTCTGGTGTCTTTGCTCAGTCAGGAGTTATTTTCTTCAATGCTGGAATGGATAGTAAATGAGTTCAAAAGTGCTTTGTCCTTAAAAATCCATTACATGAAACGGGCACGAATGGATGGCTTGGTGCTTTGGTGTAAGAAAGAGCAACCTGCTCTTCCAGCTGGATCAGTCTCTGGATTCCAGCCGGGCGATGGTCTCAAATGTGCTTTGATCATGTTTTCAAACCTTGTAATACTTACATGGAAGGGTCTGATGGGATATGAGTAGAAAAGCTTGTTCTACCCATGCCCACGCTACAGATATTCAAGTTTTGAAAGTGTGCAACAACCTAACATGTGACGGCAGGAAAAGTGGTGGTGACTCTACTGGAGATACAATAAGTATTGATTAAATGTGTTGTGCTGCTTCTCTGTCTGGTGGAATTAGAAAAGGAAAACACAAGATGTAAATAGAAATCCATTTACTTTCCTGATAGCTTTACCGCCTCTGTGCTAAATTTAGTGATAATTAAGCTCTCTGTGCTTGTAGCAACATGCTGCCCTCTCCCAGTAGCTCTTTCCCAGTGGCTAATCTTTCTGCAGGAACACAAGTGTTTCCCAGTATCGTATAGCATTGTAACAAGCAATAGCTTGTGTTATCCTTTAGTATAGAGATTAGTCTGAAATAAATGGTCTGAGTAGAACCTCTCTTTGTTAGAGTGTTTAGGTTTCTCGAGCAGGCAATAAAATCTCCTTGAAAAATGCCGCCTTTTTCCTCTAAGCACCCAACAGGAAAAACTTCTGGATATAGTGTTTATAATAGAGATTCAAATGTTTTTATTCTGTTACAAAAGCAATATATTGTAAAGAATCCATACCAATTTGGACAGGAACCCCAACTGATGAAAGCTGGGCTTTGCTTTGGTGTTTTGCTCTTAAAATGGTGTTTCATCACCTAAGCAAATTCAGAAAAATACTTCATCCTTGTTTTTGTGTTGCAGAGATGAGCTTGGCTGTACCCATAGAGGAGCTGATTCTTGTTTACCTCTTAAGAAATAACAATTCTCCTCGTAAGGGAGCATCATAAGAGCACTTTGGCCTTTCGGTTGTTCCTGGCTGCTCAGAAGACACTGCTGGGCTGGAAGTGTCTCCCCACTGCCTTCTTCAGTGGGAGGAGGTGCTGCTGAGGCTTGGGTCTCGGCAGAAGTCGCTTGGGTTGGGAGGGCAGTGCTTTGGGGTCATGGTGCTTTTGCATTTTGTGTTGGCTTCCTCTGCCTGTAAAAACGGGCTGCCCAGCAAGGGACTGCTCAGAAAAACAGAGAAAACTCTTTCCTATGAGAGCCACTAGATACATCTAGGCTTAAGTCTTCAGCTTAGGGCTTACGTTTTGTGGTAGCTTGTAGTGCTCCACAAAAGGGTCTGATGGAGAACTGTGTGCTTAAAATCAACCCAGCCCACACCTCCGTTTCGCACCGAAGAGCCCGGCATGGGAGGTGGAAGGGGTGGTTTTCCTTTGCGTGGCGAGGATGATATACCCACTGATATGCCCCAAACTGCCTCAGCAACGGAACGATCTTTGCAGTTGTTGGAATGATGAGTGTTGGCTGGCTCTGAGAGATTACATAGCATTATTGATCTGACCTTTCCTTCCCACGGCCAAACTTTATCCTCTTGTAAAGAGTTTTCTGCAGAAGTAGTGATTTGACCTTTACTGCTTTCAGCAATCCATGATAAATGGAGCAGATGAACACCCAGTGCCAACATTTGCTTTTTTAAAACCTGAATCTCCAGATTTTGACAGATATATCCTGTTAATACTGCAGTTTCCAGAGATATAACCATAGCATTAAGGCAGCATCTTCAACTTAACATTTATATAACATTTCGCTATAGCTTCCACCCTCACCCCACCATATGCGCACGCACAAACTGACTCCGTGGGGATGTGACTTTTTGTGACCGTTCGACCTTTTCTTCGGCTTTTCAGTCAATAAAGTTCACTCCCATGACCTTACTGCAGCTTGGCTGTGGTTCTGGTTTATGCTGGTGGTATTTCTTGCATTCTTGCAGTACTGAACTTGGCAAAAATGGGAGGTTTGACTTGCAGGCTCAGCTGTGAAAGATTTTTGGTGTAATGGGCTAACTTTAAAAATTGAAGGCACTATAAAAGCACCTTGAAAAGAAGAGAGATAATCAGGCAGGATCTTTCATGTGTGAACCTAAGGGCTCTATCGTGCTTTTTGACGACAGAAAATTTCAAACTTGTAGTGAATGAGGTTTTGTCCTTTCTGCCGCTTAGACGGAGCAAAGAGGCAGGTATTTAAAAGGAAGGTTTTTCTTGTGCTCTTTCTGGCATTTCATACTTGTGAGTTCAGTCATATTCAGCTTTGCGCTTGGGAACCCAACATAGACACTACCGCGTCCTTCACGGCAGAGACCCGTGCCGTGATACCGGACAATGAGGAAAGGGGTTTTCTTGTCACTAAGTATTTGAGTTTTCTTTTACCTGGAATAATTATGGCAGCATTTTTGTTTAGTTTGGAGAAAGGGTGGATATGGAGCTCCAGAACAAGACTGTTAGTATTTTCTAACACAGCTAGGAAAGGGCCAACAGTGGTGATCCTGCCTCTGGGGGTTTTCAGTGAGTGAAGAGTGGGTTTGGTTTGGTTTTTTGGATTTTTTTCTGAAGCTGTCCAAAAACTGAAATTACTGTTATCACAGCGTGCAAGCTGCAGCCGTGTTGCATCTTGCAAAAGAAACAACGGCCCTAGTTGCGTAGGCTACCTCAAAGCAAGCCCACATAACTGTCCTCTGGACTATCTGGCTTTGCACGTTGTATCAAAGACTTCAGTCTCTCTGCTCGTTGACCAGCCAGGCTTCTCTTAGAGCAGCAATTAATAGGCTCATTAGTGGAAACAGAGACTACATGTTCTGCCTCCCTGATTTACTAATGATCCTCAGGTGTCTTTCTGCTGATCCCCACCACGTAGTGAAAGAGGTGGAAAGTATTTACAAGAACATATTAAACTGAGAGCATTTTTTGTCTTTGCTCTGGCCATTGCCGAGAGAGCACGTCCACCATGGTCTTCTGCGTTCTCTCAGGGTAAACATTGCTGAGAGTGATAGGAAAGGAAGAGGGAGGCCGTGACACCCACCAGCAGCTCCAGTGTGTGCACCAAGAGTGGTGGAGGGCAGCTTTATGACCAGACCAGCTCCCATGCCGTGGCTCAGGATCTTAAATGGGACCTATGGGTGAGGTCCAACTCCACCTCCTTGAAATGGTGACAAACCTCAGGCTGGTTTTACCTTTCCTGACCAGTACCATGTGGGGCTGCTCAGTATGTGCACTTCTTTTGTTTGTGAACATTGTTATTTGATTTTCTTTTTTTTTTCCTCCTTTTTTTTTTATCTGATGTTTAGGAGATGGGGATTTAATTTCCTGTCCTTTTGGATCTGTCTTTTAAAGCTCCCTAAGAATGTTGTCAGGAAACTGGGAATATGAAAAGGCCCCGTCTGCACATTTCATTTACAAAAGCACATTTCCAAATCTCAAAGGAGGAAGGCAGAATGAACAAACCAAACCAAGCCACTATTGTATAGTGCGGTCATTATAGACTGACGACATCTGACTGAGATAGGTGAAGATACCACTGTTCAGGAATTCATCTTTAGATTTCACAAAGAGAAAATTCAATGGACCAAGACAGGGTGCTGTGGAAAGCCAGCAGATCCAAAGGACAGGCTTTTTGCTCTGTGACTGCAGAATTAAACTTCTCCGCTATATCTCAGCTGGGATTATTTGCAATTAGGTTCTTGGCTGAGCAGCAGCAAGTGCAGGTTTATCTCTTAGGGAAAGCTGCAACCTGTTTAAAAACTTCAGGTAGTTATAATCTTGTCAGACCGGGAACTCCCATAAAGTCAAGGCTTTTATTCATGACTCTCTACTGGCATCTCAAATGTATAGATTATATATGAGCGGCCTCATGGCAGGTTTCACTTATACAGTGTTATAGAAATATAAGCGTTGAGGCTGGGAGTTGTGTGTGTGCTCGGGTGGAAAAGCTTTGAGGAGGAAGAGCTTTTCCAAGCTTTTTCAGGATGGAGCAGCCACCGAAATGATGAGCAACAAAAATTTTACGAACTGTTGAACAAGCTTTCCTGCCCGCTCTGGGTCAGCTCAGTGGAGGCAGATAAAACTGCTCCTCAGCTGGCAACAGGCTTAGGGGAACGTAGAAACTTCTGAAGAGAAGATCAATTTTAGCCTGCCTACAATTTGTGATTAACTTATCCTGTCTCTTGTTCTTTAGAGCGGCAAGCCTGCAAAATCAAAACAAAATTGCTCTGGAAACAATCCTATTTCCACTGTCCATTAAGCATCAGTACACGTATATTTTCTTATTACTTGGAAACCCGTTAACAATTAAAAGTTGATGTGAACATTTCGTGCATGTGGCTGAGGCTTGGGGATCTGCACCCCTGAGAGGAATTTGCTTTGGAATTTGCCGTGACTGGTGCCACTTTAAGAGACGTTCTGGGGCTTCCTCAAACCCCGTCAATCCGCAGCACATCTAGCCCCAGTGAGTCTGTCTTACTTTCTTTTTTAGACTTGAAGCTCCGAGGTGAAATGGAAAAAAGTCTTAGCGCAACGCACAACAGAAAGCCAAGTGATACTTTCTTTTTTCTTTTTTTTTTAATCAAGCAAAGCCAAACCAGCAAGACCCCTGTGGCTCTATCTGATTGACATAGTTGAAAAACCGTAAATACCTACAGCTCCATCACCTGCAGCTCTTCAGTAGGTGCTTTTCAGGCCCCAGGCTGCATTTGGGCACTGCAGGAGTGCAAAGCCTTACACTTGCCAAACAAGGGCTTACATACGCGCTTTATCCTGGAGCACTTTCTTCCCTCCCTCCTGCTGCTCTCACCTCGAATGAGGTCTGTATGGGTGGATTTACTTGAAGATCAGAGAATAAACTTCCCCCCCCTTACTCCTGGTACTAGTTAATCTGCTAAGCATGCTGATTTCCACGAGATATGTTGAAATTTTCACTTCAATTTTCTTGACACTATGCACCTACATAACTAGAAAAACAATGGCAGTAGTCTTTCTCGAGCCACTTTTTTTTGATTCTTGACGTTATTTCCAAATGTGTGTGTTGACAAATAAATGGCAAATTTTCTGTTGTAATAAGTGAAATTCTCTGTTGTAGCATCTTGCAATCTGATGTGGCATAAACACGTGCATAAGCATGAGCAGCATACCATGACCATGACTTAGCAATGCAAGGCCTCTAGATTATTTAAACCTTGTTACCCTTGGCCAGGGTGATGTGTAGGAATGCACAAAAGATATCTGTAGGGGGAAAAAAAACAAGTCTAGCTGTTTTTACACGGCCTGTGTATTTGTTCCTCCAAGCCCTGAGGATGACTACATCTGTAGTCCCTTTTGGGCATGACTTGTCCTCCAACATGGCCGTGCAGTTGGGCCTTCAGCCCATGCCTAACTTCAGCCTATCCTCACTGTGCCCAAGGTCTTTCCATACCTCCCTCTGTCCCAGGTCTCCCGCAGACCCACGGTGCCTCTCGTCGATCTGTCTCCAGCTGAGCCATGCAGAGACCTCTGCACTTGCGTGGTCACAGGGAGGTTGGGCTCCATTTCTCTGGGGATATTCAGAATATTACAAGATTATCACTGCACTTCTCTCAGTGACTACCGTAGCAAAGCAGGATATTAGAAAGAACATGAAACAAACAAACAAAAAAATTATTGTTGGTCTAATAAACCAGGATAAAAGATCAAGATCAAAATGAAGAATCTCACTGCAAGATACCAAAAACTTCTGACGGCGATTCAACTTCTGCCTCAAGCAGGCTGTGAGATAAAGCTCTAAATTTGTTTTTAAATATTTGTTCTTATTTTCTTTCTTTCAGGGCTAATCTATTTGTGCAAATCTGTTTGCTGATGCTAGAACTATAGGAAAAATGCAAATCCTTGGAGAGCTTTTTAAGTTTCTAGAACAGTTTTTTTTTTTTCAACATGAAAAAGAATAATTCATGGGGGGGTGGGAGTGGATAAAAGAGAATTCAGACCTGAACAAAATTTTTTTTATGAGCTTTTTGACTTGTGTGTATAAATGTGTGTGCACGTACAGATATATGCACAGTTACATATGCATGCACAGATGAAGTATAAATGTGTTGTGCTTGGACTTGAAATCCAAGAATCAAAAGACGATTACAGGATGTTTCTTAATGGACCCTTTCCCTCTCTGAGGGGAGAAAAATAACCCTGCAGCATTATGTGATAACACCGGTAGGAATTTTATTGTGATAGGGGATCAACCAGACTGATACAGATCTGGTGATGGGAAAATGCAGCCTGTCATTTATCATCCTTAAACTGGTCTTGAAGCTGGACTTGTGACTCTGGGATCGAGCGTGTAGTTTCCCTTTCCATTTGCTTTACATAGCTCTCATCTTCTGACTGTACAAAATTTCCATTTTCATAAGCAAAATCAAATTCACTCCACTCTTAGGGAAGGTTGTGGGAGGTTTTCTGCTTTTGTTTTTTTTTCCCCAGGCTTGGCATGGAATATAGAAAACTGGAATATACTTACTATTTAAGGTCTGGATGATTAAGAAATACTTTTTGCCAGGTGTTTGAAGTCTACGTTTCTGTTAATATTAAAACATTTCTCTTTAACAAATGCTGAGTGGAACAAATACCTCTACTTGAGTTGATGAATAGTGAAGCAAAACATACTTTCTCCCTTTGGAGTTCTGAATTAGAATGAGCATGATTACCTAGTTATAAACTTGACATTGGAAAGTATCAGCGTATGAAATGGCACTGAGTGACAAGCTCGATATTCTTCTTTCTTTTGAAGCATGTTCATAAAAATGTAGATGTCTTACTAGAATCTAATTTCTCTGCGAGCCTGTCCCAAGAAATGGACTTTTATTTCCAGATGTTCCAATAAGAACACCTAATTATCATTTTTTGAAGTTTCATCTTTAATACAGTGCCAGTAAGCTTTAAAAATAAAGTTGGCAGGATTTAATTGCTGCCAAATCATCGGTCAATGTGCCTACCTATTTTGTCTGAAATGTTTGTCCTTCCATGACTTTCGGAAAAAAGCAGCGACTAGGGCAGTGAAAAACTTTCCTGAGGATTCTACATTATTTGGGTTAGTGAAGGTGGTTGGTTGTGAAGAATGGCCAAACATGCCTGTGACCAGGCGTTATATTTGCAGACAAAGTTTGTTATGGATAACGTAAATTGATGTGTATGTGGGAGAAAAGCTGTACTTCGCATATAAAATGATGGGCTCTGAGCTGATCGTTACCAGAAGGGAATGAGACGTTAGCACTGTAATAGACATGTTGATGAAAATGTCAACTCGATGCTTAGGAGGAGTAAGAAAAGGAAATGCAATCCTAGTCATTATCAGGAAAATAACAGAGGCGAACGTCGTGATGTTATTCTGATATTGCTGTGAGTAGCGGTGCCCCTGCATCCCAGCAGGACAGAGCAGAGCTGGAAACACTCTGAAGGAAGGCAGCAAACAAAATTGGTCGTAGAGGAGCCTCTGTAGATGGGTGAATAAGCAAGGGCTCTTCAGTCTGCAAAAGCAAGGACTGAGGCTGGGCATGGTCGGTGACTTGTGATTGCAACGGAAGGGATTGAGCAAGGTCAAGCACTCACTGCCTCTTCCACAAACAGACCCTAGGCACAGAGCTTGGCAGGAACCCAGTTGAAAATGAGTACTGGGTGATGTCTTTTCTGTGTACTTAATCCAAATGGTTGGATGATCCAAATGATCCCATCTCCCATTCTGATAAAACTGACCTCGAGCAGCTTCTGGTGGTGTTTCACAACCATGTGAGTGGGCCAGCCTCACAGCCCCTCAGCTGGGACATTTTTTTTAACAGTGTATTTTCTGTTCTGAAATCTGTTTATTGCTCAGGCCTTTCATTAGGGAAAGGAAACTAATATGAGTCAGAAATAAAGTTATTAAAGCATAAGGCATGCAGCTAGAATTATATTTAAAATGTGAAGGTGAGCACATTAATCTTCCTCCAAATCAATAAAGAATAGTTTTCAACCAAAGGTATTGTATGCATGCCAATCTCTTTTGTTAAGGACAATTTCACAGAAATATAAAAAAAAAAAAATTGAGGCAGCCTGTTCCATGACCAGAACACAGTTCTTTTTCTAGGCAGGGAGTAAGGTTCAGATTTTGAGGTGAGATGCTTTGGGTCCATGTGAAAGTGTTAGTTTAAGTAAGAGAAATCACTCAACAGAGTGAGTTGAGCAAGACTAAGAACACGAATGAGCTTTTCCTGTTGGTAATTTTAACTGTAAATATAAAGAATGAAATTGTTTAGCTGACTTGTTCCGTGTTAGTTTGCTCGGCATTAAGACTTCTTAACAGGGAAGCATAGATAAGGCAGCTCTGGTAATCCAAATGATAAATTATTAAAATTCCCATTAAAAACATCAAGCTAATATTTGAAGTTATACTAGCGTGCTGGAGAAACTCCATCAGTAAAACTTCCCTCATTGCAGTGATGCTGTCTCAGGCATAGGTTAAGTAAAGTCAAGTCAACCAAACTCTTGAAGCCAAGGTCCTTCAAGTTCACAAGCTGTGGTACAAGCAGCTTTGCTTGCCTTTGTTGGTGTTCATCCCAATTAGTGAATTTAACTGTTGGGAGGTATGCAGCTCCTTGTGAATATATTTTGTTTAATTCCCCCTGAAGTGCAAACACTCCTCCAGCAAAAGCCTAAAGGAAGAAGCTGGACGAGTAGCTGGGCTGACTTCTGGGAAAGGCAGCAATGCCCGGAAAAGAAGAGCTGAAACTGTGGTGAATTGTTGCTGTTGACATGTAGAGGGTGTGGACCTGTGCAGGAATTGCTGGGCTTATAGAAACCTTTCTTTTTAAGAGACCAGTTTGTATGAAAACCCAGAAATTCCTGTTGCGCATTGTATGTGTCTGAGAACGCATCCCATAAGGTTGTTTTATCAACCTCATAAATATTCACCATGACAACCCAGTTTCTAGAGTTACAAGAAACTGTGAATTCATTTTGGGAATTAGTGTTGATTATAATAATTTGAGTTTGGGCCCCAAATGTTTAAATAATTTCTACAGAATTATGATGCTAAAGCTGTTTGTCACTTGTCACAAAGTACGAGTCATGCCACCCAACAGAAGTGAAGGTTTCCTGCTAGCATCGCCCAAGTGTCACTTCTAGCAGGTAAATTGCTGTTCTAATTAATAGAAATTTCACTTGCAAAGATCCAATCTAAGAACTACAAAGCATTTAAGCTGGGGAATCTTCCTTTTTCCATAGCATTAAAGAAAACAGAGCTTGATAAATGATTTCTCTAAAGGTGAAGTTCTATTTAAAAGTTACTTGCTTTTGGGACTCTTGTTCATGAAAAGAGTCTTCGTTAAAAACAGTTTTCATTAAGCTGTTGTCTTCAAGGTCCAGAATGAAAGCAAGCCATGTGCGGCCAAAATGATGCTTGAAACTATTTAAATCCATGGTTTTTTTTCTTCACTTTGCAATGACGGCTGCTAGAGTTCATAAATTACGTCTGTCTTCTGAATGCATCTGCTTCCTGGTGGAGAAGTCTAAATTAGCACAAAACTTAATTTGTATAAAGATATTTCTAGTTAGATGGAAGTTCACCTTCCTCATTACGATGAAAAAAAAAAAAGGAAGAGGAAAAAATATCTTCAGATCTGCTCTGCAGACCTTCACAGTCTCCTGGCCATAAACGTTCTTGCGTTTGTTTTCGTTGTATGTGAGAGCCATTTTTTTACCATTATAAGTGTTTTGGAACTTTATTAGTTTTAGAGAGGACAGAGACAGGCTGTGTCTAAAAGTGCTGCTAGTTTCCTACTGGAAGGACGCTTGTGGGTCAAATAGCCCTTACTTTGCTGGATATGCTAGTCTGTCACTCAGTGTTTGGCGAACGGGTTCAGGAGTTGTAGGGATGTAGGGTAGACTGATACGCAGGTGCTTGAACATAGACAACGGGATATTTTTATTAAGGAATGTCACTGAAATAATGAAAATAACTGTGAGAGATTGTATTCTGATAACTATCCTGGTGTAAAACCTATGGTGAGTTTGAAAGCCTCCAACCTGTGAGTGAGCGCACTTGGGTGGAAGTGCTGATGGCGTAATTACGGCAGGAGAGATGGGGGGATTTGCACGGATCTGCACAGTTCATTGCTCCAGGAGGACGGCGACGTCCTGCAGAGAAGGATCCCATTACTGGGTGCTTGGTGTAAATCCCAGTTCCTCTGCAATGACTGCTTTTCTCATCCCGCTGGGATTAAGGACCTGGAAGAGGTGCTAGCTGTTCTGTTAAAACAAATGATTGCTCAGCAGTTGCTTTTCATACATAGATTTAAATACACGGAATTTCTACATATATACACACACTATCTACAAAATTGTGCTTGGAAATTGGAGGGGTTTTTTTTTCTATTTCCTCTTCTCTTTTCACTTTATTAAGGGTTTGGAGGAGAATTCACAATTTGTCGTAAAGGCATAACGTGAAATTAAGGATCTCTGCCTGGGCAGAGCCCTCTCAGCCTCTTGGGAGGGCATGCACGAGCAGCACTGGTTTTTAACGCAACAAGGAGGGCCCTCGAGTCCCACGGACAGGCGTAACTTAATCACTGGGGCTCTTTATGGAAAGTGAAGCATAAATCATTGGTTTAAACTCATGCTTGGGTATTGTTTCTGATGATAACTTAAATCTGCTGTATTTTTGTAAGGTGGAGGTCAAGGGAGGAAACTTGTTTTTAATGAATCACTTCATAGAAATGGGCTTCTGCTTTTCACCATGAAGAAAAATTTAATTCAGAATTGCGGTGCGTTTTGCAAGGCTATTTATATTGATACTTACTCTGCAGCAAAACTAACTCGGATAAATGGACAAAATTAGAGTGTCTTGTTTTCTCATAAATATCCCTAATACCAGGGCCAATTGTTTTATTCCAGTAAACCTCCTCCACCGATGCATGCATCATGGAGCCATCTCCTCCCAGATACCTGCGCCTTCAGGTGGTAGAAGCTACTGAAATGACTTAGGTAGTCTTCACTTCTCCAAATCCAGCCTAGCTGATGCAGCCGGAGGAAGGAACATGCTGCATTTCTTCTTTTGAAAAGCAGTAGCGATATTGTTTACCTTCAGGATCCACCCATAAGTAACTGGATTAAGATGGAGCTTGTACAAATGTCAGGGACAAGTCCTAGAAATAATGGAATTAAAGGCTCAGAAACATGTTCTTAATCAATATTCTTATATGTCATGTTCAAATTAAATACTGAAAATGCTTTGGACGTAACTTCCTCTGTTGTGCTTTGTGCTATGGGATTTTTCTCTTCTTTCTTTGTTCTCATCCCAGTTTGTTAAGAGAAGCTATCTTGCAAAGAGCTATGAATATTTGGGAAGAGAGAGCCTGTCACTATAAACATGTCAGAGTTTCCATTTACTATTTTTTTCTTTTTAATTTGCTGATGTCATTAATCGATCTGCAGCCCCCTGTAGAAGTTATACAGCCTACAGCACTGATTTCTTACATCCAAGGTAATTAGGAATGTGTGTGGGAATGTTTTGGATTCCTCCTATAACCCGAGGTGATCTTTTAGCTACCGAAATTGCACTATGTCCATGGTTACTCACTTTCCTTGGCAGCCTATATGTTTTTTTAAAAAACATTTCTGTGCTTAACTCTGTTATTACATTAAAAACTTGCTATGTTAGCAAATAGCAAAACTGAAGACTGACCATGAAGGATGTGTTCCTCAGTATCCAAAAGCATTCTGAAGCAGATGCGTTGTCTCTTCATGCACTGTCTCTGTGCTGAACAGAGTGGTTGAGTTGGCAACTGCCAATGGATTCGATGGAAGAAAGCTCTGTGGGTTGGGTGGGAAGCGTCTGAGCAGCAGAGGAGGTGGTGACTGAACATGATGAAGCTCAGCACCCACAAAATGGGCTGTCTCTAGTTGATGTCTAGCCAAATAACCTAGGACAGGGTGAATATGTTGTGAGTAGATAACATATTGTGGAAAAATGGCTCGGGGACTGTATGTTTGAGTCTTCCCTTCAGAATCTGGGGTCGAGAGCAAGCACAGCTCAATGGGCTGAATAAGCCTGGTTGGTAACCCAAGCCATGGTGGTGTGGGGATGCGGACAGAGGAGGGCAAGCAACCCGAGCCCCTTGTCACAGCGATACCTGAACTTGAACCTGAGCAGGACCATATAGCCAACTGCAAAACGTCAGTCCCGTTGCTCTTGTGTGGAGAGTAGATGTAGTCCTCGCTTTCTAAAGAGAGGTATCTTAAAGAAAACAAAACAAACAAAAACATTTGAAAAAATGTTTGGGAGTGCTGGTGGATGAGAAGCTCGACATGAGCCGGCAATGTGCCCTTGCAGCCCAGAAGGCCAACCGCATCCTGGGCTGCATCAAGAGGAGCGTGGCCAGCAGGTCCAGGGAGGTGATTCTCCCCCTCTACTCTGCCCTGGTGAGACCCCACCTGGAGTACTGTGTCCAGTTCTGGAGCCCCCAGCACAAGAAGGACATGGACCAGCTGGAGAAGGTCCAGAGGAGGGCCACAAGGATGATAAAAGGGCTGGAGCACCTCTCTTATGAGGACAGGCTGACAGAGTTGGGGCTGTTCAGCCTGGAGAAGAGGAGGCTCCAGGGAGACCTTATAGTGGTCTCCCAGTGCCTGAAGGGGGCCTACAGGAAAGATGGGGAGAGGCTTGTTCAGTAGGGCCTGGTGTGATATGATGAGGGGTAATGGTTTTAAAATAGAGGGAGGTAGATTTAGATTAGATATTAGGAAAAAATTTTTTACAATGCGAGTTGTAGAACACTGGCCCAGGTTGCCCAGAGAAGTGGTGGATACCCCATCCCTGGAAACGTTCAAGGCCAGGCTGGATGAGGCTCTGAGCAACCTGATCTGGTTGGAGATGTCCCTGCTTCTTGCAGGGGCGTTGGACTAGATGACCTTTGAAGGTCCCTTCCAACTCTAACCATTCTATGATTCTATGTAATGGATAAGTGTTTCTGAACACACAAATACCGTTAATGTGCATTACCTAGGAAACCCACAGCAGTTTATCCAGCAAGTTCTCGTTACGTGTGCTGTGGTGGCACTTAGTGCTTAGGTTTTTCCTCTATGTAGTTAAATCCATCAACGGATATTAAAATGGAGATTACCCCATACCTTTGAAACCTAGCCTCCAAGTGGAATGACTGTGTCGTAATTTGGAGGTTGAACTCCCACTGGCTGGAATTTCCTCAGGGCAGTGGAAGAGGTTACGGGTGCTGCTGAGGGCTGCACAGCCGCAGCTGAATTCATGAGAGGGTCACGGAAGCAATCACGGACTTCATTTGTCAATAAAGACCCAACAGCCTGTTTTTCAAAGCGTTGTTGAAAAATATCCAAAGGCGTATCTGCAATTTAGAAATCCAGCATATGCCACAACGTCTCAGCAAGAGATCTGGGCAGTGGAGTCCTATTTCTATAGACATTGCATAAAAGTAGCCATAGCAATGCTAATTTGTGTGTTGTCTAGGGAGCGAGCACAGATCATCAGAACAAGACTAATCTCCCTCTGTGTTTTTTCTAATAAAAAGGAAGAGCACTAAATAATTAACATAAACAAATGAAAACTAATTTGCCAATTTTTAATTTTTTACCCGATTGCATGATCCATGTTAATGAATAATTTACAAGTCAGAAACCAATATAAAATTTAAATATTTCTCTGGGGTCTGCTGTACATGTTATCTGAACATCCTATCTGACTGTTCATTTTTATATATATTTTTTTTTTTAAGAAGTAAAAAATAACCCTAGAGAAAACAGCATTCAACACGAACCAGGCTGTAATAAAAAGAGCTGCAGACTCCAGAGGTTTTACCATTTCCTTATAGACCTGCGATCGTTTGTCTGAGGCTGTTTTTGAATTACTCATATAAACTGTAGCTCTTTGCTTTCAGAGATTGAATGCGACCAGCTTCTATCGTATGATTTCATATGTGGCTTTTTTGTTTGCATTTAAGTTTTCTTCCTTTTTTTTTTTTTTAATGGGGTGCCCTTTATTCAAAGGCTCTGCTGGATGCTGCAGGATTCTATCAGCCACACATTAAACATTAAGAACCTGTATTGTGGTTAATACTGAGGGTTTCACACAGCAAATAAGGCAGCTGGTGGGAGGGTGAGCCGAGGAAACAAGGGGATCTAAAAACTGAAGAGCAAGTAGACCTTGGAAATAATGTCACGGTTTGGCTTTGACTTTGGAGTGCTACCACCAAGGAAAAAGTATTTCTTATTTTAGCTCCAAATGCTATATGTTGATTTTAAGAATCTTCTGCATCGCAATGCCCCAGACCTACGTAAGACCAACAGGACGTTAAATTGACACCAGTGCCTCTATATTAGTGTTTAGTTTGGATCAGGAGAGTGTCTTCCCAATTACCCTCCCTTACTCTGGTCAGACTCGGAACATCTCGCACTGCACAAGCTGTTTGTCGTGGCTGGAGCTCAGCTGAGAGCTATCTGTAGGTGTTTGCTCATGGGACCAGGTTGTTGATATGCCCAACTTCTTGTCAGCCCAATGGTTTTGCCATGCAGATCTGCTTCTGTTCCATCCCACCACTGGTTAATGCAGACATTACCATGGGTCACACCACACCTTCAACCTCCCCACAATAAACTTGTGATGCTACAGGGAAGCGCAGTGGTTTAACTTTCCTACCCTTGCCCATGGCTAATCAAGTCTGAAGATGGCAAAGAGGGAAGGGAATGTTTTCTTGGCCCTATCAGAGCTCCTTAGGTCTTGAAAAACAGGTATTGATTGCTCCCTTTGTAATTAAAGGATGTATTTTGGGTGTAGCTGTCTGTAGCTGAATGACTACATAAGGCTTTAGATTTTGCTTCCACTTTAGGTGGATAACTTTCCTCTAGTTGAGATGAGAATGAAGATCTAAACTAAGGAATAATGACAAAGAATGGAGAGTTATCTAAGAGATTACAGAAGATTAAACGGAAAAGGAGAGACTCTGGCTTATACTTTAAATGATTTGTGTGGTTCAACCAATGTGGTACAACCAATGATTCAACATGATTCATCCTGCATCTAAGGAATATATTTGGGAAAAATTCTCTGTGGTCCAGGCTAATTAGTACTTTGTCTACATTACAGTAACAGCCCTCCAGAATCTGGACTTCAGCAAATAGCTCAGTAACTGCAGCCAAGCTCTGACATGATGTTCTTGGCTCAGTACTCTGGAGTGATATTAGAAGATGTGGTGGAGCCCTGCTGTGTATCCTGGTAGTTGTTCTGCGATATGGAGGTGCTGCATTAAAAGCAGACTCAAGAGCGCTTGTCAAGAGGAAGCGCATTTTGTAGCCCACTCCTGCAATACCAGCTGAGGGTTTCTGCACCTCACCCTGGGAGAGTCAAAAGCCTGGGCTTTACTTCTCATAGTGAAGGCTGAAGCTTGGTATGTGTAACACAGAGACTCCTAGCACATGCTGAAGTTCATCCGAATCTTAGACAGCAAATGAACTTATTTTTCCAAGTATCATTCAACATGAAAAATCTAAGGGGATGCTTAAGTACCAGCTGAAGCTCAAGCAGGTTTTTTTGAACTGGGACCTTTGTGGTGCTTAGGTGTTCAAATCCAAGCCAAATAAGTTAAACTTGCCTTGAAAACCCTCCCAGCATAGCTTCTTCTGGGGCTTGCCCAGGGTATAGTTCTTCAGTATCCTCCCAGGAACCATTGACCTTCCTGGGAGCTCTTCTTGCAATTGGTTTTGTATTTGACAGGTGCGTTAGGGGTTTGGGGAACATAAGAAAGGCAACAAGAGTAGCCTTTACTTGGCAAATCATCTTCTGGTCACAGCTGGGACGTGCAGCTGATTTGCAAGGGATGGAAAAATGCGTACGAACCTTTTCCGAATCCTAAGTGTTTAATTGGTCACCAAGTATTAGACCTCAACAGGAGATCACTGAACATGACAGAGGTAAGGCACAAATGTTAACGTTTATACTAACATTATAACGCGAAGAGGTTGAAAGTGAGCTGTTCAAGCACTTAATACTCTTTGTTAGACACGCAGTAGTAGCACCAATAAGCAGCTCGTAAAGGCTGGTATAGTAGCAGTCTTTAAACAGTAATGTCCAGTTACAAAAGTTATGAGGAAATCTTTTTCTCTGTGGTCTGGAAACGTGCTTTTCCTGCTGCTTTTCAGACAATCGTAGGGCTGCTCAGAAAAACATCTGTGCATGACTGCAAGTACTCTAGTATTTTATCATTACGTGTTCAACTGCGGTGAAATCTTTCAAGTAAGAAAAATCCTGCCAGTGCTATCTCCCTCTCGATAAGCTCCGGTTGTGAGAAGCAGACCAAAATGTTTGCTGGGCAAGAGGAGAAGAAGAGAGCTCTTCTAACCCACAAATGAGTTTCATGGGGTTTTCCCTGCTGATGGGTATCGGGTTAGAAGCGTAACTTCTGGAAAAGTGCTTGCAGCTCGTTGTAGCCAGCTATTTCATTGCCGCTAATCAGATTTGTAAAGTGCCAGCCTGATGTTTATCTGCTGCAGGTGAGAAGCATTGCTGCAGCACACGGGATGCGGTTACTAAGCAACCGCCTCCAATTAAAACATCTTTTTAGGTATCTGCAGGAGATGAGAAACTAGATTTAACTCCTCAAGAGCTCAAACAAGAGCAACCTCTGAACCTAGCAGCTACTGCCATAGGTCCCTCCTCCCTTACATCAGTGGTTGCTGTCACTTTGCTTGTAATATAAAGCTTGAGAGTGTTATTTCATTTCTCTCCAGGTCAGCAATGTGACTCCTGCGTGTGCTTGTCCTTAAATATTCTCAGATTTGCAGGCATCTTGCTGATGTCAGACAACTCGGAGGAGGGAGAGAGGCTTGAACCAACCTCTGACCTTAGGACAAACTCTTCAAAACAGTTTCAAGCCTGGGTTTCGAAAGGAGTTTGCCACCTCTGCCCATCACCACTGCCTGCAGCTGTTCCACCTGCCCTGATCCGTGGTGGTGATGCACATCTTCATGTAAGACCTTGGAAACACAGCCTTTGCTTCCTGCGCAGCACAGACTCCTTGGGTTTCCTCCTAAAAGATATTTATTGGGAAATGCGATCATTTTTAGTGTGCTGTTTTGCAGCCTTCCTACAGCTGGAGTAGAAATATGAGTGGGGTTCTTTTACGAAATAGAAATATTTGGTGCCTGACTTGGTGGTGTCTTAAATTCCACAGGTAGTTTATTGTTTGTGAAAAAAAAATTAAAAAAAAACAAAAACAAAAACAAACAAATGGAGAGTGCTTGGGAAGTTACAGTGCTGTTGAAGGATGAGGAGGGACTGGAAGTACAAGACTGAGAGGCTTTTTACATCGGGCAGTTCAATAATGTCAGACTCTGAAAATCCTATTTTTTTAATCTCTAAAGTGCTAGACTACCTAAATTTTCACAGAAGGATTTGGGTTGGGAGGGACCATTAAAACTTACCCAGTCCAACTCCAGCTCCTGCAAGGAGCAGGGACATCTCCAACCAGATCAGGTTGCTCAGAGCCCCGGCCAACCTGGCCTGGAATGTTTCCAGGGATGGGGCATCCACTACCTCTCCAGGCAACCTGGGCCAGTGTTCCACCACCCTCAGTGGAAAAATTTTTTTCCTATATCAAGTCTGAATCTGCTTCCTTCTATTTTAAAATCATTACCCCTCATCCTATCACAACAACCCCATCATAGAAGGCCACTAAATTGGTCAGGCACGATCTGCCCTTGGTGAAGCCATGTTGGCTGTCACCAACCACCTCCTTGCTTTCCATGTGCCTTAGCATAGTTTCCAGGAGAACTTGCTCCATGACCTTGCCAGGCACAGAGGTGAGGCTGACCGGCCTGTAGTTGCCTGGGTATTCCTTGTTCCCCTTTTTAAAAACGGGGGTTATGTTACCCCTCTTCCAGTCACCAGGAACCTCACCGGACTGCCACAACTTCTCAAATATGATGGACAGCAGCTTGGCAACTTCCTCCGCCAGTTCCTTCAGGACCCATGGATGGATTTCATCAGGTCCCATGGACTTGTGCACCTTCAGGTTCCTTAGATATTCCTGAACCTTCTCTTCCAGTACAGTAGGCGGTTCTTCATTCTCCCAGTCCCTGCTTGTGTCTTCTGTGACTTGGAAAGCTAATAGGATCTGAGTGTTGGTTTTGGAGATGTTCCACAGTATTCATGTATTTGAAGTCTACCTCAAACACTTTTTTTTAGGACCTGCATAGCTTTTTGGAGAAGCCCAGAAAAAGCCAGAGTATTCTGCTGCTTTTATGAAAAAGTCTTTTAACCACTTTCCTGGATGGAAGTCAGTCAACTGAAGGTGACAATATTGGAAGCTTCTACACGCTGGATTTTAGAAGCTGATACTAAGAAGCATAAATGCAGAAGAGCAGCAAACATCTGTTTCGTTATATTTTTACAAGGTCCATTGCCTTCGCTCTTTCCGCTCTTTTGAAACACCCAGTGCTTAGCATCCTCCAGCCCTCAAATTACACAGCAGAATAACTGGAATACTGAATAGCAGCAGAAATTTAGCATAAGCTGTGAAGTAACTAAATCCTAGCTTTTTACATGAAAGAACTTTGTATACCTTTTGTGCTCTTTTAGTACTTGTTTTTCTTTCTTGCTATTCACAAAAGAAAAAAAAGTCCACATGGTTGCTCAGCTGCTGAACAGAGTATCCTACAATTTGCAATTATATTTAATTTTTATCCGGGAAAATTAGGTGGGTTTTGATGGGTATGCTTGCTCTGAAACCTGCTATGTTCTGTGATTATTTTATTTTTCTCCAGGATTCATGTAGCTATAGTTAATCTGCTAAAAACACAACCGAATAGTTTTGTAATTTGCCTCTGAGACTAATCTGTGGCCATCTTTTTAATGGGATTGTAAATTATATGCACTTTATAAAGGGACTACAGTAGACTGAACAATTGTGTTAATGACTTATCAAGAGATTAACTAGGAAGGCAGGGCGTAGAAGAGCAGATGACTTCACCTGTGAGATTGCCAGGGGAACATCTTTATGACTTGTCTAATTAGCTCAGGACCATTTTATAGTGGTCCCCAGCAGCTCTGCAGAAGTTGGAGGCATTTCTGTTGCCATCTCCCTCTTAAGTTGCACTGTGGCTGTTTCTAGTTGCACTGGGGTGAAATGCTGGGGTATAAACAATCTCTTTTTGAAGGAGCTTAAAAAAAAAATAGCAAGGTTTTCTGCTTATAGGAAGCCTCGTACACGTGGTAGCTGTTCTGCCAACACAGAGTCCCTACCTCGATAAATTTGCTATCCAGTTTGCACACAGTAATCTGGGGACTGAAGACAAGAAGAAAAAAAAATCCCTGAAGACAAGAAGAAAAAAGTAGCCCTCTTGCTACTCTTCCCACTGATTTAGTTGGCCTGTGTGTGCCTCTCAGCACAATTATGCCCATCCTGAAGATGGATGTGATGCAGATTTCCTTCTGTGAGGCAGCTTTATGGAAGTTAGATCTGCACAGAAAAATGCAAGTCTTTTGTTACTGCTCAACGTCTGGGATGTAAGGTCTGGAGCGGATGAGGAGGGACGTTGGCTAGGCTGGATGCGAGGTGCTGTCCTGCTGGGGGGATTTGTCCTCAGAGCTCTATTTCTCTCTTTCTGCAGCTGTAATGATCTTTATGGCTGAGCAGCTGCTGGCTGCTAAATATAAAATACTTTCCACTTGTGTTAGAAAACATCGTATTGTGTGATCAAGAGATGCTGGGGATGGAAAGGAAGGTAGCGCGGGGATGGAGACTGATATAACTTGTGCCTACTGTCTCCAGCAAGCACAGCTCAGCTGGCACATTAATAAGCAGATTGCTGGTTTGTTGGGGTGCCTGCATAGTTACAAGCATCAGAATGAGTGAGTAGTTTCATTATTATCAGCATAGAAAAGCTATTTTTCATGTTGAAGACAAACACAAGAGTGTTTGGAGGAAATTACAGTATACATAAAGATTAAGACCCCAATCAGAAACGCTTGGTACGTAGTTCATCATAACAGAGAAAATAGTGCTCCTGTGAAGGCACATATTCTTCCAGGACCCAAAATCTGTAGATGCGGCTGCTTTTCCCTAGGGTCCTTGACCAAAGATTCCATTGGCTGCCGACTGTGTGCTATCTCACTCATGTGCCTTGCAAGAGAAGTGACCATTTTGGTGACAATGTCTTAAACCACCGAAAATGGGACCAAAGCACAGTGGATTCAGGTTGGCTGGGAATTGGTGGCACCTCCTGGGAGCCAGTGTTGCTCCTTGATGCTGTGGCCGAGGACAAAGCTGTTGTATAAACAGCAGCTACATGGCGTGGAAAGGCTTGACCAACCAGGCCATGCTGGGTCTGTCTTCCTTGGCAGCCCTCTCCATGCAAGCCTGTCTGCACCCTTCATGGCTCAGAGATGCTTAATGCTTCTGCTTCGCCTCTGTCCCCACCGCCCTGGCACAGGGATGCCTGCCCTGCCCAGGGATGGATACTCCCATGCATGCAGTGTTGGAGGGCGTCATCCTGGCGTTGAACCCTGTAGATGCGTTGTCCACGCAAAGGCAGTCGCTGTGAGGTTGATGGCTTAGAATCGTTTTGTAAGCTCTGCTGCAGCGCAATGTAATAGATAGTTGTGCATGCATTCTGAAAATCAGCTCCTTTCATTATGGACCAAATGCGTATTGCTTGGCCTAAATGAGACTTTGAGAAATGTGGGAAGGGTGGAAAAGTGTTTCTGTAATAGACGTGTGATTTTTTTTTTTTTTTTTTACAGTAACCTTCTGATTCCTAAACTAGTTCATCAGTCTTGTATTTTGTGAAAATTAGTAGACAGTACCACATGGTGAAAAGCTGAAAATTGGATTAATAGATTTCTTTTCAGTTTTAAAACAGTCATCTGTTGTTGTCATTAGAAGTAATAGGCTCATGAGCTATAAAAAGAGCTGCTTACTTTTTCTGGGGGAAAAAGCCTCCACTGGGAGTTCAGAAGATGGATCTGTCATGTCAGATTTTCCCCCTGCCTTCCCCTGGCTGGCATGCTGAAATTCACACTGGCTTGGTTGCAATCTTATCATATTTCTCTCAAAATTCAGCTGGACTCAACTGTAATTTGTGGTGAAAACCTTAGAGCAAGATGGAAGATGTGAGGTTTTTTTTTTTTTCCAGTAGAGTGGATTGGGAGCAGATTTGTGGTGTTTATAAGGTAACTATTAGACCAAAACACTGTCTTTTTGGCAGGCGTAATTCTGCAGCCCTTCAGAGGAAGGGTAGAGTAATGGTAAAGAGGAAGAAAGTTGAACTGTTGATAACAGTTAATAATGAACATCTCTTCTCCATAAAAGCATTTGCCTACCATTCCCTGTGTAATTTGGAATTTGGACATTGCCGTTCTCTCCAAGGTGCAGCTTTTGTGCCATAAAGCAAAGCACAACACTGGGGTTGCCATTTCCTTTAAATTTCTTGAAGATTAAAGTACTATTCAAAGTAGACATCAGGAATTTTTCTTTTTTTTTTTTTTTTTTTTTTTTTTTTTTTTACATTGAGGGTGGTGGTGGAGCACTGGTCCAGGTTGCCCAGAGAGGTGGTGGATGCCACATCCCTGGAAACGTTCAAGGCCAGGTTGGCCGGGGCTCTGAGCAACCTGATCCGGTTGGAGATGTCCCTGCTCCTTGCAGGGGGGGTTGGACTGGGTGGCCTGGAAAGGTCCCTTTCCACCCAGACCAGTCTGGGATTCTGCATGAACCAATACTGGGTTGGAAAGCTTCATTTCTTCTGAAACGTGCTGTTCTTAGGCTTTGCTGCCCTCTCTGCGGGGCAGCATTCACGGGTGGTCAGCCCTGTTAGGCTTTGACCCTGTTGCCTCCACGGCTCTTCCAGCACCTGACACACCCAGCTGGGATTTTGGGGCTGCCTTTTGCTCTCCAGGACGTGCAGGGAAGGCTGGTTGCTCTAACAAGCAGTGTGGTGGCATTGTCTGGACTTCAGTGAGAAATTGCCTTTCTTACCATGGACTTGAATCCCAGTGTGTGTATACATGTTTTTATTTTTTTTTTTCTCCTTTGAACTATGGCCTATGAAACACTTTCTTTGCTGAGTCTCCTATAGCACTTGTGTTGTTCCAGACCTCTTCCTCGGTGTTCAGAGTGGCTGTAGTTTCAGAAGCACTTTGGCGGCAGAGAAGCCAAGATGTCAAGAGGCTTCGTTCTCTCTAGTTGGTTCCCTTGGCAGAAGTTAAAAGCCTGTGCTGTTGAAAGCCCTGACCGCAGTGACAGCATCAGAAAGAAGAGGCTTTTTAAAAGGAATCTAACTTGGCTTTTTAATGGTATTCATCCTTGTGCAAGGTTTCTGGAGCTGCTGTAACTATGAAATAATGTTCTGCAGCCGCGGTGCGAGAGATTACTCTTCCTGAGGGCAGAGCTGGAGGAAGGAAAAGAAAACAATTTATTGATATCACGGAAAGTGGAGAAGAGCTCAACAGGTCATCCTGTGAGTGCTCCCGTCCCCTGGGAGACATGGCCAGCATTGCTGCATTTCCCTTCCGGCTGTTTACACCCACTCATGAGAGGAATTAATATATCAGCTGTCCTGGCCATCCTCATGTAGCCAGGATTGCAGCAAAGGGATTAAGCATGAGCTCAATTCTAATGTATGAAGGCCAAGAATTTCTGCTTTTGTTCTCTACGCGACGCTTATGCTTAGGCAGTGAAGTTTTGTTGCAATTTTTTTCTGCTGCAATGTTTTGGTTTGTTTTTTTTTTTTCATTTTTTTTTTTTTTTTTTTTCCTCTGTGGGACAGTGTTAAGGGAAAGCCTGGTGCAAAAGATCCTGGGCTTGCACCCCGAGCTCCATCCCGAGCTCCGGTGGTAAACCTCAGAAGTCAGTCTGAAAGCAATCCAAATCAGCACGGAGATTTTGGAGCACTTGGACAAGAAGTCTACACTGCTGTATGTGTGGGGACATTATAAATATGTGCTACGTGTGAAGGATGGGGAAAAAACCCAGTGGTGCAACAGGAAAAAATCAGTGGTAACGCAGATTTCTAACCACACCAAACTGAGCAAGTAAGAAGCCACAAATGACTTGTCAACTGAGTCACATTGCAAGGACCTAAGAGGACCCTTGGAAAAATAGACCGTATTCTGTAAAGATATCAGCTAGTAAACTTACAGGAAACTTGTTTGTGAAAAAATTCCCTGAGAGCTGGCCTGTGCTGGAGAACAGTGGAAAGCAATGTGCTCCTTTTTTTTTTTTTCAGAGAATAACTTAATTGTAGCAGTTGGGCTCCGCAAGCATAACCTGATTCTCAATAAACTCAGAAAACGCATACTGAGTGAAGTAACTCTTAAGTATCTAGAATAGCGGGAACACAAGCAACAAACTGTGGGAGTTAATTGCCTGATGGCTGCTGTTCCTGTATGTGCTCCATTTACCAGCTCCATCCTCAGAAACCTCCCTGCAGCACCAGCACACGCTCGCTGGTGCTGAACAGCCGCGATGCTTTGCGCTCATCCCGGCAGCGCTCTAATTAGCCGTAACCTCTTTCCAGCATGAAACGCTTCGGTGACACTTTCCCTTTGTTTCCTACCCTTGGCCTCATTTTCTGTTCAGTGTGACACTTTCTTTCCTTGCACAGTGCTTGAGTTTTGGCTGACAGCTTCTTTGGCTTGTTTGGAAAGAGGAGTGCACGGACAGAGCCTGCACACCCTCACGCTGGTGGAAGAGTCTGAAATTGGTCGCTATTAATTAGCGGTTGATAACCATATTCTATTTTAATCAAGATCATAGCCCTGATGCCCAAGCAAAAAATGAGTGGTTCCCTTCCTTGAAGATATTGTGACCTAAATGGACGAGATGCGTGTAAGAAAGGTGATGGAAGGACCCAAGGTGCCGTTGGAGATCAGTGGCGGGCCAGGATACAGGATCCTACCTGGATGTCCGTGCCGTCTCCCTGCAGTAACTAAAGTATTTCAGCAAGGCTAATTCATATTTTGTTTCAAATCCGAATGTGAAACTTCTTTTAGTAGGTTTAGATAACTCTGTTGACGGCACAATTTTTTCATAAGTGATCTGGCAAATCGTTCCGACAGCTGTAGATCGCAGGGCCCCTGTAGCCGTGTTACCCTTGTGCGGTTAACGTACTTCTCTTGAACATTCATGGCTGAAGTGTTCAAGGTCCCTGTTGGGTTGCCAGAGCAAAGAAAATAGGACCTTCCCCCTCCCACCCCCGGTACACAAAAGCCATTATCATCTGACGTGTCTGTTTGTTCTGAGATATGAAGCAGTTGCCACCATCTGACATTTAATTACCAACTTTACCAGATGCTCAGCGTATTCGGGAAGCAGCAGGAGCTTTTCTGTTCCAGCCCCTAAAATGAGATGCGGAAAGCTCTACGCATCCTTGAAATGGGAAATAATGCAGATGGTCTCGCGTCTGCCCAAACTGGAGCACCTTGTGCCCCTGATGCACCCTCATACTAGGCACATAGATGCCACCAGACACGCTGCTTTGGGGACAACCCCGCTGTCACGTACCGAGAGGGAACTGGAGCTTTACGGGGCCGCTCGTGTAATCCGGCGTGTTTCCCATGGGAGCAATACCTCCATGCCCGGCATGAACGAGTGCCCAAAATAGTAGTGAGTAAAAACCTTTGCTGCACAGGATCCTGATCCTTCTGTCCTCTTCAGACTCATTGCGTCCTGCTAAGAGGCTTAATGAGCACACTGCTTGACGAGCCTTGTCAGGCTGAGACATGGACTTTGCATCATTTAATACAGGGGCTATGGTCTTCCCTGGCAAAACATAAATGAAAATCAATTTAATTAAGAATGAAAAAATATAAAATTAATAAAACCCAAGATACTTCAGGGATGTAAAAACAGTTGGGGGGCTCTACTCGCCCTAGCTGTGCCGTCGCCTCGGAGGTTGCGCTGGGAAAGGAGTGACTGGGTTTACACGTACCTGTGTCAGCGCTACGGAGAAGAATTCATACGTTTGTCTTTAAATGCAGTGGCTCTGGAATGATGAGATGGGCTCACACATTCGCTGGCAAGAGCAGCTGTGAAGGCTCCAGTGATCTTTATTGATAGTTTCGAATTAAAGCTCTTGGCAGTGATTTTTCTCCCCGCGTAGCGCTGGCAGGCTGAGGAGACGTAGTACTCCTCCAAGGCAGCGGTTGGGCTGTGCCATGCTCTGCCCTGGTGCCCTTGGGCAGCGCTGATGCTCCAGCCCCTTGCCAGCGTCCTCCCTGCGCCCAGCCCAACATGAAGGGTGCACCCCTCTCCCACGGGGCGAGAGCAACCCTGCTGCTCCAACGTGGGGTTTCTCTGGTCACTGTGGCCTTTCTGTGTCAGGAACATCTCAAACTGGTGTTTCATCAAGCGACTTGCAAGTAAGGAGAGGAAGAAGTGCACATAAGTGGAAGTTTTCCTGCATAATAAAAAATCACCATTCAACACAATTTCAATTAAAATTTGGAAGAACATCAATGAAAAAGAGAACTACCCAAAGCTGACGTGTTTGAATAACTGCTATACACACTCTTAATTATAAAATGGAAAAAGCTCTGCTTTTTTACTGCTCTTTTTGGGCCATGGTTCTACTGAAATGGGAGCTTTCTCTTGCCATCTCCGTCTCTCTGGCCTCTTGGGACGCACTGGTGTATATTCATTCAGCAGCAAGCGACAGCCCTCTTAGGCAGAGATACTCAAACAATAGCACGCATGTCCAAAAAGGATTTTAAGAATTAATTTTTAATATGTGGCCTCTGCCCTGATTTCTCTGTGCTAGTCGAAACCCACGAGTATAAATAGCTCTGCTGACCTGAATGGGTATTTTTGGGTACAGCAACAAAAAAAGAATCGTTGCCTGCTACTTGAAATAAATATTTATCTAGGTATGATTTAACACCTGCAGTTTTATTTCCTTAGAATTTACACCAATAACTGTTTTTTTGAAACAGACTGCTTGAAAGAAGTTTAGGGTCTGGTGCATTTAAATTGTTTTATGTTTCTGCTCCTCTGCGTCTGAACCTGGCTGCTGCCATCATCTCCGCGGCTGGCCAAACGAGAAGTGGCATTTCTCTGCCAGCCCAAACAGGGACCAAAGTCTCTGGTAACCTCCGAGTCCCTCCGTTTTTAAAAAAAAAAAAAAAGACCCTGAAAACTGCTGAAGGCAGCTGTGTGAGGTTGCTAAATCACCGCACTGGACATCCATGCGCAGAGCATGTCCATGGGCTGCTTGGAGCCAAACACGGCTGATTCGCAGGGAAAAACACAGAGGGACCCAGAATCTTTTTGCTTGAATTTAATACTGACAGCAAAGCTAAGCCAGGCTTTTATAAGGTATGGGCTGTGCTGGGAGCCAGCTCAGTGCAGCTTAAGACAGCTTTTTTATGCAGGCTTCTCCAGGGTGAGAGTCTGTAGGCTTGGGCCCCTCGGTCTTTTCTGTCCTACGAGGTTTTAGGGTTTCCTGACGATGATTAAGTCCTTGCAATAGCCTGGTTTCCTAAAAGTGCAGATCCACAGGCTGGGAAATAATTAGTGTATAGACAGAACATACACATTAAAGACTAGAAGAAGAGATTTTAGCATGTCTTTAACACCAGTCTTGCGCTACAAGCTTTCATTGCTTTTTCTTCCTTGGATATTTCTATGTATCCATAGCTGCCCCATCGCTGTTGACGTCTGTATTCAACGGAAGTGGGAAGACAAAAACTGCAGTAAATTTTACAATATGTTTACATTATAACAACGTTTATAGAAGCACCGTAATTCATCGCGTGTTCCAACAGAAGTATGGATCTCTTCCAATTTAATTTTCTGAAGTTTGAGTTTGCAGCTGGGTCACTCTGGTGTCATCTGGGAGACGCATCTCCTAAGGCTGTGGGTTGGGAGAGCAGCATCCCGGCTGTCACCACCACCCATCAGTTACCGCGCCGGGGGCTGAGGGCAGAGCTTTCTGTGGGCGCAGCAGCATAGCTAGCTTCATAAATTTTGTTGCAAGGAGCAATAATCAATACTTCATGGTTAATGACGCAAAACTGAAATTAGTATAGATTTTATGTCTCCTTCTCTTCCCAATTATGCAAACATTGCTGTGCCCCTTCTGTAGTTGCTTTATGTTATGGCTTTTGTGAAGGCTGTCAGGTGATGTTTAATTGAAAGACTGAATAGTCAAAAATGTCACAATCAATTTTGGTTTTTACTTTTTTTGTTGTTGTTGTTGTTGTTCAGTCTTCACCCTGAGGTTAATAGAAAATTATGTCAAACACAAGAAATGATTTATGTAAGTCAGGCAGGTTTTGGCACCCAGAGCTGTATAAAAAGTCAATTGCAAATTGTTTTCCCATTCTAAATTACCATATGTAGCTCTGGGATACGCTGAAAAAAATGACCAGAGGAATAATATGAGAAAAGAAAAGGTTATCCTCTGAACTGAGCTGTGCTTCACAGAAAACAGCTTTGAAAGTTGCTTGATTTTAGTGTGCCAGAAGAGGATGTTTCTCAGAACAGGCTAAAAAAAAAAAAAAAAAAAAAAAAACGAAGGCAAAAATAAAATGAAGTTTCACAACTGGATTATTTCTAGTGACTGATGAGCAGTAGGCATCTGGAATCACACACAGTGCTTTATCAGCTGCAGCGTGTCCACGGAACAGTGCTACGAGTGGAGACCCAGAGGGGCAAAGACTGGGGAAACATCGAACTTGTCATCTTGACAAATCTAGTTTATGCATAAAACATATTTTGCAGTAGTCCTTCCAAGGCTGGGATGAAATGAAAGCTGTATTAGGAGTAAATCAGCCACCAACTGTGATCTTGTTTCATGTCGAGCAGGATAGAATCTTGTACAGGATTAAAAAGCGCCAGGTGAAATATCTCTGTTTCACAAAATCAGCTTTATTTGGGAAAGCAGGAGGTAGAGCTGGCTCATCTGTTGTGCTCCTGGAGATTGCAACAGTCTTATTGGAAAGAAAAATCTTTGACTCATCCCCAGGTCAGATAAGATATACAAGATGAAAATATCTTTGGTTTATGTTTTTAGTGTTCTTAGCCTTCCTGGGAATCCTGTATCTGTGTGAAAGAGAGGTGTGAAGTAAATTACCCTCCTTCCTCATGAACAGTAGCTTTTGCTTTTAGATTTGATTCCCAACTGAATGAGCTAAAAGAAGTCATGAGTTAACACAATGGAAAGTTCAGCCCAGGAATTGCATTCCCTGGAGCACGTGCTTCATTGCGACCAGGTTCTCCACCCCTCAACTCCCGCCCTTTCTGAACAATAAAACCCTGCCAGCCAGATACAATTTATTTTTTTAAGCCATATCTCTGTGCTGAACACCACGGGTAGATGTTTCTGGGGATGTTAGCGCGGATGCAGGGAACCCCATTTATGGACCTGCAGTTAAATTAGTGACATCTCTGCTATTGAAACAGGATCTGATGCGAATACGCTGGTAAAAGGCATCGGGCTGTAAATCTCAGCCAGTGAATCTCTTAATTATGAGACTGAATAGTGTTTGATTGCAGAACAAAGCAGTGCCTGAAAGTACGAGCTGATGCTCGCTCACCTCTTACCAAGACCATCTCCTCTGAAATCAAAGCAGCCACGCACCTAAGATGCGAAAGAATACTTTCCTCTTTTGCTCTGGCTATTATTTTCGTAGGTCTGATATTTTCTTTCGAACATATGTGCTGGAAATATTGCTAAATATATTGATTTCTGTATAGTTATTTTGGATATATACATTTGAAAGTAACCCCATGGACAATACTCGAGGGACCATTCCATTTTGTGGCTGGCTCCCAACGTCTTGAGGTTGAGGGGGAATCTCCAATGTCAACCAAAGGCTTCCCATAAGCACGTTGAAATGTTCTTTCTCTCCTTGCAGGAAGAGCTCAAAAGGCTCCAGCACACCTTGGAACAGGTCAATGATGGCAAAGACTTGCTTCAAAGGTAAATGTGTGATTTCCACAATATCTCACTCCTGATAAAGTGAAACAGTTAAAAGGCAACGAGCCCTTTCTGAGGGACAGTCTCTTTGTTGTAGACTATGTTTCTCACTTAGTAATATACTAAATATTCAGATTTTGCATCTCCCCCACAAACCATTCTTATTTTTAGTTACAGGAGGATAATTTCTGAAAACTGCTGCTGATTGAATGATGTAATTAAGTGTCCAGTAAAGTCTCAAAATAACTCCACAGGTTGGGGTCTATCTTACAAATTTTCATGCGAAGATCTTTCATTTATGTCGCTAGTCCCATCCAACGCAGCGTGCCAAGATATTTGTTTTTTATCTTCTAGCATTTCAAAATTGCTTTCTGAAAGCGACTGGTTTGCAGCACCAATTCCTTGGTCATCATTTATTACAAATAATTTTTCCTTCATATTCCTGTATGGCTCTTGCTGATGTGGTTCATTTGCTACCGGCATTACCATTGTTACTTTCCATTTTACTCTCCAGCTTTTCAAATGTAGCCCCAGGGGTGAAAGTTAATTTAGCAGGAATATCTATTGTATTTGCCAGTGGGTTTTTGTTTTTTTTTTTTATTTGCAGCAGCTTCTTTGCTGAGTGTGTCTGTCTCTGGAGCTGTGGCGTCTGGAAGGTTTAGTGCAAGGTCTCGGGCAGGCTCTGATCTGGAAACTGGATCCAAATTCACACTTTTGGTTACCAGTCAAATGGGACTGGAGAAGGGGACCCAGATGCCCTCCTCCAAAGACAGCAGCACTCTCTAATGAGCAGCTCTTGTGTGTTCCTGTCAAAATTTCTGAATAAATTTGTAGTGATTGCAAACACATCGTGCTGAGGCACATCAAACCCATTTTCTTTTCTTTTCCGTAGCCATCAGCTTGCCATGGATGAAGAAAATAACATTGAAAAATATCGTATCAACTTACAGCCCTTGGAATCAAAAGTGAAAATGTAAGTAACAAAGAATGTGTTTTCTGCCTTTAAAAACAACTGAGTTTGTCCGATTCATGAACCAGAGAAGTCGGGCTGTATCCATTCTGGATTCCCGTGTAACTTTAAGTACAAAACCCCCACAATTTAGCAAGACAGCTAAGCTCTTCTCTACGTGCGTGAAGATTCTCGTTGAACTGCGTTTCAAATGCTAAGCTTCAACGTTGTACTAATTTTGTCATTTCCTCTGTGAAACTAAAGAATATTTGAGAATCTGCTGGATTTCTCATAGATACAGAGAGCGTACTAGAGTGGGGAAGTGTAGCACAGAGCAAGAAGAAGTCTCTTCGCTGGTGTTTTCCACATCTAACGTGAAGCCTGGCCAAAGGGACTCTCTGCAAGGAGAAGTCCTTGGGTTTGCAAGGAGGTGAAGATGTCAGTCTGAGGGGACCAGGGCTACTGGGTGGAGCACAGCTGCATGGCACTAAGAAAACTGGTTTTTACTGGAAATCAAGGCAGTTGCTACCGCTTGGCCCAGGCACGTACATGACACACTACGTTACATACTGAATTTCACTTTCTGTTGAGAAACTACACTTAACTCACTATACAGAATGTTAAAATATTAATGCTATATTAAAATATTAAAAGGACATGAGGTTTCAAATTAAAATCCAGCCACTGTCTTTCAATCATGCAAATATAAGCTGATGAAAGAATAAATTTTCAGAGGGCTTCTCGAAGGGTAGTTATGACCTAACCTTGCTATGTCTTCAAGCTTTACAACAGAAAGTATATGTAAATATAAATATAAATATGCAAATACTACTTGTCCATATTATGCAGTAAAGCTTGAAACAGAAACAACACAAAGTGTAAATGCTTGAGATGTGAAGATGTGGGGATTTTTTAAAAACAAAATGCATTTACTGAAAGCTCCTCCGTTGGCACTCGCATTTGGGAGTTTTGGTCGCTATTCCCACTGCCTGGAGTTCCCAGCACCATAGGCAGTCAGTGAGAAGTCGTAGGTGTCCTGGTGTTGAGTTTGTCCTCCTCCTGTGAAGGCAAGAAGTCCCATTTTCCCGTTGGATGTGCCAGTGTGTGCTCAAATGCCTTTTCAGCCATGTCTGAGTGCTAAATGTTTTTCTGGACTATGAAGATTGGAGCAGAAATGGCATCTGAACTGTGAAAAAGGCAATATAAATTTAAAAAAAATATTCCTAGGACAAAGTAAATCCATGCTGAAGGCTTTGGACCCTTGGGTTTGAACCACGAAGCATGTGGTAGGGTTCCTTTGGGAAGGAGCCTTGCCCTGGGATGTAGACACTGTGGGTGGGAGCAGGGCCAGATGGGGTTTGGGCATGGGACCCCTCCTGGGGACCACCCTAGCAGTACGCCTGGGTGCTGAGCGTGCCGAGGCTGGGTGCTGAGCATGCTGAGCCCTTCGGGAGCAGGCAGGGTGGAGGAGCGCTGGCTCCCAGACACTCCCTGCAGCGCCGCCTGAGGAGAGCAGGACAAGAGCTTCGCACCACCAAGAGCAACTTAAGCAAAGGTCAGAGTACTCTACCATTCTACTGCTTAACAGCCGTGCTGAAGGTTTTACTGACTTGATATACTAATGAATAAACTCTCAATTTTTAAAAAATCCTAAGAACAGTTCTTTCCAGCTCATTGCACTTCAGCAAGACAGCCAAGTCTCGGGTCAGAATTTAGCTCCACTTGTCTGCGGAGTTCATGGATCATCCCGTGAGCAAACACCCGTGTACTTTTTGTTAATGCCATTACTAGTGTAAACAATTTTAATCACCAGCATCTCTCACTGGTCTTCCTGGCACGTTCGGAAAGGCACAGGTGGTCCGGCACTGCCACCTGCTGAGAGCCACCCCAGCCTCCAGCTCCAGGCATGGAAAATGGAATTTCTTTACTGAATTTCACATCAGAGTTCAGACGTTTGGTCAAAGTTTAGAGTTTGGGAGCAGAGCTCCTTCCGCAATCCCCATGTGTTGCTTTGGAGGAGGTTTTGAGTCCCCAGCTACCCCGGACGGAGTATCTAGATAGACCATATCCGCATTATTGTCTGAAAGTGGATATAAATATAATTGCATTTTCAAAATTTGTTTGCAAGATGTGAGAGAATTGCTGAGTTATGTATAGTCTCAAGTTTAAATCACAGTAAGTTTGAGGATCTGAAATAAGGATTGCTTCTAGTTAACATCTCTCAAGTTATACAAGGAGTGGCTAATGTGAGACCTACAGAGGGTAGTTATGTGTGGTCGTTATCCA
The DNA here is from genome assembly GCF_036417535.1 of Chlamydotis macqueenii. Taxonomy (NCBI): domain Eukaryota; kingdom Metazoa; phylum Chordata; class Aves; order Otidiformes; family Otididae; genus Chlamydotis; species Chlamydotis macqueenii. The sequence continues at coordinate 25,632,698 of NC_141564.1, read as the reverse complement.
AATTGGAAAATAAAGTGCACAAAAAAAAAAAAGAGAGAAAACCACCAAACCCCACCCCTTCAGTCAAGAATAAACATTTTCAATTCTTTTTTCTTTTTTTTCTTTTTTTTTTTCTTTTTTTTTCCTGCGTTCCCCTCCAACCCTGTGCCTCGGTGTTCACCGCAGTATCCAGCGAGCATGGCGTGAGCACCTGCAGCGCCAGGACCTGCTGCACCACGAGCAGCTGGACAAGCGCAGTCCCTCCCCGCCATCCCTCTCCTCCGACAAGATGAGCAGGTCCATCAGCATGAACACCTTTTCCGACAGCAGCACACCGGTGAGTACAGCTTTGGGGCCCGTTTTTCCTCCTTGTTGCTTTTTGTTGGGTTCCTTTCTAGCACTTGGGATAAATGAAAGCTGAATCATGAGCTGATCATGAACAAGGGACTTTAAGTGGAGTAGTAGTGTCTCAAAGGAACCTGCAAGCAGATGTGCCTCTTGTAGGCATAGTTGAGTGCGTGACTCTGCGTGTTAGATGTGGATCTCAGCGGTATTGTGTATTGGACGTAGCAGATATTACCAGTGCTCTTGATGGGAAAAGGTGTTTCCAAATGGCAATGTGTTCTTCTGCAGAAAGCAGGGTTCTTCACATCTGTTTAGCACTTTGTGCTTTCCAAAAAAACCAAATTGTGGTGCTTTTCCTACAAATAAATGTGGCTTGTAGGCTTTGGGTTTTTTTTTTCCCCTAAAAGAGACTTAGACAAGTTGATCTAGGGATTAAAAATTAAATTTGATTTTGGAATAAATATTCATGCCACCTTGCAGACTGGGGGACTAGCAGCTGGAGGCTGTACTTCTCTTTTTAAGGTGACTCTAAACTAGAAACCCGATGTCCTGGTTCTGGTTAGGACAGAGTTAATTTTCACCTGAGCTGGAGAAGAACTGGAGCTGGTGGCCCCTGGGGCTGGGGACACAGCTGGGATAGGTCTCTCATTACCCACCAGACGGGTTAAGTTTACCCAAATTGGCCCAAGGTCTGCTCTACCCCATGTGACCTCCTGCTCAGTATCTCAGTGGGAAGGGTGCTGGTGGGAGCCTCCTGCTACTGGGGAGGAAGCTGGGCATCAGGATCTACTGTGAGCTACTGCACTGTGAGTTATGCGCTTCAGTATTTTCTGTTATTGGGCTTTGTTTGTTTGTTTTCCACCTCTGTTTTTTTTTTCCTTCCATTATTCTCCTAAACTTTTTTTTTAATCTCAACCCATGAGTTTTTGCCTGTTTTTCTTTACCAATTCTCCTCCCTGTCCCACTGGAGGGTGGGGGGAGTGAGCAAGAGACTGTGTAGCTTGGTCCTGAGTGGGGCTAAACTACAACACCTGAATATACAGCCCATTTTTTTGAAACAAGTGGCTTTGTGACAGTCTTCAGAGTGGGATCTCTTAGGTCAATTAATCAGCAGATAGATATAGAGTCTATAAATATTGCTTTACTCTTTGTGACAGGATACATCAGTTTTGAGGAAACTGTAGAATAGAGCACATGAAATAAATAAATGACTTTTTAAAAGTACAGGAGATAGAAGTTGCTCTGCTGTGTGTTAGACCAGTGAAATAAAAGCAGGATGTGTCCCGCTGTTTGGCTGAGGTGTGCAGGTTGTTCAGACCCTTGCTAGGAGCACATGTTGGTCACAAAGCTCTGTCGCTGGTCACGGGACAGCATTTGGTGGCTTCCGAGTTCACAACAAACATCTAGAAATCATTGCTAGTGGGGTTCTTAAAGTAGATAGAGCCCCTATGCAAGGAAGAGGTGTTTGGTATTTTAACTCTGCCTTCAACTGGAAGGCTGGAGCAATGCCACCTAATGTAAAGCACAAGGCAGGCTTAGAGATCCAACAGAGCTTTTCTGAGCCAAGAACTCTGGTCTTGGACTTAAGGGACAATTTGACTCTTTCATCCACTGAATGAGGTTCAAACTGAAGCTAGGTGAGCTGTTTCTGGCAGCTATTATTTTTGTGACACTGTGGTTCAGCAGGTGGCATTAGATTTGACAGCATTTAATAAAATATTACTGGAAGTGCACTGTTTTATTTTTAGCCGCCTTGTGTTTGTAGCCAGCGACTGGGATGATAAACTTGGGTGCAATATTGGCTTATACACTATGTCCTGTGTGTTAAACAAGTTGCATTCCTCTAGCAAGAGATAGAAATTCGGAGATAAATTTCCCATCCGCTGAGCCAGCCGCTCGGCCGCCACAAGAGGTCCCTGGTACCCTATGCTGGGATCTCTCAAAGGTTCTCCAACAGTAACCTCATTTGGAAAGCAATGCATTTTCAAGGCTTTTGGGTCTTTTAGGGTAAAATGAGTACATCTGGGAGTTATATATTTGTGGGAAAATGAAGCTTGGCTCTACAATTGCTACTTGATTTGTGTTAATGCAGCATGCACTCATCTCACTTTTGCATCCTACTTGTTTAACGCAAAGGAAGATGGGAATATTTTCTTACACTTTTCTAATGCTAAGCCTGTCAATAACCTTTGAAAAACCAGGGGACGCTTCTGAAGGCAGAGGAACTCCTATCTACTTAGTGTGACCTTGATGATTGCAACACCTGAGGCTGTGAGGGACCCACACTCCTATGTGCAGGAGGTGGTGGAAGGCGTGAGGTCTGGTGGGGACGTATTGTATGGGTAAGGTCTGAGAAAGGTCTGCCACAAAGAAAAAGGGCAGTAACGCTCTTTGTGCTAATTTTGTTTCCTGATTGCTTCTGATGAAGTAAAACACCGCTGGCCCTGGGTGAATCATGGTCCCAGCATCTGAAGCGTGTTGCTGGGCACACAGCTGTGTGCACAGAAATGCCACCAGCGCACGTGCCTCAGAGCTGGGCTGGGTCACCCTTGCTCATCCTCGGACACACATGCTAAGGGTAGGCTCTGATCTAACGCAGCGGTGAGTGCGTTTCTGTGTGATGCACATGTGCTTTCTTGATGGCAAATGTCACATATTTTTAATTTGGAATTAATACCATCAGGTTCAGGGTAGGGCAGCGATAAAGCCAGAACAAACCAGAGACGATTAACCTTGAACTGTTGACACGTCAATGGGAGAGTAATTGATTGTCTTGAGCAAATAAAGACTTGGGCAGAATTAAATGCACCATTTGTACTGAGCCACGTTTTCTACTCAAGTACAAGGCAAATTTAGGGTAGGAGGAAAAAAATCACCTGACCAGAGAAACCACTGCCGGACCCATCTGTAGTTTTACACTTTCTTGAAGTTTTGTGTTTATAAGACGCAAGCTGGAAGCAGGAAAAGGGAGTTGAGGAATAACCAAGCAGTCAAACACATCCATTTGCCAAGTCCTCAGTTTGGCCCACATTCCCAAAACAAGATGTTTGAAAAATGAGGCTAAATTAATTATTATGCCGTTTCTTTTGCCTTAGCAGTGCTGCTGTTGCTTTCATATGCCTATGGCTAGGCTTTGCATGAAAGTATGTTGTGCTGGGAAACATGGAGTTTCCCAAATTTCTCTTGCTGTCTGGCAATCTTCCTCTGAGAAGTTTGGAGGAGGGAGAAAGTCAGCCTGAAATTTGGACTCTTTGGATGTGTCCTGGTTCTGGCGGCTAAACTACAACAGGATGTTTTCCCATTTCTTTTTCAAAGAGGTAGAAAGCAACTAGCATGTCAAAATATGTTAGCAACAAGCAGTGATGCAGATGGGAGAGACACATTTATGAAGTATTTTGAGAAACCACTGTCACAACAGAGCCCCTTAATTCAGCTGAAATCTAATCCTGGTTTTCAGTTTCCTTTCTCAGCACAAGCCTCCCGCTGTTCAGCTTTGCTGAGTCCTCATCTGGATCTTGCACACCCCTGAGGGCAAACAAGTAGTTGGCTACTTGAATAATGAAAACCAGAAAGGATTTCATGCCCAGAAAATAAATGAGAGTCTGTGGGCTAACAAATGCATGCCCCTACAGCAGGGATGGGTATTGAAACCATGTACACAGAATATCTATTGAGACCAGTACGTAGGACCAGCAGTCGTGGTGAGGCAGAATTTTGAAAGTCTGAGTTGGATGAATAATACCTAAACCCAAGGTTGACTCAGAATGTTGAGGGACAACAGTGTCAGCATGTGCAGGTCTGCAGTTGGAGAGTGACGTTTGCTCATTTGTATTTGAAAGAGAAGATTTTTGAGCTATTTCCACTATTAGTAGAATTACTAGGACTGAGTGAAGTCAGAGTTTCAAAAGCATTTTTCCTCTCTTGCCTTTGAAACTTTTCGGTTCTTAAAAAAACATGCAAACAGAAAGTAGAAAAAGTAATTGAACCCATAGGAAGCTGAAATCCAGTGAAAAATCCGTACGCTCAAAGTAAAAAAACTGCCCAGAATCAAAGGTGGGACCTTCTGTCAGCACAGGCACAGCCTGAGGGCAGGGCGCCTGCATGAGCGCTAACCCTGGGAGGAGTCAGCAGTGGTGGCCTGAGCCCTGCCAGAGGTAGTGCAGGAGAGCTATGCGCTCCCGATATGCAGACACTTCCTCATCTGTAATCATGAAAACTTTGTGAATTCATCAAATACGATGTTTCATTGTTGTCTCAGCCAAGAAAATAACTATAGGAACACAAAGCAACAGTTTCAGAGTAACTTTAAAGGAGTGAGGAGAAAGGGAGGTACTAGGAACAGATTGTTCAACAGCAGCAGGGATGCTTTCTGGTCAGCCATACCACAACTTCATGGTTAGCAGTTTTCATACGGCTTTTCCAAAGCCATTTGGTTCCCATGAGATGGAGATTGCCAGACAAATTGGCTTTGCCTCTGGCCAGTGTGAGACACCGGCCGTGTAATCAATCAGTTCATCACTGGCTCATTGATGGAGGGTGATGTGAGCTCTCCTTGACTTGCTGAAGATCATGGATGTCTTTTATGTGGTTGGCTTCAAAAAGCTGTAGCTTAGCCCTCCTGGCTGAGGTTACCGCGTTTCAGTTCAGCGACACAACCTAATTGTGTGATTCTAAGACTTGGAAGCTTGATAAATCGTTAATTATGATACCTTTGAACGAAGTGTTTGAACTTGTCTTGCATCAGCTAGCTGCCTTCATGACTGCAGAAAACTGTTGCTCTCAAAACGAAATACTGATGAGAAACACGTCAAATAGAACAGGAACTACTAAATGAAGGAGGAAAAAACCCTCAATTAAAACAATACCTTGTTTTTTGCTGCTATATCCAGGTCTTGATAATTTTCAGCAGCTCTCATAAAATACTTTTTAGTATTTTGAAGCTAAACTTAAGAGGATAATGATCTGTGAACACTGACAATGAGATTTCATCTCATGTTTTAAATAAATTGATTTTCTTTTAAAATGTCAGACCAAACTGTCTACTCTGCTGCACTGCTCTTATGTAGATTTGACTCCACTGATTTCACTCATAATTTGTACCAGTTACATATTAGTAATGCCCCACCTGAAACATGAACAGATAGCCTTTTCTTTTCATTTGACTTTCTTCTTTGTCATACACTGGCCAGTTCTAGAAGGACTCTCACAAAGGCTGCCACTACCCAGTGAAAGCACAAGCACTGTTAGTTCCCTACGCTCCTGCGAGTGCTTGCTACCCTCTTAATCCAAGAGCCTTTCAGGTAAATCATGTTATCAGGTAGTGGGTCATGCTTTCTATTTACAAAGAGAAATCATTCTTGACATTGGGGGGAAAAAGTGATGAGGCTACCTCCAAGTGTTTGTGCTATAGTATACGATGTTCCCCTGGGCTTGCCTTGCAGTAGAAAACTGATATAATGAGTAGAATGGCAGAGAAAAGACAGAGCTTGAGGGGTGAGATGGGAAACACACTTTTCTTGTTTGGCTACTGCTTTGTAAGCTAGCAGAGAGAGAATTTGTCAAGTGTGTGTGTGGCAGGAAGTTTCCTAACTGTTGGAAAAGATCTGTTGTTAATTGCTTATCAAGTTATTGTATTAGGAGCACACAAGGAATATCTGTACCATCTTTAGTTGCTCTTGTTTCCATTTTGCATGTTTATTTTTAATCAAAAAAAAATGAGAAGCAAAACATAGAATAGATTTGAAAATAATATTCTTCCTTATAAATGCTTTATTTATTGTTATAGTGTAGAAAGGTGCCCAAACTTACTTTCCTATGTGGAAACACATGGCTGTGTTTCTTCATTTTTTCCCCCAAAACAAACAATTATATCTATAGTTAGAAAGAAAAAAAAAGATTATGCAGGATACGTCCCACTAGCATGTGGTTGTGATTATGACCTGTTTTCATGGTGACATTGTTGTGTCTAAACGTTTCAGTTGCAAGGATATAATCTGTGAAAGCCACAGAAAACCTAATAGTCCTCAACAGACAAGCAAGAGATAGTGAGACATACCTGCATCCACACTTCTTATAGAATTGCTGTGGGTTCTTGATTTCTTTTTCTTTCTTACTTTAATCTGAAATATTGGCATGGGAACAAAATTAATTTGCCCCACTCTAGGCAGAAGTGGTTTCCACTGTACGTGATTTTGAAATTCCGTGTCCAGGAGGAGGTGTTTACCCCAGCAGCCAGCTCCTACCCTGCTATAGGTTCCGAGGAGAGAAGCCAGCCTCCCCACCCCCCGCAGCCCTTCGGGGTCTACTCTCAACTGGGGCGGGGGCGGGGGCCGCGCTCCCTCCCCGTGGCGCCCCTTGGGGCCCTTCAGCACCGCGGACAGCGGCACAGCCCGGGACCCTTCAGCACCGCGGACAGCGGCGCCCCGCGCGTTCCCCCAGCCGGGCCGGGTGCTCGCCGCCCTTCCATGCGGTTCCGCCGCTTCATTCCCGCCCAGGCACACCGACAAAGCACGGGCTTTTTTTCTGCTAATAATGTTCATTCTGATGTTCACGAAGATGGTGATAACTGATTCTATAGAATGAACTTTTTTTTAAATTCGAACTAGTGTTTGAATAGGCTGCTTTCTACTAAGAAATACTCTTGTTAGAGCTACAAACATGTGAAACATACTTTTTCAAATGTGACAATCCAGTTCTTTTTCTACCCTTTCTCCATTGGTTGATGTCACAGAAAGTAATTTCCAAGATCTTCCCTGCTTTCCTCAAGCTGGGTTAGCTGCAAGTGCAACATAAACCAAATCCACATTAAAGACCAGATTCCTGCTTTGTCTCACAAGGGTACTGTTAATGATAAATGAAACATTACTCCAAGCCAGTTACAGTGTCAAGTCCATGATATTCATTCTCTAGTGTTCAGAACAAAAGCAGTGAGCACAAACTGAAAGACAGGATGTTCCATCTGAACATTAGGAGCTGCCCAGAGAGACGGGAGTCTCCATCCTTGGCCATATTCAAAAGTCATCTGGATATGGTCTTGGGCGAGCTGTGCTAGGTGACTCTGCTTGAGCAGGGGGCTCCAGAGGTGCCTTCTAACCTCAGATATTCTGTGATTCTGTAAAGGAATTGGAGTGAAATAGTTGGACGTGGAGCATAATGTTGACTCAAAGACAATAGACAACTGCAAAGAAATGTTGGCAGCTCATTCTGTTTATAATCAAGCCTCTTATTTGTCTGGAGTTCTTGTAACTTGGGGAATTTGGACTGCAACAACAACAACTTTTACTTAGTAAAAATTAGCACATAATTTACTATGTTTGCTATTGGGAAGGGAGGGATCCCTCATAAAGTAGCCAAATGGAAGGTGTTTGATTTCTTTATAAGAAGTTTTTTTTTAATATATTTTAATATCGGTGCATATAGAGCTTTGCTAGCTTCCACCACTTATCCTGTGTGTATATTCTATACTACAAATTTGGAATAGCAAACTTTTTATGTAGTTACTACTAAAATCCATAACTATATACCTTGGGCAGAATTTAAGTGACTATTTTTCATTAAATCATAAAATTTACAATGTGCAAGTACTCATAATGTGTGGGCGGCTATCTCTCCAGAAAATCAGCAGTTCAGAACGTTTTCTTCATAACTTGCAAACTTCTGTAGATGGAACAAAGAAAAAAAAAATAGCCACGCTGTTACCACATGCTGCTCAGTGAAAATTATTTAAGTCTTTGGTAGCTGTTAGCTCTTACCAGCCCTTTAATAGATGTTATTTTTAAACACTGAGTCTTCTTTGGATGAAATATTTTCCTTTGTTTTAGTTCTGGTTACCTCTGGTGATCTGGGACTGCAGTGTAGCATGAGAGTTTAGAAATGTGGAGCTTTTTTAGAAAAAAAAAAAAGTTTAGGACAGTCTCACATGTTTTCATATTTGATTTGCTCTACCAGAAGTCATCACCCTTACAGCTTAGGAAAAAAAATGTCCTGAGTGCTTTCTAACATCATATATTTATAAATCTTGTCACTTCTAGCTAAAGTGATCTTGGCTTTGTATACTGCAATGCAGTGCTATTTAGAAGCAAGAAAAAGGTCTAGGGTGAAAACTAGACTCCAGTCATGGCAGGTTTAAAACTCCTCTTGAATAATGTAGCCAGAGTCCACCCCTCCAGGGCCTGTATCTGGGGGCTGATGTCGGGATTTTTTTGCATTGTTATCTAAGTTTTATTTAAAAAAAAAAAGTGAAATTTAACATACAAGATTGAAGAGATTCTTTCAGTCTATTAATTTTCTCATGCTGATGGAAAGTCATACATCATCCTGCCTGATATAATTTAAAGCAAGACATTTCCAAAAGAAACCTGCCTTCGATCAAAAAGCTGCCTTCCAGATTCGAAAGAAAGGACTTGTGATAGCGATATCTCCACCCTAAACGTACTCACAGGGCTTGGCCCCTCTGGCTTGTAGGCAGATTGTCCCCATTTGTAGTGAATTGCATGAGTGTTCATTTCATTCATTTTTGAGGCAAAAAAAAAAAATAATGTATGTATTACAGCCATAAGAATTTCACGTTTCTTGTTATATCTTATCTCAATGGATTCCGTAACAGGCTGTGGTTGAAACAATGGTATAAAAGGGGGAAGTGGTAGAAGGCAAAGCCAGATGCCATCAGGAGCGTTCTGCTGCCCAAACCCCGTGCTAGATGGCAGACAAACTGAAGGGCAGGGTTTCCTCTTGTCCGATCTGCAGCCCTGACTCCTCCAGTAAAACTGCGGCTGTGGTATTCTGCACCGTAGTGCCATCCTGAACTGTAATTGCTGCTCTGACGCACGACTTGTGATGTAACAAGACAAAATACAAAGATTTTTAGTTCTTAATAGATCAGATCAGTGCCCGTCCCTGAGCGTGGTTGCCCTTGAACACTCTGGAGCTCATCTCTAGTAACTGACTGAAGATGGTGCACCTAGGAAGAAGGCCAGGTTAATCACATCTGGTCTTTGGGACATTTCTCCCCACTGATAGAAAGAAACTCCTTTTCCTTCACCACAGCACTTGTGCATTCCCCCACTCCCTACTTTTTCTCCCTTTCTATTGTTTCCTACCTCCCTTTCTGCCTACTACATCCCTGCAGTAACCCCCTCTCACATCCTCCCCATGTGAAACTGCGGATGTTTTCTGTCTGAATGTGAGCACGGCATAGGCACGGTAAACAGTCCTGCCGCTGCGGGTGATCTCTTGGTTGAAATTAGAGCCCTCATCTAATGCTTTCCCCCCAATTCTGTTTTTTCTGTCTCTTCTGTTCTGTTCCTCAGTTCCATCTGCTTTAGCATTACACACTAATCCTGCCCTTATGTCCTACTTAAAATAAATAGGAGAGTACACTATAATACCTTTTTTTTTTTTTTTTTTTAAAAAGCCATTGACAAGATTCAGGTTCCACATTTGGGTCACCAAAACCAGCTCCAACTTTCCAAAGAGAGTTCCTACTTTGTCTGAGGCTGAGCCCAGGACAGCTCTGGTGGGAGGGACGTGTTTGAGAAATACAGCTTTCTGCTGGAAAGGAGGGTAGGATTTGTAAGCATGATTTTGTAAGGAATTAGTAATACTGAGTTCTGTTTCTTTGCCCTTGTTCAAGCTAAGTATCGCTTCCCTTGCTTTTTTCTGTGGTGGGTTTGTTACCGAGAGTAAATATTAAACTAGTAGCAGGAGCCGTTCAAACATGCACGAGTAATCTGTGTAGCTTTAAACAGACATGGATTAAGGTAGTACACAGTACCAGCTGAGACTGTAAAATAGACTTTAACTCTGGCAGTAACCATGCAGTGTTAACAAGAGGGTGGTAGTTTGTTTAGATGGAACTTCACCAGCTCATGTGATTTGTGATGATCAGCAGAATGAGCTCCGGCGCCAAACAGAAAGCATGACTTGACTCACGGCTTATGAGTCTGTGACTCAATATTGCAAAGAATCTCAGAGACGTTAATCATGATAAATGTATTAATGCTCTTAATGATAATAAAATTTCAGATATTTGCAAACCAAAGCACGCTCTAGCACAATACTGAAGCCTGTACCAGAAAATCTCATAATTTCTTTCTTTTCTGGAAGGTCAAATGGAGAATTGTTCTCATTTCTGATTGTCTGGAATGGATCAGTAGAGCCCTCATAGCAAAATGAATCCAAAACTAAGAGATTTATGAAATAAGAACAGATTTTATGTAATATAAAGGTAGGAAGATGAGAAGAAAATACTCAGTTTGGAAAAAGACTGGGTGTTGAACGACCTCTGCCACCAGCATCTCCATTTGCTTCCTCCCTCGTGTGGTACCTTCAAAGCCACATTCCTTTCACTCAGGGATGTATCAAGATTTGGTTCTGAAAGTGGAATAAAAATCCATCTGCAGCTTTTGTGTGTTTATAGGTCCCCACACCCACAAGCACGTATGCTGACTTCCCTCCGGTGTGTTCCACACCAGCAGGAGCGAGGAGACGAAGCCGAGGTGAAAGGGACACCAAATTATTTAAGCAGCGCAATCCTAACAAGCATTCTCTTGCGTTTACGAAGTTACATCTAAAAGGAAGTGGAGCGTTGGTATGGGGAACGCTCTCTCTTTTCTACAAGGCTGGCTTCGTCAATCTGCAAACAGCAGTGTGATAAACATCTACAATGTGATTTCTATATAAATGCAGATCTTTGCATTCCCTCTTGAATAACGTAGCTGGAAAGAAGGAAAGATGAGGAAGACAAACTGAGTATTGGGATGAAAAGGGCTTAATTAGAAATCAAATATTTGGTGATTTTGTGAGAAACATTAATGCTGGTGTAGGCTATAAGATAACATTTGAAATTAAGTGAACATGGAAACAAATTATACCTTCCATTTCTTTCATCTACTTCAGATCGTTTCAGCTCTAAACATAAGCAGACAACACACAATGCTTCTGGCCTAATATTGGATTTGTCTTTTGAATGGGGATTTTATGGAGAACCAGTTCTCGCGGTGGGTTTGTGTATACGTGTGTACACACACATAATGATCCAGAATGACTGTGTGCGTTTAGCTCTCTTACAAGCAGCGTCCCATGGGGCTTTTAAACACTGGGATACAAAAGGGCCATCTCAATTCCTTTCTGCCGGTGGTAGCAGAACACCAATGGATTTCTTTTCCTTTGTGTTGCGTATATTGAATGTTGACTATCGATGCGGTTAGTCAATTTGATACATTGCAGTTTAGCAGCAGCAAAATCAATTCAAAAATTGTCTCAGTTGATGACAAAATGTCTAACAGGGGATTTCTGAACCGCGCCTCTTTGGGAATATTCAGCAGGGACATGCTCCTTGAGAGAACTGGAAACAAGAGAGAATACAGGAGAGCAAGCTAATCCCAGCTCCTAGGATGTACCGGGGAAGAGCAGGCCTTGGCAAATTCAAAATATAGAGATTTGCCCTTCCCCATGTGTGGGCACAGCGCTGCAGAAGAGGTCAGATTTACAGAGACAAATAGTTGAGCAGTGCAGAAAATGAGAATGGCTTTTGAATGGGAAAGAGAGGAAAAACCAAAAGCTGAGCAGAGGTTCTCTGCAGTTCGCTCTGACCTGGTAGCATCTTGCAGGTAACGTGTCCATGTGTCCCTGCCATCCCCTTGGCCACAACTGCTTTTCTCATCTCACGTGTGGGGTCTGTTCTGGCTTTCCTCCAGTGATAGGGACAAATTACTACAGAGAAGATAAAATAGCAGAACTGTTTTTCTTTCCAGCAACTGCTGTGGCTGGTTAATTTTTCCATCTACCAGTTATGTGGGAAGAGTACGTAGTGGTACGTCTCCAAGTCTAGATTATTTGAAACTGGGAGATTTCCAACTGCAGGTTTTCCCTAAGGCAATTAGCTTCGCTTGCTGGAATCAATTATATTCTGATGTTACCTAAATGGGAGAAAAATGTAAGAAATCTAAGTAACAGACAATACAGTCAAGATTAGTAGGACCAGGAGGAATTAAGTATATAAAATACATATAATAGAAATGTATTAGTATGTAGGGAAAACCCTGTAGAAATAGCCAGAGCCAGATCCATTAAATTATATTAATGGCTGTATCGACACTGAAACACAGCAGCATCACTTTAAGGGTATCTATTACAAAATACTGTATCTTTCCAAATGTTTTCAATTTATATCCTCCCAAAGTGGAAAGTATTTGTTTCTGCTCATAAAATAAAATTTTAAATTAAACATACTGGAAAAGTATATTTTTACCTGAATACATAGTAAATATTTTAGCTATTTTTCTCACTGCTATGAATTTAAGCAACCAAATAGCAAAAATTGCCCTGGTCTTTGGGATTCTAAATCTGTTTCAATAATGACATTTTTTTTTAGCCAGCTTGACTGCTTACGCATATGGAATGACTTCTTAGGGTCAGCTAAAGTTCATTAGTAAGACGTATATGACATTTTTGGAGGGAGAATGTGCTGAAGAGTTCTGCCAAAGGAACACATTTAAGGCAAAAGCCCTTATTTTCTTAGGCAATTTCTCTCAAAGTAGTGAATTATTTCACACTGGGGGAAAAAAAGCCATTATAATTCTAGCACAGAGCCCAAACTGGAGCAGCAAAGTGCCTCGTTGTTAGTGATTTATTTCCCATCCGCTCTGCGTATGGCGTAGGTGAGTCCAGACCGCACGGGCATCGCTTTTTGGGAAGAAGGTTTGGCAGCTCAGCATCCCTCCAGCACCACTCCTCAACAGGCAGGATAACCCCCGCGCAGAGCAGCAGAACAAGGCAGCTGATGTGCTCAGCTGTCCCCAGCATAGCGTAGCTAAACCCAAACTGACTTTCTACAACCAGCAGTTTAGAAGCCCTGAGAACATTTGCGAAGGACGTAATTTTAACATTAAGATGACGCATGAACTTTCCATACAGGAATTATAAAATCTTAGTCGTAACTTGAATTCGTCAAATGTAAATTACTATTTGGCTGGTTGACCTCTTAATGTTATCTAGCCATTTTTCCTTTGGTCAAATTCCAAGAACAAATGACTTTATAAAATCAGCTTGATCCAGGCTGTCTGTCATTTTTTCTATTAAAAAATGATCATATATTATTTCCCCGTGCCACTAATGTGCAGGAGAGTATAGTTTCCAAAATGAGTTCTTGCACAACTGGATGCTACTAGTAATAACTTGGTGAGTGGATCCTTCCCTGAGGTAATTTTTTTTTTTCACTCAAATGGATTAAGATGCCATTTTCTGATGTATTTGGTCATTGTTTTGTTTGAGAAGTAATACTGTGGATATTGGATATGGAATTATCACCTAATTTCCTACCTTCGGCAACACTTGTCATGGATACGTTATCACAGAGGGCATGGGTTTAAATAGCATAAATTTAAGCACAACCTTGCCCCGTGCCCTCCATACCGTGTATATACCCTGTATATGATGCAGCTTCCCAAATTTGCACAGAGGAGAAAGCACACGGAGGAATTCTCCATCTCGAAATAACGAAAAGATATTAACTCCGTGTCGCTGAAGAAGTTTTATTCCCAATGATTTCATTTGTTTGGACCATGTAAGCTGATATCTGTCTTTCTAATAATGGATTCGTGGGTGGATTTAACATAATTAATGTTTCAGCTTTTGAATTAATAGGGTTTCATTAAAAGTATGGATGAGGTGGCAGCTGGTAGCATTGCACTATCCAGAGAGCACTTTTATTTTCTTATTTATGAAAAGAACTCATTACTGGTTTAGTAAGCTGTTGGAACTGTTTCGGATTAGCGGCATTGATGTGACTGGTCCAGGACTTCAATAAAAAAGAGCAACACAGGATGTACAGAATAACCTTTTCTTGTGGTTGAAATCTTTTAGAGCGTGTCTTGTTAACATTTATTCTAATAGATGGAGATTTACATGTTATATTTATTCAGGTCTTCATATTTTCTCTAAACCTCATCTCTGATAGCTATCTTTTTAGCAAGACCATCTTGCTTTATCAAAGGCCTTCAGGAGATCTAAGGACAGCAGTGGACGTTTGGTTTTTATTCTGCATTACAAATTACTTCCATGATTTGTTTTATTGTGTCACTTGGTTGTCTACTGCACATGAAACCCGTTTGGTCAATGCTTAGACCTGAGGGAGGATTGCTACTTTTCTGGGGATAAAGTCTTTGAAAATATTTTCACATCTAGAGTGCGGTTGAGCCCTCCAAAGAGCCTAATTTTCTTATCGCTCTTTATATATTATATAGGTATATCTTATTCTATATTATACTCAGTTTTGCCTAAACCATGACTGCACTAGGAACAGGTTTTGGCTGAGTTCTTTATTGACCTCTGCAGGGGTGACTGCTCTTCTTTTACAACTTCTTTTGTCCTTGGTTTTTTTTTTGTGCTGCCACTAATTGCATTTGACTGTTTTCCTCTTCAGCTTTTCTTACAGCGAGGCCTACAGATAGATGTTTTACTGAGCACGGGAGCAGCTTATATCAGGGGGAAAAGATCCCTCGTTTTCCATTTCTGGGACTCTCTCTCCCTTGCTTCTGAAGTAACAACCTTTATGAGCATCTTCCACTTGATATCCCAAAACTTCCGCTGTCCCACCCAAGTAACAGTAAATTTTGAAAGAATTTCCCATTTCTTTGCTCTCATCTCGTGCTCTTTGATACAGTAATATTTTATCATTGCTGTGCTGGCTCTCAGCCCACCTGCTTATGAGATAGCCTTACTTAGGGCGTGCCTGGATCGCACTAGTTGTCCCTTCTTTGGGGACATTTAATTAAACATTTTTCCTCCTGTTGAACAGGGCAATTTCTTGGGGGGAGCAAAAATGATGGGGGTCTGAGCAGTTAACATTAGGAAATACACGAGTACAGGGTAGTGAAAGAGCAACAGGTGAGCTGTCGAATATTGCTGTAGCGTATTATATTTGACATTTTACTGCTGCATCTTATAATGCATTCTTCACATCATGTGCAACAGTCATGTTGCTTCATTATTTTAAAATTTAGAAGCTTTTGTTTTTTGAACTAAAACCCGTGTTTCCAGTTCCTCATTATGGAGCCGGTTTAATTGCATTACTCCTCTCATTGTGAGAGTGAATATGGCTATTCAGCTAGAAAAATGCTGCTAGAATAATGTAAACAGCCAAGCTTTGGTCTTTAAAATTCTATTGCTGTTCTCATAAGCCACAGACAGTGGATTATTTTTCATGGACAGACAGTGCATCCTTCTCTTGGGGGTTTTACGGACAGACTGTATAAAATGATAATGCAACGAATGGGGCACCTGCCATACTCTATCAGCTGCCTAAATCAGCTCTTTCAGACAGAAATTCAATACAGCAGAATAAGTTTCAAATAGATTTTCAGGTACAAGGTACAACAAGGAATTTCAAGAGTATTCTTGATATATTTGCACCACGATAGCTCTAAAGACATTTATGTTGCTTCAATAAAGATGTAGTTAGATGCTTGCGAGCCATCTTCAAAATAATAAAATTACTGTGGTACTCTGAGGAGCTAAGAACAATATCACATTATTATATTTGATTATGGTAGTGTCCAGAAGTCTTAGATACTGTACTGCTTGTTGGATAAATTGCCATTTTAGTGAGGAACAAAAGGAGCGTCTCGTTCTAAGGAGGGATGGAACGGAAGAGAAGGTTTTGCACGCAGGAATAAAATCATTCACGGTAATTTTATTTTTATGCAAAGTAAGTGCAATGATGAAATAGAAGTAGATTAGCATGTCATAATACTTTATATGCTCGCTTCATGGTATTTATGTACACCGCAGCGCTGTTTACCCTGACACGTAAGGACTTGCTGCGCGCATTCCTGAGCAGCCCAGAGTGCTTGCGATTTACGTTCTCTTCTGTTTAATTTTGCAAACTTGGAATGAAAACCCAAACATTAAATATTGAAGCCAAATTTCTGCAACAGGCTTCCTACCTCAGAGGAAACTGAAATGCAGTGTAGAGGTGCTACAGAGAATTCAGCGGTTTTAGTCTGGAGCTGTATTTGTTGGCTTGCAAAGCCATGATGGCCATTGCTTCTCTACCAAAGGCTGGCAAAATGCTGTGAACAGCAACACGGGAAATCCTGGCATGGCTTCTTGCCCGCTCCATGCTTGTTTGATATTTCTCTTCCTGATGGTAAGATATCTTCTAGATTTTCTTCCGAAATAATTTTAAAATTAACTTCATGAGCCAGAGTTACATCAGTTGTTGTTGGGCAGCTCTGGACATCTGTCTGCTCTTTCCCATTTCTGAGCTTTCTGAATCTCTGCAAAAAAATCCCCAAACCACTTGATTGAGACATAAATCTGCTCTAAGACAGCGTGGTAAGAATCAGTGAGGCTCAGAAGAGCTTAGATTTTGCATGTACAAATCCCAGTTTGTGTCTTCCACTTCTCTATTTCCAACCAATACATTTTACCCTGATAGACATAGTCGTTAAGTATATCTGCAAAAAACCCCTTCATTCTCTTCTAATGAAACAGATCATTTGCTGATCCTTAACCCAAACGAAAGGGAATTGGACAACCGGTGCTTTGCACACTGATTGTGACCTTTCAGGAGTGACTCTTGCTCCCTCCTGGCGAAGGCTTTGTGAGGGCACTGATCTCCTGCAAACATGAGCTTGACTCACCGCATTATTGGACATCCCCAAACCCAACCTGATGCTGTAAAAATATCTCAACGTTTCTTAGCTCACTTTCCAGAAGGTTTAATGATCCAGAAAATTAGGAATATTCACATTTTGTCAATGAAGACATGTTTTAATTTTCAATGTTCATACTTCATTTCCCTCATAGCTTTTAGCACAAGCATAGACCTTTGCTCATGAACGCTGCCTGTGGTATAGATGTCCTTTCAACTGTCCTTCTCTTTGGGAGTGTGTTTCTGCCATGCCTCTGCTTTAGACCTGATTCTCTTAAACGGAAGAGCATCGTTTCATGCATTAGAGGGCATGCACAGCGTGAGATTCTGTAAAATCACACCAAAGAAATTAGAGGCTGTTACTGAATCCCTCTCACTATGGAAAAAAAAAAAAATAGAAAGAAAGAATGCCAGCCCCACTGGCTTTCAATGAATATATTTTCCAGCATCACTGAAGGGCATTATCTGGATCTTCTACAGCATCACTGTCGCTCGTCTTAAGCCTTTACAGTACAGTGTAACTCTTGTGTGATTGAACGGTTGATGCTGACAATGTAAAAGCTTCAGAGAATTTGTGGAATCTCTTTCTGGACACACGAGCCTCACTGTAAATAATGCTTTATTACATCAACATGAGCTTAAAGCGATATTGAAAGAGAGGTGGGGTTATAGAAAGTGCTCACTTAAAACATGTCAGAACTAATAACAGCTGGGCAGGTTTATTTTAGCCAATGTGCCTTGGTTTATCCTCAAACTGTGGCTCTTCAAAGAGGGATTTAATTTTTTTTTAATTTTGTGCAAGTCTAGACTCTATGGTTGAGTTAAAAGTAATTTTTACCGTAACTTCATGTTCTCCTCCTTTCTTCCCCTTAATTAGGACTAAAAATGAACTTGAGTATAAATTTTATATTGTAGCTGGTGTTTTACCCTGTGTAAGGTGTGGTTTAGCACGTCCCTGAGTCGCTGAGCAGCAAAATCAGCGGGGAAAAGCTGTGTTTCCAATTCCGCCAGTGTTTTTGCTGCAGTGTTGTTGAGCGAGTGTTCTGGATGGATTATTGTCTAGAAGTGAACCCTTACCACATTGGCTCCATGTTTTAAACACGTGCTGTCCCCTGCAGCCCCAGGCTCCCACCCCGTTCTGAGTTCGGCACTTGGTGTTAACCGGGGCACCCATTATGGAGCTGGGGAGGATGTTGCAGTTTTACTTGGTTAAATAACAACTTGTGCTGTTTAATTTCTGTTGAACTTCATTTAAAGCATGAAAAATACATGAATTTTTGAGAATTAACATTGATGTAAATTATTTGGAAATGTGGCTATATTTTAATACAAGTGTTTGTGACTGAGGAGTAATTTCTAATTGCATGAGCAAAATGTTCATGTTTTGCACCTGCATGGACATGTGCAAAACACAAAGATACTTTTTTTTTTTTGCATTTTTCCCCTCCTTTTCTGAGAAAGTTGATGCTTAATCATGGAAAGGATTAGATAAACGTTCATGTTTAAAGAAAGAAAATACTTTTTGCATAAACCTCATCATTCCTCGACTGAAATGCACACAACCTTTCTGCTGAAATCACCTCCAACCAGAAGTTGTGCGAATAACATTCCCAGAGAGTGCCGAAGGGGGGAAAAAAAATGCATGCCTAAGTTATTTACCTTGTTTTAATATGGGTTTTGTCTCTGCTATTGCAAGCATCATATCCATACCACTATTGGGCTAAAGAGTTATTAAAGAGTGTAATATGGGTGGTATTTATGAATTGTTTTAATAAATTGTGGTGGTGAACAGAGCTATACAGTCTTCTCCATGTGAAACGCTGAGTCAAGAGTTTTAATACCCTCTCCTTTCAGCAATGCAGCTTCCTGCACTGATTTAGCCGGAGTAGAGGAGGGTTTCACAGATGTACCCCAATCCACGTGAAAGCCATGGTGACCAGTGGGCACCTAATGCCTGCTGCTCTCCTCATCCACTCTCCCTATGAGCTTCACCATAGTCCAGATGCAGAATTTCATAGAATCATAGAACCACGGAATCATTAGGGTTGCAAGGGAACTTTAAAGACTCCCTTTAGCTCAGTGTCCAACTTTCATTCCCAGCTTGATCACAGATCTAACCCTAACTTAGCCCCATCTGTTCTCCTCCTTTATTTTACTCTATGTTTTGATGCAGCTGCGTGATGACTTTCTGCTCTGCTGCTCAAGATCTGGAAGAATGCCGGAAACAGAATATTTAAAGTCTAATTCCATGAGATAGGGTAATGCCAGGTTAAATGCTAACTTGCAAAGAGGTATCTAGGAAAATTTAGGGCTAATTTCATAGACTAAGTACCGAGGGCGAAAAAAATGATGCTGTGCAGCAACTTACTGAAATAACTTGGCAAGGCTAAGCTGGAAATGGAGGTAGAACGGAGCACACAAAGAGCAGTGAGCAGGAGCACCTTCTTCAGCCTCTCTTCAGTGATTTCTTAGGGGTTTAAAACCCCCAAATCTTATATATTTAAAAACCTCCCTAGACGTTTAAGTGAAAGAAAGAGTAGGGAGTATTTTTCTGAAACTATTCTGAAATAACTGGAAAAGAGGGAATTTGTTTGGAATAGCAGGGCTCCTTGGCTTATATAATTGTGAAGAAGTTATCTATTTGGAAATAACATAAAGAGTTTATGTTTTGTAATTTCTCTTTATTGTGGAAATATTTTATGTAAGTATTTGGGTTAGGAAGATGTTGCCAGATGGAAACACAATAGTCGTGGAATTTTTCCTGGCACTTTTGACAGAATATATAATACTGAATGGCTTTATGCTAATGCTTCGCGCTGGAATTCGTATTTTATAGCTACTTTGAAATGCAAATTTAAAAAGGTTTCAAACCTGGAAACCTTGCCCTCTAAGAAATACTGTAGTATGCAAAGGAGTATTTAGCTATATTAGCTCCCAAGTAGTGCTGTGGCTGGTGTGTAAGAGGATGAGCTTTATGCTACAAAATGCGAGGTGGAAATCTTCAAACGCTGCCTGTCCTGCAGGGATCTTCTGCTTTGTCGAGCAAGGGCCATTGAACGGAACTTTTGAAAAAAGTCACTTCTTTCCAACAGGGCTGGTGAAATGTGAAGGCTCCAGGAGTCATTGTCAATGCCGTGGAATCAATGCATCAGGCAGTCAGCAATGCCCTGATGGTGGAACTGCCTCCCGGGGCACACGGGGTCTGCGCCGACGTATAGGATTGGGGTCTCAGATGCCGACTAACTCTTCACATAATATTGCAGCGGCAAATATCAAGATGTCAGAGAATCTAATTTCCTCTTGGTTACATCTCCTGTGAGGTACTGCTAAGGTCAAGTTTTACTGGTAGTCACAGAAAGAAATAGAATCATAGAATTGTTAGGGCTGGAAGGGATCTTTCCAGGCCACCCAGCTGAATCCCCCCCTGCAAGGAGCAGGGACATCTCCACCCAGATCAGGTTGCTCAGAGCCCCGTCCAACCTGGCCTGGAATGTTTCCAGGGATGGGGCATCCACCACCTCTCTGGGCAACCTGGGCCACTGTGCCACCACCCTCAGTGGAAAAAAAAAAAAATTCCTAATATCTAATCTAAATCTACATCCCTCTATTTTAAAACCATTACCCCTTGTCCTGCCACACCAGGCCTTACTGAAGAGTTTTTTACCACTTTATCCATTCAGAGCTCAGTCCCATTTCCAGGCCTCCCTGTTCTCTTTCTCCACTCATAAAATACGAGTGTGGTCAGACCTGGTTTAGGATTATTTACACTCTAACATAAAAACTTCTCCAATTAGCAGGAGTTTATAGTGACTGCAGTGATTTTTCCATGTAACCTAATGATCCTTCATCCTGCCCAGTTCTCAGCTCCAGATTTACCAGAGCAGCCAAGGGATTTGTAGCCTCTCCAGCAGTCACTGTATCCTGGCCCCTTGCTGCAGCACCAGTTCTGGCACTAGATTAAGCTTAAATCCTCAACGCTTAGAGAAAAAGAAAAAAAATTGAAATCTACCCATAGCACCCAGCAGAACAGAGTGAAAGCCTGAAGGGTGCTGAAGGGGATCCAAGGCTTGGGGGGGTTTTGGAATGGCATTCAGCCACTGCAATGAATTGCAATTCATAATCTGCTAATATACTGCCAAGTCATGGTTGCACTCTCAGTTTAATTTATAAAACATGTATTTCATTGATGTGTAAGGGGTATTTTACATGCTGGAAATATAAATGTTCACTGTGTGCATGATTTGCTGTTTCAGTATGGTGCAGTCAATTCATTCGCCATCAGCGAGCACACCAAATTAAGAGCTGACAGAAATGAAAGTGTAAAAGCGAAAGGAGCCACCTAATATTCACCTTTATTGCAGCACAGACTTTCCAATTAGGTCTTGAAAATTGTTTTGCTGGAGCTGAACTTGCGAACTCCATGGGCCAGATGCAGAATTAGTACAAATTGCTTTTGCGTAGAAACATGATCTATGACAAAACACTTTCTACATTTGCTTTTTCTTAGCAGTCTTAAGAGTGGGAAAAGCTGCAGTTGAGTTTAAGTTGTTTCATCAAAAAAAAATGTTTTTATGGAAGATAAAATTAGTGTATTCTCTGCCAATCTGCAGATGAGGAGAGGGAGTTGGTTTAGGGACTCAATAGCTACTTTGCAGCCACAGGACTCATGGAGTGCTCACAACATCCTGGTTTCTGAATCAGTAGTGGTTCTTTTCCACAATCATAGACAAAGCCAGAATTCCAATTAATTCTTAAATAGCTCAGATATTAAGAGAAGAAAAGACTCACATGGTCATTTCATCGGGTAACTTCAACTCATTTTTCGTAGCAAAACTGTAATTTCACACATCTGATCAACCTCAGCTAATCAGGAACAACTCATGACACATCCAACATGTTTGAGGTAAATTAGGGATCACCATCTGGCAGAAAGATTCCCTTAAAGTTGTTCCTTTTTAATTGAAATATGCTTTAATTAAAAACAGACGTGTCAAGAAGTGTTGTGCATCAATTACTTTTGTGACAACAATTTCCAATTTTGCAGGGACACATGCACCAGGAAAGGATCTCTCTCTTGTCTGTGGGATAATGTTGTGCCAGCTCAGGACAAGCACGGAAATAGCATCTTACGCTTCATTAGCGTAACGCGTAATATAATCAGTGACCACTTACCAGAACCCAAACTAAATATAAAATTAGGGATATTATTCATCAGAAATTGTACTTTTATGTTTTGCAATCGTGATCTCAAGATTGCACGAGGTTAAAAGCGACAAGGACAGATTCGCAGTACTCAAACTGCCCTTTAAAGGGTGTAGCTGCGTGGGGGGGTGGGGGGCGGGGAGTGCTTTGGACACAAATTATGCACAAAATTATTAAGATTGTACGACATTCATAGCAACCAAATGTGGGGTTTTTTACACATTTCATTAATCATCCACATGCCTAGTGGCTGCTGCTGCCCACACAAATAATAGCTACATGTAAATTAGGCAGAGAGATAAATGTGTGTTCTGATGTGCACAATTTTCAGAAAATCTATTCTCTTAGGTTTGAAGCTTTGCAACAGACTGCTCATCTCAGGCCGGCACGGGATGTTGTAGGGAACACCAGTTGTAGGGAGGGCACTTTAGTGTGCGTGTGTGTTTTTACATACAGTAGGAACATGCCCTCTCACTCAAGTGTCAATTATTCTTCAACAAGCCATAAAAGACTGATCTCATCCAAATTTTAATGTATGTGTTCTGTGATGGACACTCCAAGAGGCTGTAGGACATACCAATATTGACTTCTGAGCTTTCGTGAAGGCAGCCAGACTCGAGAAGTACGAGCACACTTTCCAAAGTGCCATCGTTCATCTTTATCTCACTTGGCCAGTTGCTCATTTCCCAAGTTCGTTGGGCTGTGGTCATCACAGGGTTAATTAACGATGTACAACTTCAAAGACAGGCCAAGGCTGAGGGGGACAGGAGGCTGCCCACCATATGCTTTTAAGGCAAGCGCTTTACCCAGTTACCATCTTATTTTAACAGTTTGTTTTGAAAAAGACAAAAAAAAATCCTTTGTAGCAGGAACAACTTTATTGTTGGTGACACCAGAGTCATGAAAAAAGATGACTTAGATATCATAGCCTTGAAACAGATTTTTAACAGCTGGCAGATGGGAGTTAGTCATTCACAAAATGCTGATTTAGAGCATTTGGGGAAAAAAAGGTCAGCAAGTATGAAAATCCAGTTCGTCTACCAAGTGTCCTACTGCAAACAACAGATCCACTGGTGAGAGAACGGGAAATTAGGGTTGTTAAAAACGAAGCTATTATAGCTAAATTTTTGTGACTGTGGCTGGCAAGGTTTGTATGTGGAGTTATATTTATTCAGATAACACTTGGATCTCAGATGTCTTCCCTGTTCTTCCTCTTGTGTGAACAGTATTTCTTGTTCCCATTCCAGGAGGGCAAAGCTAATGCAAAAATTGAGGAGGAATAATTTTACAGATATTCTCTGCCCAAAAATACTTTCTGTTTAATCATGTTGGACCTTCAAACTACCAAGGTATTCAAATGCGAATGAGCAGCTTACTCACCTTGCTTCATAACTTCTGTCTTGAAGGCATTTTATCAGTGTTAATTAAAAAAAAAAAGAACTTAAAAAAAAAAAAATATCTGACCCTGGAATGGAAAGTTCCATGTGGCCTTTCATAGTGAAGATTTTGCAAGACAGAAATTTAGAGTTAACTTTTTAAATATATGACTCTCTCTTTACTTGTTCCTGACCTGGAGCTTAGAATTACACCCAGCAGTACCAGTTTAATCCAAGCTGCTGACTCCAGAAACGACGGCACTGACCGATCCCGAGGTCAGGCTGGTTAGGGTTGGAGCTCAGATGCTAAGAAAGCCTTGCATCCAGCACTGATTTCATTGTAGCTTTGTGGTTGTTGCTAATTGATAATTTTTAATTTGGCCAAATGCTGGTTTTTTTCATAAAAATATTGGACCCCTTTTTCCTCTCTTTCCTAACGTTCTGAAACACAGGACGTGAGTCAGTGGGATTATACACTAATAAAAACCTCTCTGCAGTTGAGCAGGCTAACGAGATGACTCAGGCAGCAAGAAATAGTTATAGCAGAACGGAGTGAGCAAAAGATGTCCAGCTTGTCATTATTCCTCAAAAAAAAGTGATATGTGCCATCAGGTTGTGCTTTCCAAAGAACTCTGAAATTTGTTTGCTAAGTACAAGCTTTGGAAACTCAGAAACTGCCATTGGAGCCCATTTCTCATCCAATACCTGCCCCTCCCTTAGGGCTCACCTCGTCCTACTCCTCGCTGTAGGTATTTCTTCCTTCACCTACTGTTGGTTACCAGAAAGTCAGTTTGGTAACAAAAACTGATGCAGGCGAAGCAAAAGTTGATGGTTGGATGGACTGCGGGGAGGCTGGGATTTTAAGCTACTCAGATCTGTTTGTTATACAAGGATTTTCCCCTTTTCTTTAGTTTCGATCCACAAAACCTTTCACCGTTTTCAACGTGATTGATGATTTCAAAGTTGAAAAGTTTTGTCTTTAGCGCATAAGCACTGAAGTCACAGTCCACCAAAAAAAGCCAAACGTTTGCCTGCGATGTCCTTTCAGCAGGCTGCGATGTGTTCTGTAAATTGCTTGGAAAATTACAAATCATGAAAACCTTTATAAAAGTGAGATTAATGGAAATAGCATCCAAGCTATTTGAGTAATTCAGATAATCAAAATCTCTCCTTACAGGCCAGAGAGCTGCAGTCAGGAGCCCCCAGCATCCACCTGCTGTCCCACCGCTTGCCCGCCTGCTCCCGTGCAGCCCTGGCAGAGGGATGCGGTGGGGTCCAGGTCGTTAAATGAGCTCCTGGAGATGCTCTCCAGCCCACATCTCCCTGGCTTCATAATTTGGTGATCCTTCAGAGAAATCTGGCCTTTCCCAATGACCAATAGTGAAACATCCTACTCTTAGGTAGCTAAATTGAACAACATGAAAGCCTTGCTTTGTTCAGCTTGGTGATTAGGACAAAGAAACCAGAATTGGAAATCATTGCTTGTTCAATATTTCCTATACCAAGTTATCCAAAAAAATTGAATTTTGAAAACCAGCCGGTTTAGGAGATCGGCAGGCTGGTCTGGAGATGGAGAAGGTGCAGTGAACCTCTCTTCATCCCAGCCAAGAAGCCTAGAAAAATGTTTCCACAGTGATACTAAAATCTTAATAACCTGTCAAACGTGCTGCTCAGAAGACACTTGGAATGAAAAATAGCTCCAAGATTTCCAGCTGAACAAAGCAGAGTTCATTATACATCCATCAAAAGCCAAAGTGAAAGTTAATTTACCTCAAGTCACGCCGCTGATGAAAGCCAGAGCCTACTTCTTAATTTTAGACAAGAAAACTGGTAGTTTCAGCCGCAGTTTTCTAACTGCCTGCTTTTATAGGCACCGTAGCAGCAAAATCTGAGCATGGAAAGAGAAATCTGTGAGTGGCTAAATACTGGAAGGTGTATTTTATCTAAAGTAATTGTTACCTAAACATAGACACTGGGGAAAAAATAAAAATAAAACCAGAGCCCTGTGGACTACAAGTGCAAAGTGCTTAATCAACCTGATGGATGTAACTTGAGAATTGCACCACTCGGGCCATTTGTTTTTATTTGTTTTTTTTTTTTTGGACAGTCTTGTTAGGAAAAATTTATCCTATAAAATACAGTACACTGGGACCATGCCGAAGAGAAACCAATCTCCCAGAATTCCGCAGCGGCAAGGTGATTTTGTGGCCATGCCCATAAAGGTGGCTGATGTTCCCAGTGGCATGAGCCCCACGGGGAGGGCGGCCAAATTTCACCTTAAATGTCACCCGAGTTGGTCCCAGGAGGTCCCACTGGCATTCCCATGGGAGCCTGGGCACCCGTGTTGTTGGTGCTTTTCGGTGTCCTTCAAGCTATCAGACAAATTTGAGTGGTTCTCAGGGAGTTTGTCCCTGAAAATAGGAAATCCTAGCGTTAAGCTTGCACAGACCCTCTCTCAAGCTTTGCCCTTTTGCCCATCGTCACGATGTTTGCCCTGTGAGCTGTCACTCTCTTTTGGGGAAAGTTGATGTGGTCACAGAAATATTCTTGATTTTCTTTGGAAGTGACATGTTCATTTATAATGAGGACTTTTCAGCAGGCCTGCTGTTGAAGAAAAGATACATTTTCGATCCAATTTGAAGATAGTGAGAAAAGTAAAGCTACAAGTAGATGTGGCCCCTTGATTACCTCATTAAAAGCAGCGGCAGATCTCTGATGCTTCGGTGCAAGAAGCCACAATGATGACTGGTGCGAAGGAAACCTTTAACCAGAGTCGTACAGACAAATTGATGACTTACCTTTTCATGTAATTAGAAGCTGCTATCTCTAAAGTTTTTGGCAGAGAACAAATTAGGTGGGAACCTGGAATAGGAAAGAGCCATTACTCTTAAAACAGGAGGCTACATTTCTCAAGCACACAAGCTGTTAATTAGGATGTGGAAGCTAATTCAACAAAATGAGGGCAGCTTAAATTAAGGCATTTCAAAGAGAGATGAAATGAGGAAATTTTAACTCCTCCTGAGAAAGTACAAAAAGCAGATTATCGCCGAGGCTGTGCTGTCTCATGACCACCCTGTTCCCAGGGGTTTCCTCCAGAAGGACACGGGGATGGTCACCCTGAGGAGCATGGCTTGGTGTGAGGCCACCCAGAACCTCCCCGCACCATGAAAGCAAAGGAAAAAGGCAAATACCCAGAGCAGAGTTTCCTTCTTTCTTTCCACCTTTTTCTCACCAGCCTCTGAGTTTCTTCTCCCGAGACCGTTGCTCTTTATTCGTACACATGGTACGCAGAGATAAACATAAGATCAAATATTTTATTACAGCTCTTGTAGGAAAGGTGCAAATTAAGGGCTTGTGCTACGCATTGCATGTGAATGGCATAGATCCTGCCTTCGACTTTTTTTTTCATAATAAAGATATTAAAGTAAGTAGTTGATTTTGTTCCAGCGCACAGCGTTAGGTACAGGAGACGCTAATCCAGAAGACAAACTCCAGCTCGTGATGACTCATCCTCACTCCTGAGGAATTACAGTTCAGTCGGGAAAGACGTAACCAAATTAATTTAAGAATGTTTAGCCTGAAGGCACATGACTGTTTAGAAAACCTGGGAAATGTTTTCTTTGGGTAACTTTTTTAGAAACAAGGGGATTTTTGTAGCTTGACTGATCTGAGTGGAATGACCTTAAAAAAATAAATCCCTACAGCCAAACCCAAGTTCCCACGGTGCCCCAAACACCCCCCCAGGAGAGCCCAAGGGAATGGGGCACCGTCCAGGTGTACTTGCCTCATATTTTGTCATGTGGTGGAGGAAAAGGAAGAGGAGGCTGACCCGACTTGTGCCACATGGGCTGTGAGCATTTCCCACCTACCCAGCCCAAACCCAACTCCTTTTGCTGCTTTTCAAGGGGATTTGCCATCCCCTGACTTCAATCATGAGCAGTAGCCTGGGGTGGGCTCTGCCTGCACGCCCCTCATGCAATAAGTACATAATAAACGCAATTAAGTGTCTAATAGTACAAAAGTCTTACCTCCATACTGCGTATTTTTGTGATAGATGCTTCCCATTTCCTGCATAAATTGGTTGATAGCTGTCTTAGCGTTGCTTTTCATTAAAAGGATCTTAATTACCCAATACATGGAGCACAAAGCCTTGTCTCATTGGCCTCCAGACAATGGAAATTGGTGATAAAATGCATTAAATCCTTCACTGGTATCGTTTACACGTTTACAGCAGTGGTTGTGGTCTCCAGCGATAGAAAAGGCAATAAATAAAAGCTGTTAGGATTGTTCTTTTCATTATCGTGTGATTTTATAGCCTTTGGTGTCTAAACCACCCATGCATAAAATTGACTGATATCACTCATAATTACTGGAAATAACTACTCTTAATTGTTCTGACTGATATTTAAAGCTTTATCGGGGATCGCCGTGGGCTCTGATGCCACTGCTCTGTGCTGCACTAACCCGGCCACGATCCTGAGTGTGAGAGCGGGTGAGGAGGAGGCACATCTCCCCCCGACAGCAGAACCTTGCCCGCAGCACCGAGCCCATGCAGCTGGAAGAAGAAGCCAGAAAGAGCATGCAAACGCACAAGGATGTTCACGTTGCCACAGAAGGGGTGGGAGAGCGGGGCTGCAGTGGGATGCCAGGGCACGGCACCTGGGAGAAGCAGAATTTGGGTCACCTGGTGGCATGGCAATTGGTGGCTATCCGTAATGTCGATGGACGTACGTAAGGGGGAAGCTGACGGCATCGCAAAACGTGGAGGGAGAGAGAGGGAGGCGGAGGCGGCTGCGCTTGGGGCATTACTCATGTTTAGAGAAGAGTCTCGGGGAGGAGCGGCTGCGCCTTGTTGCACATGAGATCTGAAGCTGAGTGCTCAAGATTTACTAGCTGTCTCTGGAAATGGGGTGGAGGAATTGATTTTTAGTAAAAAAAATAGGTTTTCTACCAAGCCAGCTGTTTTCTACTTATATTTTCCACTTTCTGTTGAAAAGTCAAGATGTAGTTGTTGGCTTTTTAAAGAAAAGTCATGAGTGCAAATAACCCGCCATTGTTGGCTTTTCTGTGACTGGGACACCAGCATCCTTACTGGGGTCTCACTGCACCAAAAACATAGCGCAGGGGAAAGGTCTTCTACTGCCTTTGTGGAAGGGATGGCAGCAAGCTGGTCTCCTTCCATGCAGGCAGGTACTGGCTTTCCTGCCTGCAAGAATGCACAAGGACCTCACTCTTCTTTTTAACACTGGCCAAATTCTTTCATCTCCAGTCTTCCCTAGAAAGTCTCCTTGCTTTGTATTTGAATAAACTCGTTTTGAAGTAAAATTTTGAGATGCTTTCGACCTGATGCCTTCCCAATTTAAGTCAGGGCCCTATAATGGAAGAAACCTCCATCACTTCTCCTGATAGAAGGTAATTCTTTGTCATCGCAAACTTATCCTTAGGTCTGTTTTACGGCTGATGAAGAAGATCTGAACATTCTGATTCATTGATCTGTTTCCAGCCTATCTGTGACTTTGATTTAATTGCTCTAGCTTTCCATCTGAGTAAAATTGCAATGCATTAGTCAGATAATAAATTGGCTAAAACGTAGATTTATTTATTTAACCTTCTTAAAATGAAATCCAAGGAAAAGTACCCAGAATTGATATATTCAACCATGAATCATCAACTCTGAGCTTGCTGATAACCCTAAGGAGGAGAAGTGCAAGTCATCGAGCTCTGTTTCCCCGGGAGCCCCCATGAGGTGACGTCGCATTGGGGCAGGGGTGACACCAACGCAGCCACCACACTGTGGGACCAGCCTCATGGGCACCCGGGACTCACCAAGCCGTATGGGAAGAGTTGCACTTACCATCCCGTCCCTCCTTCCACCAGCTTGACTGGGCAAGGCAGGGGTCCTGTACAGTGGGCACGTACAACACTGAGGTTTGGTTTACCTTGATGGGTTTTTTCGGGGTTGAGTTTCTTGTGTTGTTTTTTGGTTTTTTTTTTTTAATTTTTGTTCTTCTGTCATGTTCCCTGCTGCTTTACTCTTCTTCACAGTAGATTCCCTGGGAATGTTACATATGCATAAGGAAAACCAGAAAGGAGGCTTAAATCTGCAAAGCTATGTGCAGTGCATTTTAGTTTTACCTTTCACACAATCAATCATGCCTTTAAGTGTAGAAACTGTTGCAGACCAGCCTGAGATAGAGTGTAATTTTTTTTTTCTGCTTTAAGTGTCTCTCGGTTAGACAGTATTTTATGAAAAAGCAATGCCTTACTAGTCAACATAAGGAATGTGGAGACATACCTTAAGGAGTTTATTTTAACTGTTATGCATTTAAATTGTTCCATTAGAGTGGACATGCTCTCCCCTCTGACAATAAAGATCAGTCTTAAGAGAGAAATGTAGGCTCTTCAAGGAATTAATTTTGCTATTTCAAAGTTTATACGGCTACTTGTTTTACGAAAACAATGATTTTATACAAATGAAGCAGCCTTCAGTTTAACCTTTCTGGCCATAGATTTATTTTCCGCTATTGCCATGTGATGTTATTATCTATTATTACAGATTTACAGAATAAATGAGTTAGCAGCAACCTCCAGGCACTGTATGGGTTCAGACTTCTTGATTACCTGCCTTTCATTGCTCTCTACCAGCCACCAGCTGTTACAAGGACACCAGGAGCTATTCTGAGCATGGGAAAATAGAGGTGGGGGACACAACATTTTCCTGTAATGGCTTTTGTCAATATATGATAAGAACAAGAGCTGAAATAGGAAAGGCAGGGCATTTAATGCCTGTTGTGTTCAGTCCTGCTTCCCCTTCTAAAGGATTGAGGAGAAATTTAAAGAGAAGTCAAACTATTAAAAACCTCTTAAAATAACTTCTATGTTCCTAAAAAATATTAATACTTGAAAGCTATCTCTGTGAAAGTCTAAAGACTCGTTACGAGAGGTAATGCTTGCAGGACTCTGAAGCACGTTTGATGCCAGAGACCAACTGTACTCACCATGTTCTCTAGAGGACCTAAAATCTTCCAGATTGCTTATTAAATGGCAGCTGGGAAATAGCTATGGAGACTCTTTGAACTCATCATAGCAACATTTCTTTTACAGAAATAAGCGTTGCGATTTTTTTTTTTTTTTTGTGCCAGCAGAGAAATGGGACCATTCAAAACCTTCCATGTGTGGGAAGAGAAGAGAGAGAGAGAGACTGAGATCTATCAGAAAGCCAGAGCAGCCCAGGGCTGGGGACACATGCACAGGGTACACAACGCAATGACGTCATTGCAGTATTTGCTCTGGTGTGGTTTGACCAAAAATTTCCTCTTGGGCTTGATAAAATTCCTTAAGAACAATTTATAGACAGATGCTTTGGTTCAACATAGCAACATTTTTAAAAAGACAGTGAAAACTTCCTTGCTCACCTTGACTCAAGGATATCTCCTGTTCATCAAACCTGTCGTTAGCACCCTCTTTCTTTTTTTTGCTTTGGCGTGACGTGCCCAGCCAGCCAGGCGAAGCAGGGGGAAAGCAGATGACTCCTGTTTGCAGGATAAGGGGCTCCCAAGTGGGTTCCCTAAATGTTATGAACTCACAGCCGGGAAAATGAGAGTCGTACTCATTTAAAGAAACTGGCTAAGGTTTTTAGAGAGGTTAGGCAATGTTAGCACTGTGTTGAGTACTGACATGGCTTACGATGGGTCTGGAAAAACCAGGAGATCTGGGCATTTACTGTGTTTCAGTGCTATCCAATTTTTTTCAACATTTGGACCAACGAACGCTTGTGCAATTCCGCAAATAATTCTGGGCAGAGCTGGTAAAACAGGAGACAAGCATTTAGTCAATGCTCTTTATGCAGTATTTGGCCAAGGATGGAGCAGAATTGGGTGCTGTCTCTGCCAACCTGCTCCTCAAGCAGAAGGGAGCACTGGGGAGCAGCACAGGGCTGAAACTGGGCAACTCCTGCTGCTTTTTCTTGAAAACTGGTCAAGGGTGGAGAAGACATCTTCCAGGGAGTCCAAGGGACTGTACAAGCAGAGATGGAGCATGATCAACGTTTCTTTCCAAATGGTAAAAAAAAAAAACAAAAAGGGGATTGATAAAAAGAAAAAAAAAAAAGAAAGAGAAAAGAAGATATATATGAAGAGTTATGACATTTCCATTGTCACCTACCTTTAATTTTCAGACTAATTTGTTTCTGAGGGTTATGAGTTTTACTTAGATGGAGGATATGTATTAAATCAACCTGGTTTTGCCAGGATCTTAATTTAAAACCTCACCCCTTAAATTATACAGCAGTTATCTGACAGAAGGATGATTGAATTAATGAGTGATTATTACGATATCCTTGATTTGAAAAATTAGAAAACAACACCTCCTTCTGCCCCCAGGAGATCTGGCTGTTTCATTAACAATTAATAGAAAAAAACTGACACTGCAAGAGCTGCAAATTATGCTCACCATGAGTGATATAAAGCAAAGAATGTTGGACTCCAATATATTTGAAGTATTTTCCCTTGAACCTGCCAGCTCTCATTTGAAAAGTTTCTGTGTCCACTCACTATTTTGCCTGATGGTAGATGGAAAAATGGGAACCAGGAAAGTAAATTCTTCTTCTTGCCACTCCTGGTGAGAGAAAATTCAGTACCATGAGGGTGATTTCTCTTTCTGAACAGCTATGGTGGTGTTCAACGAGTTTCTTTCCACATGAGTTTTCCAGGTAAGGCTGCGGCGGCACACAGGGGTGCCTAGAGATACATTGCTCTCTGGTTTTATTTCTCACTTAAATGACAGCGAGCATTTTACCGAAGCCATTTGGTGCAGACTTGAAACTGGTTTCCTCTCCTGAAAGCTCAAATAATAAGGTGACACCGGAGCACCACGCTCACCCAGCAGACTTCTCTCCTTATTTTAACCACGCTCAGAAAAGCTCCGTCGCAAAATCACCATTAAATTGCCCATTTGTGTGCCCGCAAGCAGCTGGGAGATCATAGACTCATAGAACCCTTAAAGCTGGAAAAGACCTCCAAATCTCAAGTCAACCCAACACCACAATGCCTGCTAAACCATGTCCTGGAGTGCCACATCTACATGTTCTCTGAACACCTCCAGCGATGGTGACTCCACCAGTGGCCTGGGCAGCCTGGTCCAGTGCCCGACCACTCTTTCAGTAAAGAAATGTTTCCTAATGTCCAACCTAAATGTCCCCTGCCGCAGTTTGAGGCCATTTCCTGCCAGGATTAAAAAAAAAAAAAAGATATTATGTGTACTTTAGCCAGATCCCCTTGCGTTTTGCTTTTGCCCCACCAAATTGCGTAATAACTCTGATAGCGAAGTCTGATGGAGCACTAGGAGCCCTCCCAAGGGAGGAAAGTTACTTTCCATGAAGCGACTAAGGTTGGTTTTTGTTAGCATTAGGAAAAACAAAGAGGAAAAAAAAAAAAAAGGAAAAAGTAATAATCCTCTAGATGCAAAAAAAAAAAAGAGAAGTAAAGAAAGTTGCTGATCGGGTCCATCGTTATTTTGGAGATGTTACCTGGTGTTTCTGGGCCCCATAACTTGATCGAGCAGGGATCTTGGACAACTTTTTAGATGCTTTAGTGCAAGGAATGTGTGTCAGCTGTAAGCATGAGCTCCAGGGAACACAGTTACCGCTCCCTAAGCCCAGACTTGTTCTCACACCGTGATCCAGCACAGCTAGGTGAGGGATGCTGGAGGGTTCATTTAACATGATTTTACACAGTATCAGCGAATTCCTTTCCTTTTTCTCTCCTCAATAATTTATCTGCTCTGCCATGCAAATAATTTCTAGTATCTCTCCAAGGAGTATTTATTAGCACAGATGTGCTGCCCATATGCAGCTGCATTAAAACACCTGGGCGAGGGCTATGGCCGCAGTTCTTCACTAAGAAAAATAACTTCATGTGTGGCAAGTGGTGCTGAGAGAAGATTTTGATGGAGCGTAGCCTTCCTGGGAAATTTTAAAAGGCGTTGGGCCATCTTCACATGACTTCTTTTTAGTTGCTTACGTGCGATAAGACATATTCTGAGCAGAGCACACAAGCACCAGCATCAAAAGTTGTAAAGTTGGTGAAAGTTCCTTGTGCTTGCCGTAATCTTCCATATCCTTGGAACCATTCAAGGCCGGGTTGGCCGGGGCTCTGAGCAACCTGATCTGGTTGGAGATGTCCCTGCTCCTTGCAGGAGGGTTGGACCGGGTGGCCTGGAAAGGTCCCTTCCCACCCAAACCTTCTGTGATTCTAGGATTCTATAAGCAAGTTTGCAGTGGCTGTTGCAACAGCAGAAGGCAGCAGCACCATCAGATCTCCAAACCTGCCTCTGTTCTGACAGAGAAGGGACAGAAATGTCTGAAATTTAATGTTTTCAGTCAACACTTTTAGTGGTTGACCATAAAAATGGCAGTCAAGAATTTTTCCAGGGAATTCCTCGTGCAGTCAGTTCATGCTGATGCTCAGGCTTATCAATACCTGGGCACAGCGTATCAATACCACTCCCTTGAGATGTTCCTCCCAACCTGAACAAGAGCTGGAGGCACTCTGAGTACAGTATTAAGTCTCCTGAAGGGAATAAGCTATAAATCAACACACTCTGCATACACACACACTGTTAATGAGCTGTGGACCATGCCTGGAATAAAAAAAGGCTCCTAATTGATATAAAATATTTATTATATTGAGCTTCCAGGCACTCATGCGTGGGAAGGTGGAGTTGGAGCCAGTGGCAGGTAGAACCTGCTCACGAGCATCAACCTGGCTGGGAGGAAGAGGGGGAAGGAGGAGGTGGATGAAGGGCTGATGTGTTTACTCCACTCCTCTCCGCCATGTCCACACGACTGCACGTTAGCCTGTCGGTATTTACTCTGCCATTTTATGTTCAACTGAGCCAGCGGGTCAATTAAAAAGTTATAGACTGCCTTACTGTAATTTACATTAATTAAAACTAAATGGCTCCATTCCTATGGTGTTAATCATTAAAAAAAAAAGTAAATCAACACCATATTTTCACTTCAGCATGATGGCTCGTAGGTTGAACTTTTCAGAGGTATTCCTCAGAGGTTTCCTCTCCCATCAGAACCCCTTCAAGACCAGAAATACTGGTTTTTTTTAAGAGCTGCTGCTTTCCTGTTGATCATTTTAGCAGCCTCGGAGAGGCAATATGCGCATCCCCGCCAGCCTTCCCCAGGGAAGAACTGCACGTCAAAACAGCACACAGCCGCTTTGAAACCGCTCCTCTCCTCACTCCTCCAAACTCTCCCATTTCAAATTAAACGAAGCAACTGCCGAGTTTCCAGGCTGCTGCATGGCGGAGCCGCAGGACCCGGAGACCCTGCCTGGGAGCTGACAGCTGAGCTTTGCCAGGATTTTTGCTTTACTGGTTGCAGTGCTTTCAGAAAACTTCCTTTCAACTACCTATTTAATGGGATTTTTTTTTTTTTTCCTGGAAAAAAATTAATTCTTTCAAGGTCTGCAGCAAATATTTCTAGCTGTTTGGATGAAGCGTTGCGCTCAAAAAAAGGGGAGGTAGAGGCGGTGGATGGAGATGCTGGCTGGATTCTTGGGGTGCAGAGGAGCAGCTCTATTATACAGCCAAGGAGCAAATATCATATATTTTTGAAATGTTGAAGAAAGACTGCTCAGACCATCACGTGCACGTGTCCTGGTTACGGTGAGGGTGCAAGGGGACGTGCGAGGCGTGGAGGGAGAGCAGGCGGCGTCCCCCGGCTGCGATTCCCCCGCGAGGCTGGGTTGTGCTGGTCTCTTCAGCGATGTGTGTAGCTTTTAATCAGGAGATGCGTAATTGTGTGTAATTAAGACCACTGCCTTCGGTAATAGAAAGCATGAAAATAGTAAATAGAGAAGTCAAGCGTGGATTGAACCTTGAGCTATTAAGTGGTGAAATGATTTAGTGAGGCAGTGGTTTTCACCGGGAAGCCGGTTAGGTTTGTAAGGCGTTTAAAGGCAATTATGTCAGGTGGCGGTGGGGGCTTAACGAGCAGCTCCTCAGCTGGAGCAGAGACATCCCCACCTGGTCTGTGGTGTTGGTGATGGAGGTGCTGATTGGTGCTGTGATGGTAAAAGAGCTGCAGCAGGAGCCTGGTGGGATGGATGAGAAGTGTTCTTTGTGAAGAGCTGTGATCTGGCAGTGTTGGGGAGAAGCTGCCTCCAGACCTGAGGAAGGGTGTGGGCTTCACCTCGTGGGATAGGAGCACATCTCTGGAAATCTCAGGTATGGTTTTATGCTTCTGTGCGTAAATTTTCCTGTTCAGGGCTGTGTTTTCAGAGCCAAACAATGAGGTGTGTGGAGGCAGAGGGGGGAAGGTCTCTGCCCCCGTAGCAGAGGGTGGGAGCTGCTGGCAGCGCAGCAGCTGGGGGAATCCCTCAGCCTTTGGGAATGGGACCCAAAATAAATCCTGAGTAATCCAGGAGGTGCAGATAGCAGTGGATGTGCCACTTTGTTTGCTCTCCTTGTCAGACTTTGTCTTTGGTTGGAGTGGTGATGCTGGGGAAGAGCAGGGGTTGGTGAGGAGGATGACCCAACTATCTGTGACCCATGGAGCTCCCCTTGCAAAGAAGCTCCAGAAAAGGTTTTGGAAAGAAATACCGCTTGTTTGCACCCTTCTCCCTTGGTAAAGAAAAGGCTCTGATGGTCTGATCTCTGATGGTGGCTGTGGGACTCTCCTTCCCCCTCAGGCTCCTGGCAGGAGTGATGGGCAAGGACCTTCACCCAGGTCACCCATGGGGCCACCCTGCTCGGGTCCAGAGCTTTGCCGTGTGTCGGTGTGTGGGGAGGGGTCTGCCTGTCCAGCCTTGCCTGAAGCACTTAGCAGAAACAGCGTGCAACTTCTTGTGAGGTGAAACATGAAAGCGCCTTCCAAATCTGCACTCGTAACCCAAACGAAACGGGGCTGGACAATGCGACTGCCCTCCAGCCCTGACACGAGCATGCATGTGCCCCTTGGGGGTCTGATGCACAAGGGAAAAAAAAAAAATAACTCTACTGAATTTTTCTATTTCCATGTGTACAACCCTCTGGTGTTAAGCAAATGCTCTCCTAGTGACAATTTGGGAGATTTCTGAGGAAGCCCCACGTTCCCTGTGGTGCGGCAGAGAGTATCTGGATTGCTCTTTTTTAGAGGATCTCTCCAAAAGGCTTTAAAACTTCAAGTGTAACAGCACATGTCCTGACTTTGTGCAATTTGGGGGTAAAAGAAGTAGAGCTAGTGTCAAACCTGTCTTTGACCTGAGAGGTGGGACAAGATTATACTGGGGCAACTGGAACTGGTAGCACAGGGATTATATTTGTGCAGCCGAGAGGCACAAAAAACTGTTATACCAAACTCCCTGTTTGTACTCTGAAAATTTCTCTTCTCCCAGTAACAACTGGAAGCTGAAGCAGAACAAGCTTCAGTATTTTCGTGAAGTCTTGGGCGATGTGAGAGCCTGCACGTTGCTTTCCCGAGTAGCTTGTCTATCTGATAGGCATAATGGAGACAATTAAGCCTGTTTTTCTTTTTTTTTTTCTCTTTTTTTTTTTTTGTTGTTGTTGTTGCTCATAGTACGATGAGAGCATTCGAACCGTTCCCGCAAACAAGCTCTTCAATCATGTTTATTGTTCCTTGATGTTCTTCACAACATCTTAAACCTTGCAGCTGCATCGCGTTGAGTCTCTGCTGCACGTCAGGGGCTTCCTAAATGCCCGTGCTGGAGCTCAGTCAGTTAATTACTGCCGTTAGAGGTTATGGCTCGGGAACTGATAATCAAAAAATGGTAATGAAATTCATGTTCCAGAGCTGGACATTAGAAAGATGCTTTACGGAGGAGCAGGGATGGTGTGTGCAGCCAAACCCCAGGGTTGGGGTTATGAAGAGAGATGTTGGTAGGCGGCTCAGCAGAGGGAAAACTCTGGTTGGCTGTGCAATTTATGTGCCTGCCTATAAAACTGAGACCAAACTCCTCTCCCGTGAGGTGGTATTGCCATAATTATCCAGGTCACCTTCTTTTTCTTTTTTTTTTTCTATTTTTTTTTTTTTTCCTGATTATAAGAGTATTTGATAAATGTTGCTTGGCTGGTTGTTTGGGGCTTTTTTTAGTCATTGAAAAACAAGCAGTACATATCTCTGGTCATAACGTGAACTCTGATTCGGTGTAAGCCTCTGGCATCCCTGCAAGGCAGGAAACGGCACACCATGAAAACAGGTCCTCGTGAAAGTGGAGAGTGCGCTTGGAGACCTCCAGCCCCAAGCACCGCCGTGAAGCGATCAAACCACAAGATTGGTTGTGACCTTCTGATGTTTTGTAACTGCTCAGCATTTATTGGCAGGATCTGTTCCACTAAAGCCTGTTGCTAATGTCGAGTTGATTGGGTTAGGGACCTCAGAGAGGACCCAGATCGTGTTAGGCCATCTGGGGGAGCGGAATGGGTCTGCAGTGTGGGGTCTTGTTTCCTTTAAACGCACCACACTGCTTTTTCCTCCAACGTATTGAATTTAATTTGACTTTCAGGGGCACCAACCTGGGTTTCCTCATTCTAAATGACTCTTTGGATTCAAACCACCATGGGAGGCTGCAGCCTCTGCAGCGCTGGACAAGCTCCCCCTCCCCAAAGAGACTTTCCTGATGCTTGGAGAGCGTTAGCGGCCATACGTACAAACAGCCCACCAAGCCAAATGTCTTGGAGCAAATGGAGGCTGGACAGGATAAGTTCTCCATCAGACATCTTAATTAGTAACTTCTGCCCATCTCTGCAGGGTGAGGAGGACCCATGGGATCCTGCTGGGCAGACTTACGTTGGTCCTGCCCTTCATCTTGGGGTCAGGATGAAGTGTTATTCAGCAAATGCCAGACCTGGGGCCCATTTGGGGTCACCCCTTGGATCTGAAGCAAGACACCCAAGTGCATCGTGCCTAAAATATTCCCTGGGGGTGGAAAGGTGGGGGCAGAAGAGGGAGTAGGGAAAAGCACCTTGGTTAATCATTGAAATAACCACTTAGTGGGCAGTTTTAACGCAGAAATGTCATGTGTAACTTGGGTCGCGGGGAGTATGCAAGCTATGAACTTCATTAAATGCTTTATGGCCAGGTCTGCGTCCGTCTGTGCCAGAAAGTGGTGGCGAACCACTGGCATCAAACCTGGCACCGCGAGCTGGGCTGGCCTCACCAGGAATGGGTGAAGCACTAGCCAAAATACACTTGGCAGAAGACGCAGGAAAAAACTGGCCTTTCCTGCTCTATGCTCTGATTCTGGGGTGCGCTTACAGAAAAACATGACTCGGGTATGGCATTTCTTTGCAATAAGTGCATATCAAAAGGCAGAAACTGAATAAGAGAAGTCTTCGTCATGCTGAGCTACAACTGCTCTTTCTGCATCACAGTTTTGGTTTGGGGCTGCTTCTGGATTCTTTGCAAAGTCTTATCCATGACTGGTACACGTTTATTATGGTATGGGGTCTAGATACCGTATTTCGCATCTCTTGATGGCTGTAGGATTCCAGTTCTTTAACTCTGCCTGTATTTGTTAGCAGCTCACCTAGCTGCTTTTTTTAAATTTATTTATTTTTTTTTTTAATTCCTGCAGAATATGGGAATGTTGGGTACCTCCCAGGGGTTAAAGCTTGCTTAGCATCATTCTTTGGGACCCTCAGTGCCCAGGAGAATTATGCACGAGCAAGCGTTGCTTTGTCCGCCAGCAAGCACCCACGCTGCCCAGAGCTGGTAACTCCAGCCAGAGCTGAAATATCTCCATAACTGTACAATCCTAAGCACATTTGGCTTAATTTTGCTTTTCTTTATTACCAATATTTCTAGAAGAAAAATAACGATGGCAGTATTTTTTTTATACCTCAGTTGCACTGGGATTTTCCTAGGGCAAAGCCCTGTGCCTGCACCTTCCGTGGCAGGCAGTTCTTCTGCAAAGCGCCTGGGGAGGGACTGCCAGGCAGAGGATAAACATTGCCACAAGGTCTGACCCTAGCACTGGCTTTTTTTTTTTTTTTTTTTTTTTTTCACTTATTTTTAACTAGAGCAAGTCTTGCAAATGTAATCAGCCTGCCCATGGTAGCTCTGCTGCTCTTGGTGCTCCCACGATGCTAGGGCTCATCCTGAATTAAAAAGCAATTTAGGGCTCAATGTGTGTCTCAAGCATCCCTTTTTGTTCATCCTTTTTACACTAGATCAACAATTATGAATTCGGCAAGTTTTAATTGCAGTCACTTCTCTGTAAGAAGTGTAGAACAAGCCACACCACTGATTAATTTTACACTTTGATTAAACTGTGAAAATGCAACATTTTTATTTTGATCATGCCGCACATATATTTAAGTACATTTACTGGAATTCCACTGCAGGTCCATGTGAAAACCCAACGGGAGAATGGCTTCTGAGGCTTTATACTGGTGACCCAAGTGGTTTAAAAGGTGGTGGGGAGGGAATGAGTAGAAGGGCAGTCTTATAAGATGGTCATTATCGATTCTCCACTAACGAGCATGTGCTATAATTCATGCCATGGGTGCTGGTAGTGTGCAGTGAGGCCAGCTGTGTGCCATGGGATGTAGGCGGCTCTGCACATCTGGGTGGTGCCCGGCTCCACTCAAGCATTTGAGGATTTGGGGCCCCAGCTGAGAGCAGGCATAGCTCCCTTGGGTGAGAAACCCCAGGCTGAGGGATTGCATATCTCCACATCAGGCTTGCAGAACCCATAGCAATTAAGGAGCCTACTTGAAAAGCACATTTTTAACCATTTTCCTCTTTCTTTTAAAACACAGCCATGGCTGTGGCACGTGATGCTCTGCTATGGGGAGCAGCAAGGTGGTGGAGCAACAACCCCCAGCCCCAGGGGACCCTGGGGTGACACATGACAGTTTGAACAGGGTCCTTAATATCTCTGAAAAATGAAATCCTGACTGATCCCAGCAAAGCATTAGTGTGGGGAGGGGGAAACTTACTACAAGTTTACTCATTTGCCAGCTCACCATTGAGGTGGGGATGGTGGTGGTCTCTCCCGCATGCCCAGAAGCACCTGCTCACCTGCACTACGGGGAAAGGTAAAAATGTCCCTACACACCGAAATTACTCGCATCATGCTGACGGATATGCCTCTGAGGAAATAAGGAGCGGTTCCAGAAGTTCAGCTCCTGTTTTAAATTAGATCTGCATAAGCAGATCAAGCAATTAGCTTTGCCTGCAGCTTCTCTGATGCTGGTGTTTTCTCACTTGCATCTTAAAATTTTGTTCAGACAATTATTCCAAAATAACAGGGGAAGCAAACCAGAGGCAATTAGTTGGCACTCGGGTGTATTGCAGGGGATGTTCTCTCCACGGAGAGGACAAAATGCTGTCGTAGGGCTGAGAGGGAGAAATCAAGAAGGGATGGCCAGCTCAACGGTGCCTTAAACAGCGGAGAGTTGGGTTGGGAACAAAACACGCACAAAACCACGCTGCCTGGAGCACGCGGGTAAAACGCTACTGTCACTTCTACGGTCACGTTTTCCCCGACTTTGCCAGAAATATTCCTCAAAATCTGGCTGCTTTTGTTTGTTGAAGCAGTTCATTTGCAACCACACCATTGGTTCTATCAGGGTCTCCACTGATAAACGCGCTTCTGCCTTGCAAATCAGCTCAGCAGCTCGGTGGTACGCGGGTACCTTACGGCTGGTTCTGCCTTCTGCTGCTTCTGGAAATCCCGGCTGAGGTGGACTCCAAGCGTTAGGACAAAGGGGAAGATGCATTTACAGTCGGTATTTCCTTTCTCTCCTCTATCTCACAACGTGATTATCATCTAGTATAACAAAATTACCTCCTTGATTGGATTTGATTCATGTAAAACCAGTTGTGGTTTTTTTTTTCCGGTTAACTATCCTGATAAATACAAGAGAGGTTGTAGACTAAATTAGTTCTAAGATCAGAATTTTATTGCCTTTTAAATATTCAGTACTCCTCCGGGCTCAAGCTGAACACATTTCACCTGTATGAAGTCTATGCCTGTACGAAGTCGCTATGTATTTAGACATTATTTTTGTTATCTGGTTGTTGTGAAGGAGGGTTTTTTAAAGTTGCTCTGTTTTGATCACTGGGAAGAAAAAAAAAAAACAACCAACTGTGTTCTCAAAATTATGTAAGAATTTAATTTAATGCAACAGTTTATAGTACAAAAAAAGAAATAAGTATTGTATTTGAGACTCTCTTATACCTTACAATTTAGTTAAAAATTCTGAGGTGTGTTTTTTGGTTCTTTGTTTTTCCCTTCTCTTTTTCAATTCAGTTACAAGCTCTAGGTGTGCTTAGTAATGTGCATTTTTAAGGAAAGATATATTGGGTTAAATTGTCTATCGCCTTTGCAATCTGCCTGTGGAAAGGACAGCGTGAAAGCCATCGGGAAAGAAAGGATTTGGCACAGAGAGATACCTGCATGTTGTGGTGGAGTCCTGCCCGGCGCCTGGAGGCCTCTGGAAATAGGAAACAGGATGTGCTCTGCTTTCTAGAGATGAGGTGGTTTCCTAAAATGCACATTGAGAATTAATTTATAGGAAAAATCATAGATACCAAAGAAGTTAGGCAGGAACGCACCTTGTTGCCTCCTCATGTCTTAATTCACATGGTAAGGAAAGGAACATACAGTTTATACGATCAATTATATTTATATGAATTTATAAACAGCCAACGTTATTAAAAAAATATCTGAATTTTTCAAACTCTATTTCATACTTTCAGTAATTTCAGACAACAAAGAGTTATAAACTCAATGGTCAACATACTGCTGTTCCGCTCTTGACCCCCTGGAAACACAGTAAGATAACTTTCTGTAGAAGTTGGACAGCTATTCTGAAATTCAGTTGCTTTACATCAGTCTTGAGTCACCAGCTGATAAAAACACAAAGTAGGATGGGACCTGCCCTGTGAGGAAACATCTCGGTTCGTAAAGATAGAGGCTGAAATGGAGGAAGTGTGAGCAAGCTGTGAGCGATGGAAGTGGTTTCTGTAAAAACACAAACTGGGTGAGAAGGAGCCCACCTCGCTATTAGTAAGGAGAGAGAGAAGAGGATGTGGGTTTTGGTTTGGGTGGGTTTTAACCAATTCGGTGATTACTGGCACTTCCCTTACCACATCCCTGGCACCCTGTTGCTCACAACTGATGGCAAGGACCATGCAATATCCTCTGTGGTCGAGCACTGCCGTGACTGAACTTGAGTTTAAATGGAGTTTGCAGCTTCCCAAAGATCTCCGAGACCAGAAGATACCAGGCAGGGTGTCTCTCCATTTCCATGGAATGAGCAGTTATCAGCTCTAAATATCAAAGCTTAATAGCAGAAACTATGTGTGGTATTACGGCAATTTGTGCTGCGTTCAAGTGACGCGGAGTAGGGAAGCCAAATCATTTACCTCTTGAGACAAATTATTCACCGTTATCATTTGAGTGACCTCATCACACGCTGCCGTGGATCGAGGGAGATTATCCATGTCGCTGTGCAAACAAATTAGGGATTCCTCTTAGGAAGAAAATCTCTGAAAGCATAACGCATAATTTACATATAATCAGAGGTATTAATACTAAAAGCTCTCTTGGATTTTAGAAAAGGGGAAAATCTGTCATATCAGCACAACCGCTGGAAGGGACCTTTCCAGGCCACCCAGTCCAACCCCCCTGCCAGGAGCAGGGACACCTCCAACCAGATCAGGTTGCTCAGAGCCCCGGCCAACCTGGCCTGGGATGTTTCCAGGGATGGGGCATCCACCACCTCTCTGGGCAACCTGGGACAGTGCTCCACCACCCTCAGTAGGAAACATTTCTTCCTTATATCCAATCTAAATCTACTTCCCTCTCATTTAAAACCATTACCCCTTGTCCTGTCACAACAGGCCCTACTGAAGTGTTTCTTCCCGTCTTTTCTGTAGGCCCCTGATGGAAACTGCTCCTAAGACCCTCTCCTCTCCCTGCTCCCAAAGGCACTGATAACAGTTACAGTGCAGATCTCCAGGAGGTGGATTCCTATCCCTCACATAACTGGGACT
This sequence comes from Chlamydotis macqueenii, assembly GCF_036417535.1. Classification (NCBI taxonomy): domain Eukaryota; kingdom Metazoa; phylum Chordata; class Aves; order Otidiformes; family Otididae; genus Chlamydotis; species Chlamydotis macqueenii. The sequence goes on along the minus strand of NC_141564.1, from coordinate 25,589,128 downwards.
GGGAGGTGTTTTATTCCTGAAATTCCCTGTGGGCCGGCTGGTCCCCACCAGCTGTGTGCTGTGGGTCTGAAGGCACCCCTGGCTGGGTGCCCCCCAGACCCAAATGTTGTTACCCTCACCTCTCCCCAAGACCCTTGCACTTTCCTGACTGATTCCCAGATTTATTCCTGCCTCACGTGTGTACCAAGCAGGGCTCAAGTTGATGCAATTAGTGTAGATTTAACGAAGCAGCCATCTGCACAAAGACAACTGGAGTGTAATTTCTTCTGCTTGGAGGAGTCTGTATCGTGTGTTGCACCTTGCTTGTCTTGCCCGTTCGTTGGGGGAAACCCCTTTCAGCCCTCCCTGCGCTGCCCAAACCCCGAGCTCCTGCCGTAACAGCGCTGGGAGCAGCAGTGCCCTTGCCTCGTTACAGCTGGGTGGTTAATTGCAAGTAGAGCAACGGTCCAGTTGGACCATACTGGTGTCCCTTTATAACCCATCCACCGTGTCCAGCCACGGCCATTGTAACCATCACGTTTGCTGCTACCTTACTCACACCTGTGATGCAGGTGAATGAGTGTTTAAAAAAAAAAACAAAACTATATCTTGTGTAAACATTTGCATTCTAATTTTCTTTTAATTTCATGAGGCCCTTTATGTGTTTATCAAGGTAACAGCTTTGTGTTAACAACGCAACAATGCATCATTAAACATGCGCCAGCTGTTCCTACCACGGCTCCCGTTACTGACAACCCTTGATGGTTCCTGTCAAGGGGAGAAAAAAAAAATAATACACACTTTGCTTTAATAACTAACGCTGCAAAACAAGAAGCAATAATAGAAAGGCTCTGACACGCTTCTTTGATAAAATACTGCCGGGGAGCTCACTAGCCAAGCGCGCGGAGGGTGCAGAAGAACACCCAATCCTGGGTGCAGAGCACACAGCGATTTGGAAATGGAGGTTAATTGCAGGGATGGAACAGCTGGTGTTATTTCTGATGACAAGTTTATCGATATCTTACGAATCCTGGGGTGGGGGCCCAGGTCTTGACTGCAGTAATTGGCTCCATGGTGGCCTGAGGACCATTTCTGTAAGAGGTCTGCTTGGTGACTCTGGGCTCTGCTGGCACAGGAAAGTTAATTCTTGTTTGCGGTTTGGTTTGGTTTGGGGTTTTTTTTAAGCTTAAAAAAAAATTACCTTTGTATTTGTTGAAGAGCACAAACCCATAGTTTTATTTCAACATCTGTTTGATGCTGTGCATGTACCGATACCGTAATGAAGGGGGCAGGTATAGGAGTAGAAATCTACCTTTCCACGGCACTCTCAAAGCGCCGATAAGGAAGGTTTTGTCCCAGTACACCGCTTTCTTATGCCCAGGGCTTCCTTACAGCAGGTGCTGAATGTTTGCTTCATCCCCTTTGGCCATCCTGTGTGGTTCAAGAGCCAAACGGAGCTTGAACTCTCACAAGAAGCTGATGTAGGGGATTTTGTTGGAGGGTCTACTAGGGAGCTTAGCTCTGTTCAGTGACAAGAAGGCTCAAACTCAATTATTGAGAGTGGCATCGAGCAACCAGATGATGCTAAATTAACAGGCAGGAAAAATTACCTTGATGTCATGGTCCCTTAAGGGATTAATTAGCTTGTGTATCACTGACAAGATAGAGTATCATGCGCCGCCTGAGCTGCCGTGAGTCATACACGCTGATTTTTGTCGCAATTTTTGCGCTGCAATGATTTCACTGACCAAGGTACCCCAGTGTGATGGGGAGCGAGGCAGGGGGCTGCTGGTTGTTGAACCCAGAGACTTTGTGAAACCAGCTCCAACACATTTATACTGTTTTGTTACATGCTGCCAGCGTAAAACATCATTAGAATAGGTTCAAACGGTATTTTCTATATTATGAAAAATAATTCCATGTCAATGACTTGATAGTTCATGAATGACAGCTAATTTGCACTTCCCCAAAACACAAGAATATATCGTTTGCTCTAATATACAACAATGGTGTGTTTTAGGTAAAGCTCATACACCAGCACCTGCTTTTTGTAGGGACGGACGCTAAGAAATCACTGGAGGGCAGTGTAAAATATTTCATTTTATCTGTGAGTAGGTTCAACAAATGAGTAAAGGGTTTAAACTTGTACTCAGAAGGACAAATAGGTATAGTTTGAGTTTCATGTTTGTTCTCCTTTTTCTTGCCAAGTCACCCCAGGCCTTCAAATGCTTACGTCGGGGCTCCTAAGCCTGTAGAGAAGCCAGAGAGGACACTTGTTTCCACCCAACCTCATGCTTTGTGTTGTAGCTGTGGTAAAGACAGAGGGGAAAACGCAAATTAGAGAAGGATGGTAGATAAGGATGGCTACGGTACAGCCATAAAACCATGTATTTGTTCAGCTGGAGGAACGTGCACATCCTGATAGTGCTGCCAAGGTGCTCCAATGGTTGGATGATGAGAGCCATGTGCACGCATGCCTTGGTTTTGCTTTTTGAGCACGTACGGCACCCAAGGGAGGGACAGCCCACCAGTGGCTAGTGCCACTTCTCATCACAATGTTGGGCAGCGTGATGTTGAAAACAGCATGTATGGGTGGCAGCCCGCCACTATCAGGGTTCCTGGTGCCCAACAAACCAACATCACTGGTGGTTTTCCCCAATGTGTCCATTGGCCTTGAGAAGCTCGCAGCCCTTGGTACATCAGCTTGGAGAGGCTCCATGCAGATGGGCCGCCAACATAGGAAACATCACTCCTAAGGTATCAGCCCAGGCTTTACAGCTGCGATTCTCTGCCTTGTTTTACTGTAACCCACTTGTGGGATTTTTTTATAGAAGCAACCTTTGGTCCAGATGCTTTTGATACTCATGTGCTTGCCCAACATGTATAATTTAGTAGTTGGTATTTGTTTGTCCTGGAGAAAATAAAAGATCTGCAAAACTGTATCATGTAACCTATAAAAACACTTTAATTATGCTTAAACCTCTTATAAAATAAACATAGCATTAACTACAGGCAGGGGAAAAGTTGGAAGCACTGTTGGGCTTGTGCAACGCTTGCTCCAAAGCTCCAGTCACCTTTCCCTTAAATTCCCCACTGATTTACAGAACTCCCTTTATTACCTGACAAGCTTCCTCATTCTCTGCATTTATTTTGATTTTGTAGAGCTTTCAGCCATGCCTTTATTGCTGCTGAGGAGTAAAATATCTGTGATAGCCAGAGCCATAAATCTCTCCTCTACCTGAAGACTAGGTCCTCATGACTATAGATCACTTCAGTTATTGCCAAAAAGCGCCATCATATCACACTGCAAATTAGGGGGCTGAAAGACAGGGCTCTGCTGATTACACCGATTATGGGTGTCTGAGGAAAATTCTTCCCCAACTTAGTTGAGACAGTTGAACAAAGTTCAGGGAGAAAATCGGAAATGGATGGTCGGTGACGGCCATCTTTCCTTGGTTTCATCTGAAGATAAATCCCAGGAGGGGAAGGGCAGGCACCAGCGCATCCCCTCAGGTGTGGGAGCAGGAGGTTGGGACCTGGACCACCACGTGGAACATCTCCTGCTGACACCTGAGACGCCGTGAGAGGTACATCTCATCCATCCCCTTTCACGCAAGGAAGAACTTAATCAGGGATGGCTTTTAACAGGGCTGATTTTTAGACCCCTCGTTGATACCAATGGAGATCAAAGTATGCTTTTAACATGTAAACTGTGGTGGAACATGTGCCTCTTGTAATGCTGGAAGAGAAAAAGCAGCCGTGCCGCTGGTGGCCAGAGCTTGGCTGGGCTCTCCCGGGCTCCCTGCCTTCCCTCCCCGCTCCTTGTGACTACGGTTACCCAGCCCCATCCCTTAAGCCCTTCTTTTCTCTCTGGAACATTAGTAAAGTAAAGAAATATGAATAAATTAAATGCAATATTAATTATTCATCAATCTGAAGCATCTCTTCCTGCTTCCGCAGAACCCAGCGTCCCCCTCTGCAGCACGGCTCTATTTTATTTTTTAAATTATCTAACATTTCTTTCAATTTTTAATCCTCTCCCACTATTTAATAATTAACGGCCTGACTTTGTCTTTAATATCTTTTTCCAAGCAGCGCTGCAGGGCTTAGGGAGGCCTCAGAGACAGGCGGAGCGGGTGAGGCAGCAGCTCGCGGGCTGATCCTGCCCCTGGTGCTGGTGTCCCCCGTACTGTAAAATCTTTTTTCTTTTGTGTTTTTTTTTATTTTTTTTTCTTACTTTATTTTACTCTTTTTTTTTTCTTTTCTATTGGTTCAACTTCTTCCCCTTACCTTTTCTCATTGTATTTTTTTGACTTCCCTCTCCTACTGATTATCTTCTGTACCACTGCCACCCCACATTGATTTTTTTTTTTTCCCTCTTTTTTTAGATTTTTAAGACCCTTTCACCCCATTTTTTGCCATTGACTCTACTCTTTCAATATGGTTTTCACTCTTGCTTTGCTCGCTGGTGCTTCCCGCTAGCTGGCCATACTGGAGATAATTTGCAGCCAGTCTATTTTCATGATATTTCCATATTTTCAACAGCAGATGGACCTAGAATGCCAAATTCTGGGGTTTGTTTTTCCTTTAGTGCAGCTTATTTTTGATCAATCAGGGTGTATTTTGATCCTTGAAAAGGAAAAATTCTCTCTTGAATGACATTTCCCCCCACTTTTTCTTAAAACCTGTAAGGAATTTCTTGCCCTGTATCTCTTCCCAGCAGGAATCTCCTCAGGCTTTAGCGTATCCCTCAGCAACCACAACGGCAGAAGATGACGTAGAGCAAATATCTCTCAAATTTAACGTGTTTTCCTGAAGGAGGCTTGCAGGTAGAGGTTTGTAGGCAGGTTGAAGATGCTCAGCTAACACTGTATTTTGCATTTACCTGCACGAAAAGACTCAAAGCAGGGCACTGAGGACGCCTCTCCCGGGATGCCCTCTTTCCAAGTGTCAGCCTGAATTTCCTGTAAGGAAGCAGAGCATCCCAACATCTGCGGTTAAAACTTTAAAAGCTCCCTTTTAGTCCATTAAGAAAGAGGATTTTAGCGTCGAAAACAGGCTCACCATTATCTAAGGGAATATTTCCCCCTGACGGGGCTCAGCTTTCCAAGTTCCGTTACGGAAGAAGCGGATCATGGCAACTCAAAACATAAAAAGGCGGCAGGCAGTGTGGCGATGGGGGTCTGAAGTCAATTATTCCGTGAAGGCTTTGGAGATGAGTTGACTTGGAAAAGGGGAGACCTTTTCCTGTCCCCCGCCTCTGCTGTCTGCGGAGCCGACGGAGATGGGGAGAGAGATGTACAAACTCTGCCCAAGGACTGATGCTTTTAAATTTATCCACATTTCTGAACTTTCTGCATTTTTTTTTTCATTGCTAGAACGATTTCTGGTTTTTTTCTCAGATGATTTCTCACACCGGAGGTGGGGTGGCATGAGGGGATGCCCTGTGCCATGGGGGTGAGGATGCGATGCGGCTGGCCGGTCCCTGCGGCCCTGCCTGGGCCGCTTTGAGTTGCCCAGGTGGGGTGAGCAGGGCCTGGGCTGCTGCTGGCCATCCGTCAGCTACGTGGGTTTGGGTTTTTTTGTGGTTTTCACTTGGTTTAGGTTTCCTTTTTTTGCTCAGATAGGTTGTAGCTTAATAGAGAAGTGTCTTGGTGTCAGCACTGTGTGAACAGGAATAATTCAAACCCCATAGGGGCTGTAGAAAAAGAGAAGGCCATAATCCTCAAAAACTCCTTAGAAATATTTCCTGCAATGTATTAAAAGGGCGATTTTGCCTTTGAGAACCAGTTTTCCCATTTGTTTTTATAGCCCGTGCATCACAACGCTGCCAGTGTGGGATGGGAAGAAAGGGGGGACCCAGGGAGGTCTAGGGGAGCACCACCCCCATCCAGCCCCTTCCCACCACGGCTGCGTCCCCTGGGAGCCCTCAGGGCTCCGGAAAAACGTAACCTGGGACAGCAGCCCCTGCTGCAACGCAAACGTTTAAACCCAGTGCGATAAATCCCAGGCGAGCTCTGTAATATCTGCACGAGCGGGTGGGCTGCCCACTTCAGCCATGTTAAAAGTCTGCTTTATTCATAAATTCAAATTATAGCCATTTACATACCAGATAACACCTAATTGCTCCTTAATACTTTTACATCCTAATGCTGTTACAAAGGAGAAAGGTCCTAATAATTCTTTCTCCAATGATCTCTTTTGATGAAGAAAATATTAGCTGGGAGTTCTTGGCATTAATTCTGAACGGCTGATATTGATGGCTTACCGTAAGCTCGGCCTGAGCCGGCAAAGAAGATATTTCAAAGCCCAAAGCAACACAAAGACGTGAAAATGAAGTGTCATGTGCGTTTTGAAACCAGCTTGAGAATAGCTCAGTGAAATAAACTGTGGCTTTATAAGTTAAATCTCCCAAGGCCTGGAAACGCTTAACCCCAGTATTCAGCATCCCTGGGTGCTGTCGGCACTTTGCTTGCGACCGGGTAGGCGGGAGGGTTTTTGCTAGTGGAGGATTGCGTTAGGTTGGGATTGTTCTTTATTATGGCACAAATTGGTGGCAAAAATTTTAAAGCTAGCAGTTAAGCTGACTCAAGAGTCGCTAATTCACCAACGCCAGGTAGAGCGTTTGGGTTTAATTTGCTCTACCTGCACTTTTCACCCCAAAGTCCCTGCAGGGCTGGAATTTTACCTGGAGCTACTCTGGCTTCTCTGGTGTGATTCCTTGGTACGGCACGGTGAAGAAAGACCAAAACTCCACCATCTCCTGCATAGATCAATCAACATCTCAGGTTTCGGTGCTTCAGCCTGGCCGGTCCCTGGCTTGGGGCGCCTTCCAAGCCCTGGTCTGGGCTCTGCCACGCCATCGCGTTGGCTTTTTCACTTTCTTGGGAGAAGAAATGCTGTTTCACAGAATTGCATTTCTTTCTGACAAGACATTCAAAATCAAATTTCTGATGAATTGCAGCCTGGCATGTCAAGGTCTGAATAGATTCCTAAAATATTTTATGCTTGAGGAATTAGACCGATCTCTTTGCGTGTGACCTCGGGGAAGGCAATTTGAAAGCGGGGTTATGAAGCGATACCTATCTTTCAGAGGTGACTGCTGTCTATCAACTTACTGGAGTTTAATTAAAATGAATTATTGAGCCGTTATTGCCCGAACAGTCATGCTGATGCTGTACTCTTCTGGAATTGCTTTATCCCAGTCTCCGTTGTTTGATGGACTTGGGGCCGGAGAATGGGATAAATAAGGAAAGGCACTCGCTGGTACCAGGGAGCCGTGCCCAGTACCGGCCAGCCGAGGAGGAGGAGGCAGCACAAGAGGCTTTGCAGGCTGTGCAGCCCACTTCAAACCACACAATTTTGGATGGAGCAACTGGCATCGTCTCTCAGGTTAACGAACCACCAAGAGGATTTATAAAGAGCAGACTGCGTATTGCAGGTATCCCCGTGGCAGGCGCTGTTGGTCCTGCACGGACACCAGCTCCTGAGCACCGCTCGCAAAAGGCAGGAGCTGGGATGGGCTCGATCCTGCCCAACCAGCCCCTCCCACTAGATTTTGGGTTGGAAATGTGCTGCTCCTCTCCCTTCTCATTCCTTCTGCTGGTTCCTGTGGAGCACAATGGGTGATGGCCTTCTCTGCCAATGCTTCAGCTCGTCACAAGCCACGTTGCTGTTGAATTTCCCGGGAAAGGGAGCTGCTCCCACCCAGAATTACAGGAATGGGTTGGGTTGGTTAGACCCGAGCGTGTCCGCTGCTTGGTTGCGTAAGCTCATCTTAAAACTCCAAACCTGCCCATAAAGGGTCCGGCCCTGAAGTTGTATCTCTCTGAATTCACCGGGTTTTATTTTAGATCAGGCCTGTAAAGTAAATCTCTCTTTCAAATATACATTAAGGGAATAAACAAAGTGCCATTACAGTCGCGTACTTAAAAGGCTGCCGTGCTAAAAACGACGCGCTACTGGGAGCCGCCGCCAGCCAGAAATAAAGGGAAGCACATAAACAGAGCTCGCAATAAACGTTAATGCGTTTTAATCTGCTCGGCTACCTACCCGCCAATTAAATTTCACACCACGCTTGTAATAATGAAATAAAACATGGCAATGAAAGCATACGGCGGAGTTAACCCTTGAATGCCCGACAGACGGAGGCGCGGGAAGAACGTGCCCTCCATGGCTTGCCAGGGTTGAGTCCATGGCCGTGCAAGGAGAGGGCCAGGCTGAACTAGGCATTCTGAGCAAATTATGTCTTTTTAATTACAAAATTGTTATTACTGGATTCTAAAAGCCTAAAATGGATGAAAAAAATCTGCTGACTTTGAAAACTCTGGGGAGCTGCATTATGACTGGTGCTAATTATAGAATTCCAACATGAGCTGGGCGAGCAAACTGAGAAGGCAAAATTTCCAGTAAATAAAAATGACAGTGGGATTTAATTAAACAGAAGGAACCTGTGAACTTTACAGAGCTGCTTGTTCTTGCTGATACCGTGTGTGACGGAGAGAGGCCGGGAAGGCTGCAGTAGCAAGAGATGAGGTTTTGTTGGTCTTCTGTCCCTCCTTCCCGTAAACGTGAGCAGTGAAGGCTGAGAAGCGATTTTGGATGGTGCTTGGCGGGCAGGACGGCAGGGGCTGCTCCTCCTCACGGGACGGGGAGAGGCTTGGTTTGAGGGGGCTGCTGGTGGGAGCCCCGGAGCAGATGCTGCTGCCCACTGATGCCCGGGTGCTTGGCAGCGGGGCAGGAGCAGGTGATGCTGCTGGAGGTGCCACCCGCCTTGAACCCATTGCACGGTGGGAAGGGGGATGTCGCCTCATCTGGGGTGGGGACAACAGTGATTCAAATGGTTTCCAGCAAAAATCATTACCTATTTCCAGGTGATGTAGTATTGCAAATCATGCCAAATTTTAATTCTCTAACGAGTTTCTGTAGCACTGGGGGTAAGACTGTAAAGCACCCCTGGGGTAGATGCCATCCCAGCAGCTGGACTTCCTCAGGCCATCGTCCCCTTGACGCGCAAGCAATGCTCTCCACAAAGAGCCTGGGCCACATTGCCTTTCTCCCAGGGGGTACCACGTGTACCGGCCCAGCCGCAAAGGAGCCCAAAATGCGGGTTCCCCCTCTCAGCCCTCCCCTCGGCCAGGCCAGCACCGCCAGCTCAGCAGCTTTAGAGGTGACTTGGTGAAATACGTACACAGATTACTTCAGGGCAAGTCGCCCGAGCTATCAATTTATGCCGGGTCAACTCGGCACAGCCCTTTGAGGAAAGAGAACTGAAATATGATGCAGGTTTCCTTGGGCACTCATCCTCTGAACGATGACGCGGGGTCTGAGGGCGCATGCCGTGTTCATGCGGTGGCAGGGGTGGACATGCGTGGACCCGGTGCCCACAGTGCCTGGTCCTGGGGATGGCTCAGCAACCCACAGCCTTCTGCTGCCTCCTGCACCTCTGCCATCCTTTTTCCCCCCTGTTTCAGCATGTGAGATGTGAGGGATGGATGGCACGGGAGATGGAAAGGCTCTGTGGAGCTGATGGTCCTTCAAGCTGACATCAGGAAACCAACGTCCTCTTTGGCAAAGAGCAGTGAGTGCAGAGATGACGAGAGGCAGTAACCACCCAAATACCACACTGCTGAGATGAACAGCTTCTTGCAGAGGCCAGGCCAAATGTATTGCCCAGGTGTCTTCTAGACTTTTTTTTTTTTCCTTGCCTTTCTCTGAAGCCTTTGTGATGGGCGAGTGTGAGGACCACAGCACCATCTGCTTGGAACCACAGGGAAGGTGGAGGAGTTATGGGTTGCGTTGGAGATGGCATGAAGAATAGAAATAGGGAGGATGGCTGACCTGGGGCACAGGGAGGAGTACATCCTGGGAGGGATGGCGAGGACCGTGGTGGGGAGAGGGGACCGTGAGGAGGTCACCAGCACCTCCATGTGTGTGGGGTACAACGTTCCGGTGTCTAACCCACCCTGATGGCTTTAACACAGGAGCCCTGGGGCAGAACGGCTGTGTTAGAACTGCAGAAGTGAACACACGTTATCTCACGGTGGCCTCTACCTCTCCAAAGAGATTTCCACCTCTCCCTTGCCCTGTTCCCTGGTCCCTGCACCTCTCTAGCCCCGGCCACGTACCGGTGCTCAAGCAAAGGATGCTGTCAGCTTTTTCCCAATGCGTCTTGACCGAGTTGCAGCTCTCCCAGCCCTAAACCATCTCCACCCCTGAACATTTTGCTGATGAGGAATTGTGTTGGTACAGCACTGCCTCGCTCCCGGGAAGCGGCATCAGCCCCCAACGCAGCGCTTCCCAGCCAGACGTAATCAGCGCATTGACAGCCTTTCTTTGGGTTACTTTCATCCTCTTCCGCTATTCCCAATTTTGCGCAGGCTCCTCATTACCCTGGCACTTAATAGCAGCTTCAAATGCAAATCCAACAACACAAGGGTGAAATTGCGGTGCACAAAGGAGCCGGGCTCCAGCGCCTCGTCCCACGGCAGCTGCCAGCGCCAGGGAGATGTAGAGTCAGTCCACGGCGGAGCCGCGTTGCAGAGATGCACTGAAACTCAGGCTTCCTTGCTTAAGAAAAATTAACAAGAAGATAAATGTTTACCTGTTTTTTAATATTTTTAGGTGTTTTTTTTTAGTTAATGCCCCAAATAAGCTTATAACTGAGGGGTTCCTGAGCACAGCAGGATTTGGGTTTGTAGGCCCTGCTACACGGAGCCCAGCAGCCATGGGAGCTCCCCCAGTACCTGAGGGGGGAAACAAGGCGTCCAGGGGGTTTCATGCTGCTGAATCCATGCCATTATAACTTTTTTTTTTTATTAATTAATTACCTGGAGTATCTCCTTAGCCCCCACTCTATGGGGCATCCTCCTCGGCAGAACTGCACGGCTGTGGGAGGGAATTGCCGTCGCTCCCTGGCATGGCAGCTCCCTGACCATGCCTGGTAGCTTCTTCAGGACTTGTGTTACGAAAATAATTGTGGTCTCCTGCAAGCCGGTCGTACGTTATCTTCATCATGAGGTCAGCTCAGGAGCCCGCAGCATCCCAGGGGATGGAGGGTGTGATATTTCGGACCCAACAAGGTCCTCATCCTTTCTGACAGAGGTCACCTAACCCTGGGGGTACACAGACCAAAGCTGGGCTGGACTTTTCTACAGCCTTGTCCCCCAGCTACCGCTCCGCTGCCTGCAACCTGTGCCCAACCCCTCGCTCCTTCCTTGCTTTAGGCGCTGCCGTGGGCTCACAGGCAGCACTGGCTCTGTCGTCCATGCGGGTGGCGGGGAAGGCAACGTGTTTATCGCCGCTCGCGTGATTATTTTGGGGAATGAGAGCGCCTGCTGAGATGCGTTCAAAGAACGGGCGTGAGGAGAAGGTGACAGCATCAAGAAAAACTTGTTAGCTGCAGAGCTGTGTTTGTTTGCGCTCCGCCCTTAAGGAATTAGCAGAAACCTATTAGAGAAAGTCCTAATCCGCTATTGGAAAGGGGGGATTAAGGGACCCAAAGAACCGCTGCCGCTCGGGCCGGCCACGGGCGCTGCGCGGGACGGGGTTGCCCCAGCAGCTTCGCCCATTGGCTGCGGGCGCGGTGTCTGCAGTTTGCACCCTGATGGGAAGGACCTTGTTACGTGTAGGTCACCGTGATTTTTGGGGAGCATTTGGTGACAGGTATGAACTGCACGCTAGAGAATATTGAAATGTGTAATATCGTAGGAGATCGGTGCTGGAGAAATGAGCCAGCACAACTACCGCTCGGATTCAGATGGAGGGTTCAAGCCTAAAACTTCAGCAGAAGTTTGTGTGTGCCCAACAAGCACGCCCTGCCTTGAACCACTTTGGTAAAATTAGGGTGCAGCTCCCAGCCACGCTGGGGAGAAATGACCTCTCGGTTCACAACCAGTGATCTCAGAATTCCCGCTAAACTCTGAGAAATAGTTTCCCGGCGTTTCGGAGCCGGCTTCTGCTCGAGCCAAGGACAGCCCATCCTAAAGCACAGCTTCACACTTCCAGCCGCAGTAGAAATCAGTGTGAATATTTACAATATTCACTTCTTTGAAAGAAAAAAAACCTTACAACAATTTAGCTGTGGGGAAACACGCAGTAATTTGCCATTTAATTATAAACTGGAGCAGCAGCCAATGCTTCCATAGCTTCAGTGAAATGTGTGCAGCCCCAGCCACCCACCTGGCTCCTACCGTGCCGCTGCCTACGACCCAACATCAGCTGTGGGTTGGTTATTAGCTAGAGGATAAGACGTGGTTGCAATAAATAATTGCAGAAAAACTCCACAAACCCATCTGTGGGGCAGGAGGCTGCAGGGACCCGAGTGTCCATCCGTCCTGGGCACCGCGATGCTGACCAGTTCAGCTTCCCGACGCATTTCTGTCATAAAACCGGTTGTGGTTCCTACATAAAATCCATAAACAAGGGAATTTTGTTGAAATTGGTGGGTTATGTCTGTTGCTAGATTGGAGCCGCAGCAGCCCGTGTGTTTCGCGCTGGGGGCAGCTGGGGTCGGGGCAGCGGCCGGGCGCCCTTCACCCTTCTCCTTTCGCGTATGCAGCCCAGACTCAGCAAGAAGCCCACCTCAAGTACAGCAAATAATTTAAGGGATAAGGAAAGCGAGGAGTTCAGGCTGCGATTTTATTGGCAGGAGCTCCCCGCTGCTGAAATGTCATTTCGCTCTTCAGATAACAGGACGGAAATTTCAGCTCTTCCAGCCCTGAGTCGAGCAGCAGGAGCCGAGAGAAGCATTAGCCTCCTGGCGACCAGCTAATTACTCCATCCGCCTTGCAATTAATTAGCGTTGTCTGTGGGAGAGAGAGGACCCGTCGGACTCAAGGGGCTCGGCCGCTGGGCTCCATGTGGAAGGGATGAGGATCTTCTGGGCAGTTGAATTCGTTTCCAGACCCCGGGGCAGGTCTGGGATGGCAACGAACCGCATCACTGGGCCAAGCTCCGGGGCCGGATCCTGGCGTGAGCTGTCGGGACGCACCGCGGGGAGCAGAGCCCGGCCAGCATCATCAAGAACTCTACGGTTTATTATCAGCCTTAATTAAAAAGGATGAAAACAAGGGGTTTTTTATGGAGTTTGCAGCACAGTTATCTTCCTCAGTTGTTTTTTTTTCTGATGACGCTGGAGCCTACCCTGCCACCAGACAGCCTTGCAAGCCGGGAAACGCTGCCAAAAGCGAGAGCTCCAAACACGGTTGGCGTTGCTTTAGCTAGAACCAGCCAGCGCTATCCCCGTTCCCAGAGCTGGTCAAGTGGTATTTCCCACCAGGGAGGGGGTGTGTTAGAATGGAGACTTTTTTTTTTTTTTTAATTTAGTAAATCAGATGAATGCTAATTAATACAGCCACGATTATTTTGAAAGTGATGAGTCGTCTAGGAGAAAAGACAAAAGTCCGAAAGGATAAAAAGTCATGACATATTAATGATCGAGAATGTACGCCGGAGCTGGCAGAACAGAAAGTATTATGAATAATTCAAACAAGACAGGATTTCCCTTGCAAGGTCGAGGCGTGTAAAAGGGAAGGCTTTTGGGAAGAGCAGCATCATATTCTCCTCCCGTCGCAGAGAGATCTCCATCCATCCAGAGGGCTAAGACGAGTCCGAGCATCGTCCAGTCCCTTGAAGAGGAGATTATATTGGGAGCGACTGGCACCGCAGCTCCTTCAGTGGGATATGACAGCTGCTGGGAAGAGTTAAGCCGGAATCTTGGATGCCAAATGAATTAAAAGTCTATTTTTCGACCCAACTGGCAAATCCCGGAGGAATGGCCGCCGGCGGGCAGGGGAAGGCGGGAGCAGAGCCGTAGGCGGCCGGCGCGGGGCTCTGCCTGGCCCGACAAGCACCTGGGATCTCTCACAAAATGGCTTGAGAGAGGAGCTCGGGGTGGAAGATGAATGTGAGTACGCTGCAAATCGGATGCTTTCAGGCTGTGCTCGGCTTTCGCGCTGCCCGGTCTCTTTATTTTTTTTTTCTTTAGCCGCCTCTGTAGAAACACAGTTTGGGAGGCAGATCCTTTAAATAACACTCAGTCCGAACGCCTGAGCCCATCTGGCTCGCCGCCGTACAGACAGCGTTGTAAACCGTAACACAGTAGGAAAATCAGGACTCGAGCCCTTTTGATATAATGTGAGTACGTGTGAAAAAAAAATAAAATAAAATAAATCCCGTACCTTGTCTGAACGAGCTCAGGCACATCAGGATTTCTGTAGGCAAAGCTAAAGGATAGGGAAGAACTTTGGTGTTTCTGGTTTCAGAGCTGCGGCTCAGCCTGAGCCCACCTCTCCCTGCTTTTCAGCAGCTTGCAAAGACGTTAGGGGATATGCAGAAAAACGCATCGGCTAGCGCTTTGTATAATCGAGCGTATCGCAACTGGCAGTCTGAAGCATTCGCAGGTGCATCTTCTATTAACGAGCTACAGCGCAGACTAATTTCAGTCAAACCTACCAGATCCTTGAGAGAGATCCTAATTAATCCTAAATCGGTATTTTTAACCCTAACTTGATTTATTTGATGAATTTTACACGGACTGGTTTTTTTTCGTAGAGTGTATCAAGGGCAGCTGACGGTTTTCTCGGTGTGACCTTAAGCTAGCTTGCACATCTGGGAATTTTAAAGGAAATTTTTCCAGCGCCATTTTTAAGCTGCAGTCACCAGCGGGTGTAAGCATGACCCTGCATCCAACTGCCTCACAGGAGCCTTTTCGGGACTTGGATGTCTCATTGCAACACGTTGCGCTCGGACAGGCAGAAACCTGCCTGCCATTCCCAAGCGCGAGGGAAGGACACCCCCGTTTCCCCGCCGCGGGAGGGAAGGAGCCACTCGGTGCGTACGTCATCTCTCACTGTTGGCTCCATCCGTACGGCGTCGATGGCAAGGGGGGGTGTCCAACCAGACTGGGGGGTGCTGGGCAGGCAGCCCCCCTCTTTCTTTTGGGTCTGTTTTAAGCAGGTTTTGCCAATGTGCGTGTTTGGCTCTGTTCAGCAGAGTATGAACGCGCAGGGCTCTTAAAAATAAAACTAAGTTGGGTTTTTAGTGTCTCAGAGGGGCCACGTGGAAAAATCTGGTGTGTGGGTACTGCTGGCCGCGCTGCCGGGAGCCACAGGAGTGATATTTAATTTGTTTTATTGACTCAGATGAGACATCTTGGCATAACCATGCTCTCGGTAACAGCTGGACCATTTTGAGTGGAATTCATGATTGGAAAACGTGGCTCCAGGCTCGCTCATGGGGAAAATTATTCTGCTTGTGCTGTGCACCGCTGGCCTCTGCCCGGCGTGGGGCAGCCAGCACGGCCAGCCCTCCACGACCGGGGAAAATTGGAATAACTCTTGCAGGGAGGGGAGGAAACAGCCCTTTGAGACTGCGTTCTGGAGAACCGTGCATGGAGAAGCGATGCTGGAGGTCTGCACGGAGGAGAAGCGATGCTGTACTTACCCACTTCCCGGAATAATCGTGCGTACCCTCAGGAAGCAGCCTGCACCTCGCTCCTGTCCGCGTGTGATCCCTGGAAAGCTGCACACAACACAACCAGCAGAAACGCGGCGGGTCCTGGGCTGTATTCGGGCAAAAGCCCGAGGGTGGAGGCTGCAAAGCTGAGCTCTGGTCCTGAATCTCTGCAAACCTGCTGCGTATACAGGGGAAATGGCATTTCTCAGGCTCCTGACATCACGGCTTGTCCCTGCTCCTGCTTTGTCCCATTTTTCAGAGCTAAGCGCACAGAGGAATCGATGTTTGCCAAGTGTTTTCTAGGGCAGAAGAGCTGCAGAAAGGGCTGGTTGTTGCTGCTCGGCCATGGTTAGCATCCCTCCGGGGAACATGGATGCCCCCACCGAGGATATCGTGTCTAGGGTGGAGAGGGAGAAGACGCGATGCTCCCTCCGCCCGAGCCCAGAGCCAGCCCCACGGGAGCGGGTCCAGGGCGAGAGGCGGGCAATGCTCCTCCATCCACCCCAGCCCTGTCCAGAGGCCACGGCAAAAACAAAAAGGAGCCAGCAGTGAAAGTCGTTCCTGTAGGCAGATCTTGAAGGCGTTTTTCCTCTCAACCTCACAAGTGTCATTCTCATTTTCTCCAGTCCCCAGCACCCAAGAGCCACACAGTTATTAATTCCCATTTAATTAATAGCCCCCGTAATCTCATTCTGAGGCTAATCTCTTCCCAGTTTACATGCTTTTTGTTCCAACGAATATGATACGAGGAGGAAGCTGCCTGCGCGAGGAGCTGCAGGTAGACCTGCCCACACTCCTGCAGCCGTCTGGTTTTTTCCTCGCAAAGCCTCCAGCCATGGGAAATACGGGAAAAGCAGCTTCTGGAAAGAGGCGCTTGCTTCAGCCATCCTCGCAGGCCTTCCGTGTTGTCAGAGCTGGGCAGCCTGGAGCGATCCTCTTTGCTGCAGCAAAGCCTGGGCTGTCAGAATTGGACTTTTTTTGGGTGCCAGCGATATTCCTGTCTAACTCTGCCCAAAGAGCTGCCAAATCCCCAAAGCAGAAGAGGGAAAAATC
Organism: Chlamydotis macqueenii; assembly: GCF_036417535.1. Taxonomy (NCBI): domain Eukaryota; kingdom Metazoa; phylum Chordata; class Aves; order Otidiformes; family Otididae; genus Chlamydotis; species Chlamydotis macqueenii. Next base: position 25,572,640 of record NC_141564.1, on the reverse strand, counting down.
TCCTCCTATGGTGTGTAACAAGTTTGAGCTCTCTTAAAAAGCATTTGGGACAAAGCAGGCTATTTTTAAGCATCATGTCCCTTTAGAGACGCACACAATTTTATCTGGCAGTCCAGTGGAAAGCGCCGATTTGTGCGTGCCAAAGCAATTCCCGATTTAACGCAGCCAGCCTCTTTTATCTGAAACGCGTCCTCATTACTTACCGGTTTTCACTGTTCAATGGAAAAGCCATCAAGTGTGCTAAAACTTAGAAATGAGTTATTCAAGAAGCACAACGATTAAGAGCGGCTGGGGCACAGGGCAGGGCGAGCGTGGATTGGTGGCAGCCGGGGTGGGTGCGATGGGTCCCTCTCCTCGGGACTGGAGGGAGCAGAGGATGCTACGGCTCCAGTCCCATCTCATCCTGTGCATGTTGGACTTGATGATCTTGGAGGTCTTTTCCAACCTTAAGGATTCCGTGATTCTAGGTTTGGGGGAGGCTTCTTGCTTTTTCCTAGAAGGAAAATAATGGAAAATTACTGAATTCTGTGTTTAAAACAAGATTTTCCTTTGAGAGCAGTGCAACTTTGATGCCCCAGAAATCGCGTTCACACAAACCAAAGTACTCTGCAACCCTCTGTTCAAAGGAATAACTGTAGATTAAATGTCAGCCTGGAAAAGTGGCAAGGGTTAGCTTCTAATTTAAACATCCTCTTGAAGGAAAAGCAACACTTGGGGTGTATTTTCTGGGGGGTTTGACACTATGGATGGGAAAGGGATTTAGTTTGGGGGACAAAGTGAAGCTCCAGTCACACCACTCTCAGGGCAGAGGCAACACCTCGGGGTCATTTCCAGACCTGCCAGCCCCAGGGAAAAGCAGTTTGGGGCTCTCAGGAGCGCGTCCCAGGCCCTGGTTTCTGGGGGTGTCTGTGGAGAGGCAATGGGGACCGGTCCCCACCAGGCCGGGGTGGTTGCAGGGGTCTGTACTCCATTGCAGGCACGGTGCTGACTCAGTGCCGCCTTCAAGACATTAATTTTTTATTTTTCCCTGTGAGTTATTTTAGGACATCTCCTTTCTCCCAGCCCAAGCAGCCGCGCGCTAAGCATGCTCAATCCTCCCTCCCTCCCGTAATTAATAACAAAACCTCCGGCGAGGCTTAGCCGCTGGCATTAATTGGAGCACAGAACGGGTGACGGCAGCCGGCGCCAGCCCCGCTAAGAGGATTATTCACTTTCTGTTTCACCCAGTTCCAGTGGGAAAACTGGTGGTACAAGGCCATTGCTGAAGGCCAGGCTGCAGGACAAGCCATGGGGACACAGACATCCATGGCAGTGATGTTTGTGACCCGCTGCCCTGCCATTTACATAGTCTGGGGCCGTCTCGGGAGTTAACTTCAGGTTTTTTTCTTCCATATAATGTAGGTTCAGGCTTTATGCTTACTGCGCCTCAGCTCCGCTAGCCGGCTTTTCTTGCAGAGGAATGCAAACGTGGGTCCTACGCGTTCTTGCAGCAGAGTCAGAAATACCCAACCCGCCCACTTTGCAGTTTTAGGAAGAGATGGAGATGGAGTTTCTGCCTTGCAAGGGTCCTGTGAAATAAACAGAAAAAGCTCTCAAGAGCTGGGTTTAAATCTACCGCTGCTTCTGAGCTCCTGCGCTCGGTGCGTTGCTTATTAAGCTGCGTCGTGCTGGTGTGTCGCTGGTGAAAAAGCAGCCGGGACCTGGCACTGACGTTGCTTTATGCCTGAAGCTTTGCCTAAGTGGGTTACAGCCCGAGCCTAGCTCGCAACACCTCCGCTGAAATAGCGCGTGCATCAGAAATAGATCTTTTCTCTCAAGTAATAGGTCACGGCAATTTGCTTTCTATTTTTTGCTGTCCTACTCTGGCATGCGTGCGTCAAGTTCAGCAGCATCCCTCTGATCTGCTGCTCCGTAATGAGAGCGTTCAGAAGCAGAGCTTTTTGATTTTTGGTTTTCCACGGGGGGAAAAAAAAAGAAAAAAAGGAATGCATGTTTCTCTGTCCCTGCAAATGGCGAGGGGCCTTTCTGCCATGGAAATGGCTTTGGCCTGACGCCATGCGCAAGGGGGAGAGGTCAGGACGATGTCCCGGCTGGGAGTCTCCAAACCCCCCAGCCTTCAGCCCTGCTGTGGGACCTTACCATGCCTCAGCAGTACTTAAACCCCCTTTGGCAAGAGTTTCTGTACCCATCCTCTGCGGTGGAAAATGGCTTTACAGGACCAGAGGGAGCAGGGACTGTTGGTACTTGCGTCCTCTCTGCTGTGGCCAGTGCCGGTGACTTCCCCGTGTGATTTCCTGTGCCCCGTAGCCACCTGTAGGTCACGCTTCCGCTCTGTAAAATGGGCAGAGGTTTGTTTTGGTCATTAAATTCAGTCTCAAAGCCATCCCTCGCTTCACCTGGCTTTTACCCAGCGACCCCTCGGCAGGACAGAGCCACCTTCCCTCCCACCAGCACCAGTAAAGATTATCCTTCCCCAGGGGAGGCTCTGGGAAGCAGGAGCTGCTTAGGCTGGTGAGCGCAGATGGGATACTGGGAAGGAGCAAAACGAGCAGGACTCTTGCCTGTGAGGGTAGGGATGCTCCGCGTGGCTGTAGGGCAAGGCTGCTCCCATCACCCATACGCTAGAGTAATTGTCTACTTGCTTCACCGCTTCAATTTCCAGCACGCAGATATTAAATAAGACTCCTTAGAGGGGAGGAAAATAAATTCTCTCAGAGAATTATGTTCCAGGAGATCCTATAGAGAAAACCATAAATTCATCAGATGCATTTTGCAAAAACAATTAAAAATAATTTAACTTGACACCGAGAGCGTTAAACGAGATTAAGAAAAGCTGAAAAAATGGGCTCTCCATTTAATAAGATAATTATATTCAGCACGTATCTTTTTCACCTTCTCTGGCTGCGATCGCAGGATATTCCTCCCACCACCTGCGCCCCGTGCATGCTCCCACTTCCAGATTTCTTGAGGAATAAGGACCCTGGGGCAAACCCACTGCCAATCCGCACTGGGTCACGCAGGCACAGCACCCATCCCGGCTCATCCCTCCCCGTTTCCTTGGGTGCGAGGAGCCCTAGGGCTCTGCCCATCGCTGGGGATCAGGGAGACGCCAGAACCGGTGGCCAATGGAAGAAGAAAGACCATGAGCTCCACCGTGCATGCAGCAAAGCTGCTACGTGGTCAATGTCCACCCGCTCCCTCGTTGCGTTTTTGGGGCCGGACTCACAAAACGGGGCCGTTTGTCCCAGCGAAGCTGCGCTCAGAGGCCCCGGCCCCGCTCTCGAAACCAATCAGCTGAGAAGAGCAGCGAGCGACGGAACCAAGGCAAGACAAAGCACGTACGGCTGCTTTCAGGCTAATATGTAGATTTATGCAGAAAACAAATATATGAGCTGCATCTGCTGCGAGCGAAGTATAATTCATCATCAGGGAAGAGGGCTTGGTTCCTCACAGCTTCGTTTGCTGTAGTTACATATTTTATCTTCCCTGATTTTGCATGTCATGTTTTAGGGTTGGTTTTTTTTTTTTTTTGAAGTTACATTTCTTTCTTTGAACACTGACGAGTACCAAAATACTTCCCAGTGAGGGGTGACCAGATTCCGAACGCGGTACATCAGAAATCTACAGCCATCGCTCTCTGGTCTGTTTTGCAAAAGCAAGAGGGCAAAAAGCCGGCAATCAGGCTTTGAACGAGCGCGGAGCTGTTGGGTGTGATAACCGACACGGCTCGCCCGGCCTTGCCGTGTTTGTGATCTGTTTGGTCTCCTGCGACCCAAGGGGTGACGGAGGGAAAGCTTTCTAACCGAAATTTGCCCTCTAAAAGGCGGCTGCTAAGCAGGCACATATATTTTGGAAAGCAATTCTCCTTTGGTGCTTGAAAGGAAGCCGTGGCCGTGCAGCTGCGGGTTCTGACAGCCTTCGCTGCTTCTTTGGGTTCCAGCATCGGCCCGGCTGCCACGGGGCTGCCCCACAGGCGCAGCACCCCGAGCCAGGTTTTGGGGAAAACTGCAGGGAGAAATAAAATCACAGGAAAAGCTGTACAGCTCAGTGTCGTTCCTGAAATTTAGAAGGAAAAAAAAAACCAACAAAAAAAACCCCAACAAACAAAGAACAGTTCATTCTTAGTCTGTTTATTGAGCTGTTATGTTAATATTGCCTTGCTGCGACCGGCTGTATTTGGCGTATCATAAATCGTTAGAGGCAAGCAAAGCAGCGGGATGTACTGGTGTAAACCTGAACTGCATCTGAATGTACACGGGCTTGTAAAGACGCAGAGACAAGGAAGCAACAAAAGATAATTGCCCTTGACTGGAAACCGGGAATCTGCAGGCTGAAAATTAAATGGTAATTGAGCAGATCGGTGGAACCTGATCCCACCCTTTGAAAGTGCAAGATATTTACGATCCCAGAAAAAAAAAAATCTCAGCCCTAAATCAGGCAGTGGTCTGGATCGCCCCGGGTGCAACAAAAAGTTGGGAGAAATTCCTGAATGTTTTTCTCGCTCTAAACATTCCCAGCTTCAGCTCAGCCAGCCGGGACGGAATCTGCTGCGATACGGATGGAGCGGAGCGCCGTCCTCCCTGCCTCTGTTAATAGTTACCTTCAAACCCCAGCCGCGATAACCCGAGGCCCCCGGGCAGATATCGCTCCCCTCGTTGAAACTTAACCAAGGGGCCAATTCCTCCCCCTGCTCCCGCAGCCCTCGGTCCCGTGCCGTGTCCCGCAGCTCTGGTCCCAGTGGTCCTTCCCAAAGGACCAGGGGCAGGAGGGGTTTCTGTGCAGAAACGCCATGTAACCTTCTCTGCACGCGTTGAAATCTCTGCGTTAGCGCATTTAGACTAACCAACAAAAGTATTAAGACGCGGCAGCGCTGTTGTGGACTCGTGCATTTGAAATATTTCAGCTATTTCCCTACTTGCATTCCTTACCAATGTGCCTGCGAAACCAGTTTATAAAAGGGCATTTTTTTTTTCCGCAGCCTTGATGATTACACCAAATTCCAGAGGCCTTTTTGGCAGATAAGAAGGATCCCTATTGACCTTGCTTTTTGTTTACCCTAAGTGTTTTACTGGCCTTCCTGTGCCGGCGAGACGGGAACTGGCATGGGAAAGCAGCCCTGGCAGGATGGGTGACAGAAGGAAAGAGGAATTTGCAACCTCACCGAGTGTCGATCAACCCTAGCAATGGGTCCTTTTTGGAAAAACATGGGATAGCAGACCTACTTTTGGCTTGGCCAAGAGGAGGAGGAGGAGGAATGATGATCAGGTTTCTCAGGCACCAAGCACATCTGCATCAACCTGTCTCAGCTTCCCAGTCTCCAAGACGCTGCGTGTCACCTCCAAGGACGGCGGGGCAGCGGGGTGATGTTGTACCGGCGGTGATGGGCATGGCCAGGGCAGGGTGGAGGAGATGGACATCCACACCAGGAGGAGTCCAGGGAGGAGAAGGGATAAGCAGAGCTACGCTCTTCATCTGGAAACAACCATCGTCCGAGCAGCCCTCAGGGAATGTCCGCACTGGACTGCTAATCGCTTAGTTGCAACCCGCTTACTCCTTGAAGGGTATTTTTCGAAAATTGCCTTTAATGCACCTTTGTCGAAGCAACGAGGCGGTATTTGCTTCCAACTGATTTCAACAGAACTTCAGTTGAAAATATATTCAGGTGGTAATCCTCCTCTTGCCGAAGCAGTGATAAAGCCTGCAGTGTGTGTATCAGCACATTTCACAGAGTTTGGGAATAAAATTTGTTATCCTGGCTGGCCGCTTTGGTCTCCTGAATGACAGATCTCAAGAGATTTCAGCCCTTTTCTGGTCTACCATATTAAAATGCTCAGGAAATAATTTTAATTTAAGAGGATTTCTCCCTTCCTTGCTTTCTCCTTGATAGTCCGCTGAGAAGCAGAAAGGCGTGGTGAGTGCTTCTGAAACAGAGGTGTGCCCTCTCTTTTTCCTTCCCCACTGTTATTTTTTTGAGTATTCCCCAGACGTCAGAGTGTGAATTTGTCACTGAATTTGGTCAGAGGCGCTCATACAAAGAGTTAAATAAGATACGTAAGAGAGGTTGTTTAAAAAGCTCACCCCTTTTCATCCACTTGGTTCTTTTGTCCTCATTCCTGTCGCAAATTATTTCATGGAAAACCAGTTTATTCTCCAATTTGTACAAAGGATGGGAAACAAAGTGGTCTTCGCGGGTGCGTTAGGACATTTTTGTCCAGGGAAGCCCTGGCAGGGGATGAGCCGTCCCAGCCACTGCTCCTGCTGCAAAAATCAAATCCCAGTATGAGGAACTGGGGCCTGATGGAGCCAAAAAAGATAAAAACGACCTAGGAAGGAATTAGTTTTGAGACATGGTCGTTATCCCTCTCCTCCACCTCCGTTACCTCCTCTGCCAGCAGAAGAGCTTTAATGAGAGCATAATCACTCGCACTCTTGCTGCCTCACGCAATTTCCCTCCTCCCTTATCCTCCCTGTAAATTAAGCACAGGATTAATTTGCTAAATTTAAATAGTTAAACCTGCAAATCCAAATGACAACGTACAAAACCAATTCCCGCAAAGGTTTTGCCTGCAGCCAACTAAGGCGCCCCGTGCTCATGACTTCCAGCGATACAGCTGCAGCTGGCCAGACCCCGAGTCAACGATAATCCGAGTGTGCAGGGATTGCGGGATGTAATCTGTGATTTTCAGAGAGGAGATGACGTTTTAATGTATGAATAAGAGGTAGGAAATCAGTGAAAATTTTTAAGTACTGGATGCAATGTAAGTTTATATCGAACGCAGCGAGCCAGCAGCGTGCAAGGGCATCTGGTTGCTGGAGCTTTTAAAAGTTTGTGAAGGTGCAATCTCGTTTTCTTCCTTTTCTAGTTTTATTTACGGGGTGAGGATGCATGCTGCTGGCCCCAGGGATCATGCCGCACTAAAATGGGGCTGGAACGCTCCCTGTAACCAAAGTGCTGAGCAAAATCCCATCCGAGGGATGGGGGAAAGCACCGCAGCCTCTTCTCCTGTGCTTGGGACAAGCTGATGCAGGCAGATTCGGTTAGGTTTGATCACAGCGGCTCCCAAAATAGCAGCAATCCCATGAAGAGGGGGAAAAATCTCACAGGTGAGACCTTGTGGTCAGTGTAAGAAAAGGGCAGGTAAAAAAAATAAATCAAAGCACCCGTGCCCGGCCACATGGGTGAGCAGGAGATGGCAGAGGCGTGGGTATCGATGACGGCTGATGGGGGGAACAGCACCTCTCACACGAGTGTATTTATAAATGCACTATAATCATCACTTCTGTACGAGCGATACACTAAGGTTCCCAGCAGCATTCAAGCTTAAATTTGACCTTTTTCATTCCCCTGCCTACTCTGATGTCTGCAGAAACTATTTCAGAGGCAGCAATCTGCCAGCTCGGTTGTATCTGGGACTCCGAGCATCACCAAACACGACAAGGAGAATGCTCCAGCGTCCCCGCGTTGTGGCTCCATCCTCTCGCCGTCATCCCCAGCTCCTCCGGTAGCTGGTGGTGGGACCTTGGTGTGGCTTGTCCTGATCTCTCTCACGCGCTGCCAGACGCGTGTGGGAGGCTGGCACGGCTCGGCACGGCCAGGGCTGCCTTGCACAGGAGTTTGTTAAACCTCTCCAACAGAGCCTAAAAAGCGTGAGCGGTTCCTCCCAGCACTAGCTGGGGGTGAGGCTGGCTGCGGGGGATTAATCAAGCGAAGGGTACTAATAGGAAACAGCGACAGATGTCAAGCGTGTGTTGCTCCTATATATAATTTGGCCTTAAAACACAAATTCATGAGTTCCTGTTTGCTTTCGTAATGTTGGAAGGTGTCTGTCACCATGGTATCTTCGTGCTGCAGGCAGGACAGAACAAGGCTCTTCTCCACACCAAAAAAAAGCAGGGTTTTGTGTTTTTTTTCTTCCCTTGGCAATGGTGTAACACCCATCCCGAGCTGTGGGGAGAGGCTGGGATGGTGCTGCCAAGGGACACCCTGGATGGAGCCCCTTGTGGGCTCTCCTCCCTCCTCCTCCTCCTCCCCCAGCTGGTGCCGGAGCAGGGCCATGTTGGGGACAGCCGTGGTTGGGGACAGCTGCGGTTTCTGGGACAGGGAATATTTACCAGGGCGGATAGTTTAAAGATGCCTCAGAATTAAGGCGGTGACGTGAAGGAAGCCAGGCACCCTTCTGGTTCCTGCAGGCTTAGGAGGAAGAAACCACAGCTATTGCACTTGGCTCACGCTTCACGCAAAAGCTGGCAGATGCGTTATTTGTAACGAACGATTAGAATACCTCCACAGCCAGTTCAGCAAGAATGGGCTCACTAAACGGGCACAGAAAACTTTTCCGGAAGAGGAATGCATAAAAAAAAAAACCAAAACAAAACTCCTGAATAAAAATGGCCAGTTGAGGGGCCAGGGAATGTATCAGCCATCTAATTTTTGGAAGCCTACGCTCACTTGTGTGTGTGTTGGGGTCCAACGCAGACTCCAGACAAACGCTGACAGCCTTTCTCCTGCCCATGGGAAGACAAAACCCAGAAATATTTACAGTGGGGTGGTACCAGGAAAAGGAAAAGTGCCTCGGTCTCAGTGCAGTCCTTTTAGGGGTGGTGGGAAGCATAAATTCTTCGTGTTCGGAGGAAACAACGCTTTCCTGTACTATCTCGGGGCAGGTAGCTCAGCACTATTTCCCTGGCAAATCCCCACCTGCGTAATGACAGCGGTCAGCTCTGCGTGGAAGTCAGTTAAAGAGTAATCCCCCCAGAAACCCCAGCCAGGCTTTTAAGGCAAACACAGACTTTCCTTGGACCAGTTATGGGTCTAATTTGGGGCTCTCAGTGGGTACGAGCAGCAAACCCATTTGCTACGAGGAACACGATCCAGTTTGAACTGAAAGTACCCACTTTTTGTCCTCTTCCCTTAAAATGCAGCCCAATCTGAAGGAGCCCACCTGGAGATCCTCTGGTTGGGGCTCCCCTAGGAGAAAGCACTTGGAGAGACTAAATCAACGAGCCTGGCAGGAAAGACAGACGTTCAAAGCTGGGAAAAACCCAGGCTGCTTAAAAAGTCACGCTCCAAGATCATTTGGTTAAAAACCACCAGATCACATGTCAGCGTTCGCTACCGACTGTGCTCAAAGCCATCGCTAGCCACTGCCTCGGGTAATTATCCGAGGACTGAGTGATGCCAGGAACTGACCAATTTTCTGGTGGGGCGTATAGTCTACGTGGTGTTCTACCTCAACAACTGCATCGGAAAACATGTCCTGCATGGGGCTGCTCAGGGTTTGGGAGGTGAGGGTGCTGAATGGGAAGTGAGATGGAGACCCAGCCGGTGGAGATGTTCTCGTACCTACAGATTTGGACAATGTCTGTGAAGGCCAGGAGAAGGAGGCAGCTCAAGGTGGTTGTGGCTTCCCTGCCTTCCTCTTTCCCCTACCCAAAAGCTTCTACAATTTCAGATGGGAGAAAGAGAGAGAGAGAGCACATGAAACGCATTTTAGAATGTGGTTAGAGTAGTGCCAAAATGGTAACATGAAATCAATTTAATAGCTTATGATAATGAGCAAACTAGCTTTTAAAACAGCCCTGCATTCACCCGATGGAAGTAATAAGTATCTTCTTTTTATTACATATTTCTGCTTCAGAATAAACTCAACATGCCTTGTTTGTATTAAAAACCTCCTTTGCACCGAATAAAATAACTGTAAAGTACGTCCTTTCATCTACAAGGGCTTGTGTTCACACTCTTCACCCTTTAAAATTCCTATGAATTTCAAGATTTTCATTGCGTTGGAGGAGCAACCTATTTGATGTAGGCTTGTAAAAGAGAGAAATTACATATGTGTTTTGAATAACAATATCTGGTTTCTTCTCGTGAAGGGTCGAGTGGAAATATACTCTCCATATATAATTAGAAATGTAGAGGGCTTCCTACAAGATTAAAAATGATTGTATCTGTCTGCAATGAAAAAAAAAAAAGGGTAAAAAAAAAAAAGAGACTTAGAAAATCATCAAACACATGTATTCTTGTTAACCTCACGAGGGAATGCGATGGTTTGAAGACAGGGCAGCAGGCAAGGTGTGGCAGTACAGGAAAGCAGCGCTGGGGAGTCAACTGAGCCAACCGTGGTGGATTGGACAATAGTCACAGTGGCTGAAACAGCATTATTCCACCCAAAACAGGCAAATTTCCAACGGGAGGTGGCTGCCCCCCACATCGGGCCCCTCCAGGCATCGTGCTAGGAAATTCAATGCGCTATGCGGGAGGGGAGCTCGCTCATCTTCCACAAGATGCTATCAAAGCCCTGGTCGCATCGAAGACAAGAAATCTTCCCAATCAATCAGGCACACCGTGAGATCCTATAAATAAAGCTTTCTGCAGCCTGCGACTGCCAGGCTGGGAGCAACGAGGCGGCTCCTCCGCTTTGCTCAGCAGATATTCACTTCTTAGTGTGGCGGCGATATTAAAATAGACTCAAATAAAAAATTACGCCCTGCAAAAGTATGTCAAATGCCACCCCCCCCAACCTTACAGGTGTGCAACCGGTACAAACTTTTGCCGATATAATAAATTTCCAGGATCGAGTCTTTACTCTTGCTCCCTCACATAATTTCTTGGAATTGTTTTTAATGCATTTTGTACTATTAGTCCCAAACCCCCCTGCAAGGAGCAGGGACACCTCCAACCAGATCAGGTTGCTCAGAGCCCTGGCCCAACCTGGCCTGGAATGTTTCCAGGGATGGGGCATCCACCGCCTCTCCGGGCAACCTGGGCCAGTGTTTCACCAGCCGGGCGCTGCCGCAGCTCCCAAACTCCGTGCTCAGGGTGCTTTTCCATGGGATTCACGCTGTCTGGTTTGGCCACGCAATACTGAAAGGCCTTGAGTTTGGGAGTGGGAATGTTTGTGTGTTGGACTTGGCTTCGGCGACCCAGCGTATTTGAATTAGATTAGGTGTTTTAGCGGAGTTATTTACAGGCTTCTCTTAACGAGTGACTTTAAATTGTTGCAGAAAAAGGGCAGAAGAGGTGAGTGTGGGAAGCCGTGACTGCGCAGTCCCTCAGGGTGCGTGGCCATGGATGCCACAGGCCTTGTAACTCACCGCCCGGCCTCCCCCAAACCCGGCCACCCCAAGCCTGACACAGAAGCCACGGCGCAAGGTGCCGCTTGCCCTTTCCAAATCGAATCTTTTCTATTTTTTTTCCCCCCATAAGAGCTGCTTTCACGCGGGCCACTCACATTCCCCATTACCCAGGCCCTGCCCTGCCCGCAGGCCGCGGGGCGGGCACTAGGACCCCGCCTCCTCCCCCGCGGCGGTACCGGCAGCGCCGCCCCTTTCGCTCCGCCCGCTGGGGGGCGCTGCCGTCGCGGGGCCGCCCCCTCTTTCCCGCCCGCCCGGCCGGGGCCGCCCCGCGGCGGCAGCGGCTCCGGTGCGCGGCCCCGGGCGGGCCGGCGGTTTCCCGCCCGCACCCCTCCCTCCCCGGACTCCTCGGGGTTTTTTTTTTTTTTTTTTTAATTTTTTTTTCCTGACGCGGCGCCTCTCGCTTCTCTCTCCGTTAGGATTCCCGGGAGGATGGGATGGATTTAGGGAGCGACGCCGGCAGCAGCCGCTCCAGCTCGGAGTCTAACTCCAGCAAAGCCACGCCGTGCTCGGAGGGCAAATCCTCGCCGTCCCCCAGCAGCCTGGACCTGGCGGCGCTGGAGGACTCGGAGGAGGAGGAAGAAGAGGAGGAGGAGGAAGAGGAGGACGGGGGCTACCTGCCCTCCCCACCGGCTCGCCGGGACCCGCCGCGCTGCCCCGCCGTCGCCCCGCCGCCTCCCCGCCCGCGGCCTCACCAGCGCCCGCCACCGGTCCCGGTACCGGTTCCCCCGCAGGAAAGACGGCGCGGCGGGGCGGCGGGGTCGGGAGGGCGGCGGGTTCGGCGGAGCGGCGGAGAGCAACCCCCGCCGGAACCGCAACCGCCGGCCATGGACTGGGCGGCCCTGGAGAGGCACCTGGCGGGGCTGCAGTGCCGGGAGCAGGAGCGGGGCCACCCCGCATCGGTGAGTGGGGCCGGGGGGGGGGGACACCGGGCTGGGGGGGTCACGTTTTGGGGGGGTTACCGGTGCGACGGAGGGGGTTGCTTTCCTCGAGGTGCATTGGAGAGGCTGAGAGCAGCAGCAGGCGAAGGGCAGCGTGTGGCCTCCTTCCCTGAGGGATGGCAGCTGAGGTGACCCCCACCTCAACCACATTTTTACAGAAAAACCCCCAAAATTGGTACGCGGGCGCGTTTCATAAATCATACATAACTTCTGCGGTGCGGGCCGCAGCGGTGGTTGGGTGAAGAAGCACTCCGCGCACCGCACCGGCCAAGACTCTTCCATAACATCTGAATTAAAAGGAATCTACAAAAAAAAAAAAAATATCTCCTGAAGCCACTGCAGGAGCCCTCGGCTGCGATGACACATGTGATGAGAGATGTGTGCCTCGCCACCCACGCCCTACAGCCTCGCCGCTGGCGTGCTTCATTTTTTTTTTTATGATTTTCTTTTTAAGGCGTTCCATCCCCTTTCTTCCTGTGAAGTCATCTGGCTCAGGGCGGTGGGGATTTCCCCCCAAATCCTTGAGTTACAACTCACTGGGGACAAGTCTGGGTGGGTGCTGGATATGATGAATAAGCTGATAGAGGAGTGGGACAGCTGCCTTGCAGGATGTTTTTTTCCAAAGCCTGAACATTGTAGCCTCAGTGCCCCGAGGAACTGACAGGTAACATCCTTAATTACAGTCATTTGTGCAGAAACCCTGCTTTAAAAAAAAAAAAAAGCTCATTTTTGTGGTTTGGGAGATTATTCCTGCAACGTTATCTGATAAACTCCTGCTCCTCTGCAGCGCTGGAAACTCTTTGCCTCCGGGTATGTGCTTAACCAGGTGAGGTGTCACCTAAGGAATTTTGCTTGTTCACCTCTGCAAGGATTTTGCTCCTCCATCCTTCCGTTCCCTCCCGCAAGCACAAAGGCGCTGGAAGGCATTCCCGCCTGCCTCGTGCCCTGACTTGTCCTCCAGCCGAGAGTCAGGGTTTGTCGGTTGTGCCGTGCAGCCTGAACCGCGACAGGCACCTGGGTTTGGGCATCGAGGAGTCCAGTGCCTTGAGAGCATCTCCCATGGGCAGGGCTGAGCTCCCAGTCCTAACAAGCAACTGGAGTTTCTTGCGTGAGTTTTTTCCACCGTCTGTGGCCCTGGAGAGACTTTCCTCAACTCTCCACCCAACGAGCGGTCCTGGAGGCACCTGAATTTTCACTTTGCTTTCCCAGTTTTGTCTTGGCTCCTGCGATGCTGGGATTCCCCTTCCCCTGGTGCTCGGGGAGGAGGAGGAGGTTTTCCATCTCTGCTCCTTCCATTTCCCACCTGGGACGAAGGGAAAGGGCTGTTGGCAGCAGCCCAGACCCCACTGGGAAAGGACGTTTCACCTCCTGGCCAGCTCGGAGGAGATGTTTGATGGCCTCCCTGGTACCGCTGTTCCCACTCGCACGGTTTGGGCTCTGCCTGTAGCGCCCACGAGCTCTGGGATCTCAATACCTTCAAGGCTAACTAGATTGAAGAGAAAATATATCTTTTTAGGTTTTTTTTTTTTGTTCTGCCTCTGACATTTTTCTGCAGTTCAGTCTCTTGCTATTTATAACAAAACCTTGCCTTGCCCTGCTGGAAGCCCAAATGTTTGTAAACATGAAAATCATCAAGTAAAACAAGCCAGGAAGCAACTACGGAGAAGGTGGACTAGCTTGCCCCAACTCCTCAGAGAATATCTGAGAAAAAGGGAAATTTCAGTATTATAGGCCTTGGCTAGTGTAATCTAAAGTGATCTCATCGCCAGGGATGTGGGGAAAGCAGCTTTGCTTTGAGCGGAAGTGTTTCTTGGGCTGGTTTGTGTTTTCAGGAATCCAGCGTAGGTGTCCTATTAAGAGAAATAAAATCTTGAGTGACTTCTATGAAATTAGAGAGTTTTTTATGCTGTCAGTACCTATATTTAGTTGGTTTTTATTGTGCTCTGAGAGAAGACAGGGCAGGGGCCGCCTTACTGGGACAGGAGCGACCCGTCACGGTTCCATCTGGCCTCAGGTTTAGTTTTTCAGAGGTTTTCTAGGCAAAGATCTGGGCTGAAATGCCAGGAGGGGAAAAAGAAAATGCTTAAGCTGAAGAAGGACCTTCGATCTCATCTGTACGTGCAGAGATCTGCCCCAAGTCGCTGGGAAGGTCGGAGAAAGTGAACCTTAATTACGTGGGAATGGCTCTTGGTTGGCTTCCAGATGCAATTACACGACATAAACGAGCCGTGAGGGCTGAGGCTGGTTCCTCAGGTCGCAGACAGGCTAATGGTGCCTGAGAAGCTCCTACCAGGAGCGTTCAGGAAGAGGCTGGCGACTTCTGCTCGGCTTTAGCAGCCCCATTAAATGATGCTGGTGAGAGAACCGCAGGAGCAGGCGGGTCAGATGCATGTCAGGCTGCGGGTCTGGCCGCCCTGCTCACACCGTGTCTGTGGGCAGGTTGTCCTCAAGGTGTCTCTTGGTGTAACAACCACCCAGGTCCCTAACGCTGCGTCGGTCTGGTGGCTCTGGGAGGGTTCACGTGGGTCGGGTAGCCGCCGCGTGGGGTGGACAGGCTGCCTGCGAGCCCGCCCTGACACGCACAAGCCTGACGGGTTGCGTTAGATGGCTCTTGAGTCTGCTGGACCTCTACCTCCGAGAAGAAAGGACGTCTTTTCTGAAGGCAGCTGATGCTTAGAAGGTTCCTCAAAAAGATGCTTGGGCCGATCTCGTCACCCAGCTGTGGGAAGCCTGCCACCCGCATTTTTTTCCCTTTGCTCAACTCCTGGCTGGATCCGAAGCGGCAACAAATGTGCCGTGAGATGATTTATGGAGCTTAGGAGCTGCCGAGGTGCTCGGGCAGCAGCAGCGCTCTGCTTGCCGTTTCACTAATGGCTCTAATAAAATCCAAATCAGTGTTAATGGTTTTAATATCCTTTCCATTGCATCTCCGAGGATGGTAATTACAATCAATAGGATGTATTTTTCTGAAAATAATATCTGCAAATTCCATAGTCAATTAAAAAAAACACTTGGAGGGGAGGAAATGGCTCGGCGGGCCGACTTAGCCCCTCAAGGAGGCTCGGGCGCTTGTGGCGGTCTGTAGATGGATGGTGCTACCAAATGAATTTTGCTGTCCACAAAGCAGGGTTATGGCAGGCGCTAGCGATAAAAGCTCATCCCTGCAGGCTCCAGGACTTCTGCAGAAGCCTCCTGTATGGGTAAGAGTGTGCTGGAGTCTGTATTTTTCCTTCTCATCGCTAAAATTTTCCTACATAGGCTGTCGAGGCAGATGGATGCCCGTTCCCTGGTACCTCTGGCAGCACGTACGGCAGATCGCAGAGCGGCACCGGCCGCCCAGACACATAACTTACCCACAGGCGGGTGGGCTCCTGCGTTTACAGCGCGCTAGGAAGTTAAAATTTGTTTCCTTCTGACTCGTTCAGTCCTCGAGGCTGTGTTCAGCTAGCGGAGATGGGCACGGCGCTCCCGCTTCCTTCAGAACCGTGTTCGATCGGTGCCCGGCTGCCCACGGAGGTCTGTGGACCCCTTTGCAGGGGAAACCCTGAAAGGCAGCGAAGGAGAGGCAGAGCCGGTGGTGGCAGTTTTAAATTCACTGTCTGTAGGTTGGAAACGTTCCGGGTCTGCATTTGAAAACAGTTGGAAACCTCTGCAAAAGGCTTTAGGGCTAACGCAGGAGACCGCGAAAGCGAGTAGGATGGAAGCTGTCGTGGACCACGTAAATACCTGATTTTTTTGCCCGTGGCTTGACTGGTGTCTCATCTCGTGGCTGCTGAAACACTGAGATTAATTTGAAGTATATATTACAGCGTGCGATTGCATTTTTAAATAATTTCATAATCGGCTGTGGGCAGGGCTCTGGTTTTGCTGGGGTGGTAGGGCAATCATGAAGAGAGAGCTGGTCGTGGCAGCCACGGTGGAAGCAGAAACGCGCGGACCCGGCTGGCGTGAGGGAGCAGGGGACCAGAGCCAGCAGCGACGCCTCTGCACCTGGTGCAGAGCCTTGGTGTTGCACGTTGCAAAGCCTTGTTCTGCCTGGGTTTGTTGTCCCCAGCATTTAGGGAGCCAATATTTTCTTGACAAGATTGACAGCGCGTCTGTTCTCGTTTAAAATAAGTAGTATGTGCTTAATGGAGCTTGCTTAAAGCGTGAGGCTTTTCATCCCGAGGTGATGTTCGATGTTGTCTTGGCGGAGTGTTGGGAGCGGGGAGTAACAGCCAGGGGTTTAATGCCTGGAAGCAATTTTCCCCAGACAAGAACTGTCAGTGCATTAACTTCTGACACGCTAATTTTCGAAATGAAACTTCTGGCTTGCAGGAAATTGCATTTCTGTCACTCCTACAGCGTAGAGGCCTGGCAAGGCCTTTTCTCTCCGGCTGACGGCTCTTTTACCTGTTCAATTTGACCATTTAATTCTTCATCAGGCACCTGAATAAAGTCAAAGTTGTGATGCGAGAGGTTCTTCAGGGCAGCTCACTTGTTTGAGGGCTCAGCTGACGTGGAAACCAAACCTTTTAGCTGTGGAAAATCCTGTCATTTCCATCAAACCAGGGCTCGGAGTTCGCTTCGTGCCAGCGTCCCTGGGTGCGGGACCCCGCGGGATGCCGCGCAGCGGGCAACGCGTCGCCGCCGGGTTCTGCTGCGGAGGGATCGCAGCGGCGCTGTACTTTGGCCGCTTTCCACCCAGCTCAAAGGTTAGATGAGGCTGGCGAGATATTAATGGTTCCGCCAAAGTTTGCGGCGTCATTAAGCGAAGAAAACGTCTATAGGTACTCTGAAGTCCTTGTTGCTCGAAGAGCGTTGGTAATTACCTAGACTGGGAAGATGTATGTTTGCTGCTTCTGAAAGTGGGCCAGGCAGAATGCCCACGATTAATAATCGTGAGCAAAAACTTGATCTCCATTGCTGCTGCAGAGCCTTTCGTTAAAGAAATTGTTAAATACGTGGGGTGCCAGCGTACAGATCCCGTTGTGATGAACGCTCCTCCTTGAGCTGAGTATTGCTATTACGTGGATTCCTCTGCGTGATGGAGCCCAGCGAGCTGGCGGCGCTTCCCGGCCGATCGGTAAGCGAACGGCTCGTACGGGCTGGGGGAGTTGGGTTGTTCTGACGCTAATTGCGTGGCGGGCAATGGTAAATCTCCCTTTGGTGTGTTTGTGTGGGATAGTGAGGAGTGCTGTTCGTAATGCTGGCTATGAGGCCAGTGAGTAGATTTTTTTTTTAAATTATTTTTGATATTGGCTATAGTAAGTAGCAAATGCTAAGGATTTCCAAAGAGAGAAGTGAGCCCTTGTGCAAGTCAAAGTTTTGTTTGTCTCAGAACTTAATTTTGTTGGCATAATCTTGAAATTGAGGGATTGTGCGGGCTGGCTTTTCAAATGTGTGCTAAGCTTTTCAAATTCCCACCTAAACCGGAGTGACTGTCGGGTTGAAATCGCAGTGGGCAGCCGGGACGCTTATTTGACAGGGTAATAATTATGTACTTACGCGTCTCTTTCTTGCATGTTGGGTGTGATTAAATGCAAAGCAGTGTGTTTTTAATTCTCAGAACTGACCTGTGCTGTGTAAAACCCGTTATTCTCGGTACGGATGGGCAGTAGTCACCGCGGTTGCGCTCTGCCTGGCAGCAGAGTGTCTGTAATGCCTGGTGCTACGGCAAATAATGCCAAAAAAAAAAAAAAAATATGAAAAGTCTTTATTCAGTGCAACTCAGACCACACTGCCGATCTACAGAGGAGCGCCCAGTAGCTCCATCCCGGCAGTAGTTGCTGGAAATTGCCAAAACCTTACCAAGTGTGTTTGTATTAAAGCAGAGCTGGCTTAGCAGTGACATGGACAGCAACAGTTGTGATTTATTTCCTTATTTCTCTCCGCCTGGATTTAAGGCGGTTTTGCATTGACTGGCTGCTGGTTGGAAAATCAAGCACAATACTTGGTTATTTCTTTAAATTTGGGTAAGAACTGGAAGAAAAGAGCTAGGTTCTGGCTGCGTTCAGGGAGTAATTCCTTCTGCTCTTAACAGCTAAAAACCCCAGTAACAGTAATTTTGGTGGCGTAAAGCCGGGTCCCAGTCTCCTGCAGATGCAGGAGCCAGAGCCAAGCAATGCTCCTGCGATAACCTGGTGTGGTAAACAGCATCTAGAGAGAGATTTTCTGGGCAAAACCAATGCGTACTGCTGCGTGGTGCACCTTAAATGGTGTTTGTGTAGCTTCCGTGGGAGCTGCTGAAGAGTCGAGATGCTGCCCGAAGCTTTCTTGTGTGCTTGCTGTCTGCACCAGAGCCCCGTCCTCTGCTCCCTGACCCTAGAATCATAGAATCACGACGAGTTTGGGTTGGAAGGGACCCTTAAAGGCCACCCAGTCCAACCCCCCTGCAAGGAGCAGGGACATCTCCAACCAGATCAGGTTGCTCAGAGCCCCGGCCAACCTGGCCTGGGATGTTTCCAGGGATGGGGCATCCACCACCTCTCTGGGCAACCTGGGCCAGGGTTCCACCACCCTCGTTGTAAAGAACTTTTTCCTTCTATCCAGTCTGAATCTGCCTCCTTCTAGTTTAAAACCGTATCATAAGCTTATACACTTAGCTGTGCAAGTTACTGTATTTACAACACGGCCAGGATGCGGTGGTGCAGCCCAGAGGAGGTTTACAGGGAGCACCGTGTCATATTTGGTAGGAAAAATTGACTTTCGTGATTCTTTTTGAGGAGAAAGCCCGTTGTGAGGGTGTGTAAATTTCCTGAGTTAGGTTACACCGCTGAGGGGCAGCTGCCGCTTCTCCAGCAGCGGAGGTTGCTTTAGTTTGGCTGTTAAATCTTCAAATAACTCCGCTTTTGCGTGAGAAGCTGCCTTAGCTGTAACAAAAAAAGATTTCAAAATATTTCTTTCAGCTTGTGTGCTGACCTGTATCTGCAGTCAATCGGCTTGTGCAAGCGAAGCGCTGATGACTTTGGAGGAAAATGAGTTTCCCTCTTGCAATTATCTGCAGTTGTTGCCTGAGACACGAGATGCTCCGTAATCGCTCTTCTCTTCAAGTGTTTCCAGCTTTTTCGAGTACTTGGATCATTTTGGGGCGCTTTGTCTTTCCCTGTCGCGCCGATGGAGTCATTTGCGTCACGGGGGTGGTAAATCTTATTTATGTCGCCAGTCTGGGTTTCCTGCTCAGTGATCTATAGATCTCCTTTAAATGAGAAAATCGCGCTCAGGCCATTTATTTCAGCTCGTCTGTGCTTTGTTAAAATGAAATCGGAGCTTTCGGCTGGGCTGGAGGGAAGAGCTGCGATTCAGAGGGGCTGGGAGGAAAGGGAAGTGCCGGGCTGAGATTCAATCCCCTCTCCGCTGGTAGACAGGAACGCTAAGAAAAAAAAAAAAAAGGGGGGAACTATATTAAAGTGCTTAATTCTTTATGCATACAAAAACTGCTAGTATGTATGATCCGTAGGGAATTGAAATGCTTTTAGTGAGTTATTAAAAATTTAATCTAAACTTTTTATTTAATGCAATTCCTATATTGTATTTATTAAAGAGGGACTTGGGGAAATACCAAGATTCTGTTCCTGGGTCACGTGTGGCCGCCCTCTTCTCCTCCTTTGCCTGATAGGAGTTGGATGATAAACTGTTCTTACTAGTTTAAAAAAAAAAAAAAACAAACTAATCTGTGAATATATCCAATAGCTTAGCATATATCCTGGCACAATCCTAGCTGGCCTTTTTCTTTCGTCTTCTGCTTTCTCATTGATTATTTCTCAGGTTGAAAATCGTAAAGCCAGCTCCTAGCTGTGCCTTGGGAAGATGAAAGAGGCTGTTTCTCAGGAGGAACACTTCCAGGCTTTTTACTTCTCTAGGCTGACCTGGGAGCTGTTGGGAGCAGCAGGGAAACATCCTGTAGCCTTGGAAAAAAAAAAAAAAAACATCTCTGGGACCGTTTCCAGTTGTCCGATTCTGGGAAGGGCAAAGTAGGTGAAAATCAGGGCGTGCGCCTGCAAACCAGACCTCTGCACAGCCTTGTCCCCCTACTTCTCATGGAAATCTTCTAAAAGAGGCTAAATTACCTGAATTTACCGAAGTGGCTACTGTTTCCATACTTTAACAGTATTTAAATTGTACAGAAAGGTTACTTGGGAGCTTATCCAGTCCTCCTCCCGGCACAAAGGCCGGATGAACCGTGCGTGTTGTTTCCCAAGAAATACCAATCCAGCCTGTCCTTACGACACCTGGATGAGCGTTTCCCCATTTTACAGATCGTACCGTCTGTACCTGTGTGCCATATTGCCATATAAATATCTATATTTTGCTTGCTATTCCTCATCGGGGCTCGATCCGATAGGAAATGGAAAGCTGTGCTATCCCTAGGGAGCCGCGCTGCCGTTTCAGGATGGCTCCAAACTCCGGCCCTTCGTTTGCAGTCCCTCCTACCTTGTTATCTGTACGCTTTCCTACTCGCCAAATGATTTAGCCGTAGAATTAGCTGGAGGTTGATAGCACTGAAATTGCTGATACTAATAACAGATGCTGGAGAGCTTCTGCAGCCTCCAAAAACTCTTCCGAGGGCTTCAGCGGCCAGGCAGGGCTGAGCCACGCGCTAACGAGGCTGGAGCGCACGGCAGCTGCTGTCTGTAGAACATAACAAGCTGCTTAAGCCGTGCCTGCTAATTATCCTTATTTTTGTGTTTTGCACTGGACTAAGCAAAACTGGAACCAAGGCGCTTTGAGGTCTGGGTCCAACCCCGCAGATGTCCCTGCCTTGGTCCCACGGGACAACGCTTCATCCCAGAGATAAAGCTCCAGCTAGCTTGATGTGGTGACTGTAACTTTATGAAAAGGGGAGGGGTTTTTTTCCTTGTTAATATATTTGGAGGAAAACTAGTAAACATGGAACATAGCACATGTCTGTGTGGAGAAATAACAGCTTCTGGTAAAATAAACTTTCCACCAGAAATATCCCAGTGCCTTGGATGTGCTGCGGCTGTTTCCAGGTTGGCGATGAGAATTCCTTGGAGTAACAGCCGCTGCGGCACAGCAAAGCGCTCCTCTGCTCCCCAAAGCAGCACCCTGAGAGCCGGGGTAATTTATTTTGTAACTTCACGCTGTAATTGCTCGGCTGGAGCAGCTAGCATTATCATCGCCGTCGCTTTTCCTTCCTGTGGCTCAGGTATTGGGTATCCCCCATTCCCTTTCTTCCTTGTCCTCTGAAAATCGAGCGTTAGGCCAGACCTGGGCTCTGCCAAACAAAATGCCCAATAATTGCATTTATTATCAAGGGCTTTACTTTGCTCTCTCTGTGCTGGTGCACCAGTGGCTCAGAGCAAACGGTGACCCGTCGGGTACCAAAGCGAGGACAGACCACGCTGCTTTCTCTGACCTCGAGCTCTTTGGACCAAAAGATATTTTACATACACTGAATAAAGAAGTAATAAAAAAAGGCAGCCCAGGGGAAGGTGCAGGGGCGCGGGAAGGCCAGGCAGGCTGCTCTCTTGGTGTGCAGGTGCCGGTGAAGGGGTGACCACGATTCTCTGGTTTACAAACCAGGACTCCTGCCTGGCTGTTGCTCTGCTTTCACGTTAAAATGCCATTTATTATCCTTCTGCTCCAGGCTCGCAGCTCCGGGCAGAGGTGATGGAGAGAGAAGATGTGCAGCAGGAAGCAAGCACCTTCTCTGAGCGTTTTCTTGCTGTGTTTTCCCCCCCCCCCAGCTCCTTTAACACTGCTAATTTGGTAAAATCCAAAAATACAAACCCTGATTTCTCTGTAGAGGGAGTCTGAGGCCCAGAAACAGCTTCTGCCTACCGGCGTGTCGAGAGGTTGTGCCGATACCTGATTGCTGGGGAGTTCCTGAAGCTTTGGGAAGACATCACTAGACTTGTTCACAAAAGGTGGGGCTTTTCCTAGAGCCACCTCAGCCTAACCTGGCGCTGCAGGGCTGTAACGGTGGATTTAATGTCCCTGATGTTAAATAATGCAGAAGTGCAGTATACCGTTAAATGCAGAGGCTGAGGTAGGGCGCGGGATGGGGTGAGGACTCCGATTCCCCCAGCCAGCTGCGGGGGCTGAAATTGGGCCAGGGCAGGGGTTTTATTTGCGGCGCCGCTCACTTTTCTTCGTTAGCTTTGACTTCTCGTTTTTCTTCACGAGCTTTGAAGTACTAAAGCCTTGTTTCACTGCTTAGTTAGCGTTGTTCGCTTTAAACCCGAAAATGATATCGGAATAGCGCGCGGCAGCCCGACGCGTTGCGTGCGCGTTAGTTCTGCTGGAGAAGGGGCTCGGAGAGACGAATGCTGTTTCGGATGAATGTGACGCACGGAGGAGGTCAGAAGACAGCCCCTGTCATGAGAACAAATGGCAATTCTCTGCCTTTTGGCCTGGGGAACAAGGAGCCACTGTGTGGAAATGCATCCCCGCCGCGCAGCAATGACGTGTGCCGCTCCGAGGTCTTCCTCGAGCCGGGTGGTTTGGGCGCTCCCAGGGATTTTTGCATTTGAGGCGCCGGAAAGCTGCGGGCAGTGGCTTTGCTGGGCCGAGGTGGCCAAGCCCTTGGGTGAGGTGGCCCTGGGACCTCAGGTGTCGCTTCCGTCCCCGCGGCAAGGCCATGGCCCTGCTCGGCTCGGTGCTGGCTGGGCAGAGCTGGGGTGACGCTGTAGCTGCGATTAGCACCAAGGGAGGAGGTGGGGCCGGCGTGGCTGAGGGCGGCGGGGTTCAGGCTGAGCTGCGTTTGGTTATTGATCCCTGTGTTGTCCTGTGCCTTCATCCCAAGATAAAACGCTGCACGTCGCGATAAAGCACTGCACATCGCGCCTTACCCTTGCTGCTCATCCCAATTAATCCTCCCGCCGCTGCCGGGCCCTCCAGCCATCGGTGACTCGCTCATCACTCAACTCAAAGGCTTCATTTTGACACAAAGATGGTGTCAGTGAAAAAAAACCCCTGCAATAAAACCCTTACGTGCCTGTCTGTCAATATTGATCCCGTTCCAGCAGACACCCTAAAACGAATCACCCGGGATCTTTATTCTGCTTAAAGACTGGTGGAAAACAATACACCGTGTTATTGGTAGCAGCTGAAGGCTGCCAGAGCAGAGTTTGCTTGGAGGAAAAGTGCCTGAGGCATAAAAAAAAATCTGATTTAAGAGACAGGAGTCGTTCTCTTGCTCTTATATGGTGCTGCCGTGCACCAGGCAGCAGCCCCGCGCCGCTGCCTTGCTCCATGACTAATAAGGCTCAGCTGGGATCCACCCTTGCTGATCCTGTTATTTTTAGCTTTTTCCAGCCTCATGCTCCGTGCGCCTGCCCTACCGAGGGGTATAACTTCACCTCTTCTTTAAAATACTGGTTTTTCAACCTGCTAGCCTCCCGCGGAGGGCTGCGGTGTCGGGAACGGGCAGGGATGGGGTTTCTTGGCGCTGATGGTGTTATGTGTGGAGTTTGTAACTGATGCCCAGTGCAAAATGTGCCGTGGCCGTTAAGTGTAATCAGCTTTCCAACCTACACGCCGCAGCTGCACAAGAGGATTATTCTTTTTCTTTCTCAAGTGACAGTGAGGTTGGGAGTCAAACTCAGAAAATCATCTTTCCTTCCGTTTTCTTAAAGGTAAAATATTTTCTGAAAATGTAAAACAAACCTAAAGCAAGAGCCAGGTTTTGCTCGCGTGGACTTTGCCCCCACACAGTAATTGCATCCTTCCAAAAAACCCCAGTTTCACCAGTACAGGAGTTTGAACCTCTCTGAAGGCTCATTGATTTCTGGAGAGTTGTGTGAGACCCCCCTCACCACCCCCCCCCAAAAAATGAATGTATTTCTTCCAGGCTGTGTCAGTAAGCTTGGAGTTACGGATGTCAGTCTTCAGGGCTGCGTTGAGGAAGGATTTAAAGGGCATTGTTACCTGTTTGTATCAGCATATTTTTTTTTTATGGTATCTGGCTCCGTTTGAAAAAGAAAAAACTTGAGTGTGTTAGTAGTATGGCTTGTTTACTTCTTCAGCCTGCGAGTCCCCTTTCTGTGCTTTTACCGTCCATTTTGCAATTAAAATGAGCTGGAAAATAAAGCCAGCCCAGAAAGAAGCCCTTTCAGCCCTTCCCTGCCGGAAAGCACGCCGGGAATGGAAGGGGATAGACAGGCTCGAGGCGACCGGTGGCGGGATAATCCCGTCCCCATCCACAGACGCTGCCTCTGACTCCTGTGGGGTCAGCGGCTTAATTTATAATGGATAACGTGGCGCCTAATTTTTGTTATCAGACAATCATAGGTGCAGCCTGTTGGTTCGTGCCAGGCTAAAGGCAAATTCATCTTCCCTATGGAAATGCAGGTAATGCTGCTCTCCGCGTGGCCGGAGTGGAGCTTCAGGGATTTTGCTGCAATTCAGAGCTTAATATTTCATCCAGTAACTGCTTCTGGCCCCAAACCAGTAGCTTAATGGTTGCAAAGCGTTGAGTGTGGGACGTGGGATTTCTGGATGTGCTTCCAGCTCATCAGTGTTTCCACGTAATTCCTGCTGTCCCCAGTCTGAGGAAGCCGAAGGCCACCCTGTCCTTCATCCCCTTGAGGAAAATCTCCCTCTTCTCATGCCATTTTTTTTTTCCCCTTTTCTCTCTTCATCATCGGAAAATAGATTCATTCCTCTCCCTGTTTCTGGTAAAATGCACGGCTGTGTAATGGGGGCCCAGGACAACTTCGGTTTTTTTCAACTATAACAGATTTATATTTGAAAAATTAAAATGAAAAAAATAAATGGGGGAAGAAAGACTCGGAAAGCCTGCCTGCAAGCTGCACGCAGCAAGGGGAATTTGGAAATGCCTAACTGGGTTACTAGCTCCATTAGAAACTTCTACCAAATTTGTTATCAAAGAGATCTGACGAAGATGTTACCAGAGCTCAGGCATCAGAAGAAATAGCTTTAATGATTTTGAGTTGTTCTCTATCAATATTTATATGGCTGCGGATTTGGGAGTATTTTATGGAAGATCAATGGCTTTAAGCTGCCAGAGGGCAGGTTTAGATTGGCTATAAGGAAGAAATTCTTCCCTGTGAGGGCGGTGGGGCGCTGGCCCAGGTTGCTCGGAGAAGCTGTGGGTGCCCCATCCCTGGCAGTGCCCAAGGCCAGGTTGGACGGGGCTGCGATGGACCTGATGTGGTGGAAGGTGTCCCTGTCCGGGGCAGGGGGGTGGAACTGGGTGAGCTTTCACGTCCCTTCCAACCCGAACCATTCTGTGATTCTGTGATCTCAAAGGTTTTTGGGAGCTGTTGGTGCCGGTGTTGCCTCACCCAGGCGTGGCTCGCAGCAGAAAATGGCTTTTTGAGCCCAAATCGGGGGGTGCGAGCTGTCGGCGTGGCCGTGCCGGGCGCGGATGCTCCAGCTGCCGGTGCCTGGCTGCTCCTGGCGAAGGCAGGAGGCTGAGGTCGGGCGCAGCTGGTCCGGGCGGCGCTGGCGGGGACACGGCTTGGTCCGTGGGCCAGCTGGGGATGCTGCCCTAGCATTCTGCATACCGTGAATATTGCATTTCCAAAAGACCAGCTTATTCTTCAGAATATCAACAAAATTGCAGGAGGTGGCTGTAGCTTTTCTGTCACTGGCTCCTCACGCTCATTAGGAGCTGGGGGATGAAATGGTTCTCCGTTCGTTAGCAGGACATACTTGGTGGGCTATCATACCTGCTCATCATCAGACCACTTGTAAATTCTCTGTTAAGCAGGCGTGATCCTGCTTATAAATAGCACGATTGACAATTAAGCCTGTGCCACGGTATCGGGGAGTCTTTCTATAGATGGGTTTCATGGAAAAGTCTGGTTGTTCGCCGTATGTTTTGCCACTTTTATGTCACCAGAAAGTTATAAATACTTGGGTGACTGGAATTATTCACTCCAATTCCCTGTAAAGTGTTTGACATCCTGTGCATTGGAGGTATCAGAATGTGAAATTCTTCTGTAACCTTCTGTTCCATGTTTTGAGGGAAGAGAAAATCATGGTGTGATTATGTAACATTAAGGATGCCGTCTGTGGGACGTGGAGAAAATTGACGTTTTTGGATGAATCTCTCGCCGCTAAAAATAAAGAGTGAGGCTGTTTAAAAGTGCGAGATGTGCACTTCTGCATCAAAATAAAAAATGGTGTGGGTACCCTTCCCGGTGCTCCTTAATTCCCCGCTCATGGAGGAATTCCAAAATAATAGTAACTCACTGCAGAGTGGGGTTTTCCCCCTGCATTTCCCTGATAATGTAGTATTTGGTTTTCAGAGGAACAAGGAGAGTTTTATTCCAACATTTCAGCACACAAGTTTTTATCCTAACAACTGATCGGTTGGTACCCCCGTGCTTCAGGAGGGGTCTTGGAAAGGGCTCCAGAAATCCCCCCTGGGAGTAAAAGGGGCATGGAAGAGGGAAGGGCACTGTTTGGATTCTTAAACAGTCAGAGGTTTATCCCCTCGTAGAGGTACACATCCCAAATGATGGAAAACACCTCCGCATCATCTCCTTAAATAAAAAAAAAAAGGAATAGTGTAAAGCATTGCATGTGTATGTAATCCAAAATATTCCCCTTTCCAAGCAGATGTCTAGTATTAACTGATTAAAAAATAATCTTTCTCTTTTTCTTCTTGCTAGATTTAAACCCTAGAAAAGCTTTAGCTTGGCTTAAAGAGGAGCTAAATCCATCACTCCCTGTAAATCATCGGCAAATAAAGCGGAAATCCCGTGATGCCGTATGTAATTCCTGGTTCCCTGCAAGCTTGCTGTGCTTGGACAAGCCCCCGGACTCGGGGTCGGCAGGAGCGTCCCGGGGAGGCTGGTGGGGCTTGCTCGGGGTGGGCTCCCTGCCTCTCCCTCCACTGTTCATCTCCTACCTCATTTTTACCAGCTACGTGATCCAGCTATATATATATATTTTTTTTTAAGATTTGAAGAAAATGCATATTAATTTCAACTAGCTTTTTGGCCAATACCAGCCTGAAAAATAAACTTTCCCAGTGCTTGACCTGTAAGGCCCCTTGAGGAATGACTGTGAGCAGGAAAAAAGATTCTGGTGTTTTCATCGGAGATAAGGAAACCCGCTGGGAGCCTGCCTGGTTGGAGGAATGAAGGCTGGTCCTACTCTTTGCTTTTCCCTTGGGCTGAAGGGCTCCGTAAGTCCTGGCAGCTGGTGGGGTTCAGGCACACAGCGCGGGACGCCTGCGTGTAAAAATAAATGTGTGGGACAGTGGGGAATGACAACCGCGTACGGAAAAGGGCTGTCTGGCTTTCGTGTGAGTAATATGGGTGGGCTCCTTCCCTTCCGCGGCGGTGAGAACGTGCCCCGCTCGGCCGCCCTCCTCTCCCAGGCGGTGTGAACAGGGAGGTTTGGCTTTACTGCACCACTTTATTTTTTTTTAAGGAGTGTTTTCCTCAAGTCAGAGTGATGATGGGAGAGTTGATAACCTCCCGGCATTACCCCCTCCCCCTGTTCGTGATGTCCTTGGGGCTGGGGCAGAGGCTCACAGACATGGAGTTTAAAAAATGCGCACAGCATCAGAAATTATGTATTTTTCCCCAGAACTGGGGATACCAGGTGTTTTCTCCTTTTGTAGATGGGAAATTAATGAAATTCTGTTCTTTAACTGCAAAAATTTGAGCGCGCTTGGTAAAGCTGCATCTTCATGGGGCAGCTGCCCCAGCGGCGTGTCCGTGGGGAGGAAGAGGAGGGATGCTGCTGCCTGCGCCGTGGGATTGAATCTCTCATGTCCTCACCCCCAAAGCCCTGCAAGAATCCAAGGCCTTGGGCTTGGTCCATTCCTGGTGGCCCGCAAGATTCTCGTCCCAGCTGAGAGGGGCTCTTGGGGGTCCCCAGGGGTTTTCCGGGGCTTCCTGTTGGCTTGTGTCTCCGCGGAGAGCAGCAGCGCTTCCTCGCTGCCTTCATCCGGGTTTCAGCGGTTTCCCGTTGACCCACCTGGAGGACTGCCAGGAGCCTTTCACTCAATTTAATCACTCGCTGCTTTAATTATTACCTGCCCGCCCGCCTTGTCTCTGAGCGGCTCGTCGCCAGCGGAGGAGCAAATCCAGGGCTGAGGACGATGCCTGGTTCTTTCCGGCCGCATCGCGGGCTCGTGGAGGGAAGAGCCTTGCCGCAAACGGGTGGTTTTTTGGCAGCAGGTGACATGCGAAGCCAATTTCGGGTCATTTTGCAGAAGAAATCAGCTGTTAAATGAATTTGGGGGTTGTCACCCCGTGCTCTACCAGACCAGTGCAATCCCTGTCCGGGATCTGCTGCGTGCAGAGCGACTCCGAGTCACCGCTGTTACAGACAGACCCTCACGTGGGAAGGGTTGGGTAATTTCAGGAGTTTTTGGGGGGTTTCTCTCCGTCCATAAGCCCAGCTGCACAGGGACCTGGGGGACTCTCCATCCGCCCACAGCTGCTCCAGTCACCCAGTCCTTGTTTGCACTGGGAAGCTGGGAAAACTGGGGCAGAGCGATGATCCTACAAAGGCCTTTTTCTTTTTTTTTTGAGGCACATCTGGTGCAGGGAATCAAATCTGTGAGCAAGTGTTTCTGGGTTTCAGAGCCGTGTGTGTGTTTCTGAACTCGGCCCCAGCTGGCTGCGACTGGGAGCGGAATAAAGCCCAGTTTGATGGAGGAAGGAAGGTGAGGCATGGAGTTTCTTTTACTTGCCAGCCCGGCCCGCGGCATCACCGTCGCTCTCTGTGCCTTTTGGTCGTGTCCATCCAAAACCAGCACTTCAACGTGTGACTTGCTGCGTCCTCCAGACGTGGCCAGGGCTGGCCTCGCCCCAAACGCTTGCACGTGAGGCTGTCGGGGTACGTGCTACTCCCTGGAAAATAAAGGGTGAAGTCAAACGGAGCCAACGGAGAACCCAGCGCTCCGCAGGCTGCGAACGTGGAGAATTATAAACGATCCGCTTCTTCCTCCGTTCGTTCCGGTCTGTTCTGTCTGGGACTTTTAAGATGAAAAGCGAAGTTGGGGTTCGCTTCTCTCCGTGTGCCAGGCCTCCAGCAAACGGGGGAGAACGTTTGATCATCTCGCGCCGCTGTTTTGGGGCGGCGATGGAGGAGGATTCCGCAAATGGCGCTGAACGTCGCCCTGGGCCTGCGGCAAGCGTCTGGGTCTCCGCTGGACCTTCACCGGCTGTTTCTTTGGAGAAGTTTTGAGAGAAGGTGGGAGAAGGGCGCCCCGTGCCCAAAACCAGGCGGGAGCACCCCTGTGGCCTCCCTCGCTGCGGGATGGGGATGATGAGCTGGAAATGTGGGGCAGGGCCTTTTCCAGAGCCGCTGGCGCTGTTTCAGCAGCGGAGGGTAAAGAGGAGCCATCTTTTCAGCTTTTCTTCAGCTGCTGGGTGTCTCGGTGCGTTTTGGGGAGGGGGCACGGGCAGTTCCGCTCCGCCCCCCCCCCCCCTCCAACCCCCCAGCCGGTTCAGCACCGGAGCGGCCCGATCCGGTGCCACCGCGGCTGCCTGTATATACATATATGTATATATCTATATCTATTTATTTATTTTGCCGCCAGCCCTGCGCAGAGCCCCCCCACCCCCCGCCTCTTTGTGCGGGCGGCGGCGGGGGCGGGACCGGTTCCCCCCCCCCCCCCCCCCGTGCCCCGGCGGGGCCGCCGCTGCGCAGGCGGAGCAGCGCGGCAGCATCCATCTTACCGGTCTTACCCATCGTACCCCTCTTACCCATCGTCTTACCCCTCTGATCCGTCTTCTGATCCGTCTGGCCGGCGGGCGGCCGGCTGCCCTGCTCCTCCCCATCTTCCTCCTCCTCCTCCTCCTCCTCCTCCTCCGGAGAGCCCGCGGGGCGGCTGGGGCGCTGCCCGGCAGCGGCGGATGATGCACGGAGATGGTGCACCAGGAAAACTGTGCCTACCAGGTGAGGGGCGAGCGCGGCCTGGACCCCCCATCCCAGCCACCTCCCCGATCCCAGCCACCTCCTATCCTTTCCATTCCCCCCATCCCATCCATTCCCCTGACCCCATCCATCCCCCTGATCCAAACCACCTCCCGGATCCCAGACACCCCCCCATGCCTTCCATCCCCCTATCCCATCCATCCCCTATCCCATCGACCACCTCATCCCATCCACCCCCCCGATCCCATCCACCCCTCTGATCCCCTCCACTGCCCCCAATCTTATCCATCCTTCCCAACCCCATCCACCTCCCCAATCCCATTGACCACCTCATCCTATCCATCCCTCATCCCATCCACCCCCCTGATCCCATCCACCACCCTCAATCTCATCCATCCTCCGACTCCAGCCACCCCCCATCCCATCCATCCTCCCCAACCCCATCCATCTCCCCATCCCAGCCACCCCTCATCCCATCCATCTCCCCATCCCAGCCACCTCTCATCCCATCCACCCCCCCATCCCATCTATCCTCCATCCCAGCCACCCCTCATCCCGTCCACCCCCTCATCCCGTCCACCCCCTCATCCCATCCACCCCCATCCCAGGGGAGCTTGGGGGCTGCAGGCAGCCCCTCTCCCTGCCGGCCTGGGTGCGACTGCTGCACGTCAGGCAGTGAGCTGCGGGTTTGCACTCTGGAGCTGCTCAAGGAGAGCTCTGAAAATTTTCAAATCAGTAGAATATTCCTCTGCATTTTCTGTATTGATCTGATCTGCGAGGTCGTTATTTTTGGACGCAGACCCGTTGTGGTTCGGGCTGTTCTGCCAAATAATCCCTGCGTGAGCTGGTGATGGGTTTGGGGAGCGGCGTTTCCCTCCCTGAGCATCCCTGGGGCCTGTGCGGCAGCGCTGGGGGGAGGCAGCGGTGCGTGCTGAGCAAGGGCAGGCTGGGGTTGGCGGGGCTGGGGGCTGTTACTGGGGCTTCGTTTCCCTTGAAAGACAGGGTGGGTGCCGCTGGGCACACCTGCGCGGGAAACGGCGTGTTTCGGTCTGGATAGCGCAGGTGGGTTACGAAAACGCACAAACCCCGTCCGTCTGCGACAGCGATGCTGAGAAACGCGTTTGCCTACGTGCGCTGGGGTGCGTTCTGTAAAACACCCGACAGGCGTTCCCCGCGGCGGAGCTGGACCTTGGGAACCTCGGGGGACGGGGCTCTGCCCAGGGCTGCCGCTCGTCCTGCTTGTCCCCCACCGCCGCGTTTAATTCAGACTTCGGTCTGTGTATTAAGATAAAATATCTCATATTGCAAAATATATCGTGAAAGGAAAAGATACCAAGCATGCATATGTACGGAGAAGAGTTGAAAAGATTTTTCACTGAGTGTTTTCAATCCAGCAAACGCTTCTGGGAATGGATTTCCATTTTTAGCTCCTTTGCAGAAAAAAAAAAAAAAAATCCAGGTTTTTTTTTTTTTCAGCCTGTGTTTCAGAGGATTTGATTTTTCTGCAGCTCGGAGCCTGTTGCTCCCTGGTGCCTTTGTAAATGGTGCCATTGTTTCTGCGCAGCGGATGTTTTCCCAGCGTACTCGTAGGAACGCGAGGGTTAAAGGTTGCGCATTGTTTCCGCGGGTGGCGGTGGGCGAGCGATGGCGGGCGATGGCTGGCGAGCCGTGGCGAGCGCTGCTGCGACGCAGGCCTGGCCGGCGTCCCTGCATGTTAATGCGCTGGGCTCGCTGGGATGGCAGCGCTGCTGCTTTTTATCTGCTTTCATCCACTTGCTTGTTTGTGAACTGGTTTCTCCCTTCCGAACTGGTAAATACTGGAGTGAAAACAGCCAGAAAGCGTCCAAATCATAGGGAAAAGAAAAAAAAAAAAGTAGAGCAAAGCAGTTTTTCAAATGAAATCTGTTTCAAAACCTCCCTACGACACCGCAAAGATGAGGAGCAACCCCAACCCCCTCCCAAACCCATTAACCTAAAGGCCAAGTTTTAATCCTTTTGTGGCCGGCAATCCCGGATTTCGGATCAGGCTGGAGGCCAGCAATGACAGGACTGGGGTGGCTGCCCTTCTCCCTCCTTCCCCCCTTTTTTTTTGAAGCTGCTAAATAAACCAAAAAATCAACCATATAGAGGAGCAATCCGACACAGGGGGGAAACTTGGAAACGTGTTTGTTGTCGAGAAATTCCGGAGAGGAGCTCGGACGTACCCGCGTCGTGGGTGGGACGTGAGTTCCGCGGCAGGGACGGGGCGCGACGCGGGCGCAGGTTCTGTTTCACACCGTAAATGAGGTGGCACTGCCGCTCTCCGGAGTTCGGGTGGCTGTAGCTCCTCCTGGGCTTTTGGCTGTGGCTAAGTCAGGTTCATCGCCTTGAATTTAGGCCAGGTCCTCCCTGGGCGGGAGGTCCCAGCATCTCCGTGGCCACATCCTGGCGTCACGCAGGCTGCTGCCGCTCATCATGCCGTGTGTTTTTCTCTTTTTTTTTATTTCCTCTTTTCCTGTTTTATCGTGATTTACAAACGTTGTGTTTACGGCTCTGTATTTCTCCTACAGTTTCACAAGAGCTCACGTGCGGTGCGTGACGTTTTTGGGAGGTCCTGAGCTCGCGCAGAATGAAAAGCCAGCGTGCAAATCCAGGCCTTAACACAGAAATAAAGGTTTTATTCTACCATGTGTGTGTGTTAGCGGCGCTTTACTGTTCTGCAGCCTCAGCCAGCGTTCCAGTTTGCTTTGTCAAAGCGTTTTTTTAAGCCTTGCCCGACAGATTTGCCGTTGTGTGGAGCGAAACAGGACTCAGGGCCGTGTCCAACTTCTCTGGGTTTCTTTGCCACCGCCGTAGGAATGGGTATTACGTCTGGATTTACGTTGTCTCCTTGGGTTGATTTCTAAGGCGCCTTTAAAAGCGGAGAAGCTTCCCGGCAGCCGGTGCCCCTGCCCAAGCCCCCAAACAGGCAGTTGCCCGTGGGAACCGGTTTTGGCCGCGGGCGCTGGCATCGGTCACGGTCTGAGCTATCTGCTGGCGGGAGGCTCGCTCTGGAGATGTTACCGGGTTTTACGCGTGCAAAGAAAATTAAAAAGAAAAAAAAAAAAAGTTGTGAAAAAAATGAGGTTTTATTTACTTAGAAGTAATTTCTCAGGTGGATCGAGGCATGCGGTGCATCCTGATCGGTGTCGTGTGTTCGCTTGGGACCTGGTCCGCCCGCGTGCGTCACATTTGACTCTGCTGCTCTGGTGATGGGAGTGTTTCTTGAGTTGGGAGGGTTCTGTTAGAAGACCCCTGTTGTGACGGGATGCTGGGGTCACTGTGGGTTGGGCTGGCCGCCCCGGGACAGACCGGGCAAGGTTGACCAGCACCCACCGCTCCCAGAGTCTCACCAAGCACCGAACCGTTGAAGCAGTCCATCAAAGTCACAAGCTTTGAATATAAGTGCTCATTAAAACACAATTTAAAAAAAAGTTATTAGGTTTTGTTTGATATCTTTAGGGTTTTGTAGGCTTTCGTGGCGTGTAGATACCATTCTGTCATCGTCTCTGTGAAGTAGGTGGGAAGCGCTTGGTGTGCTTAAAGCCCAGGGAAGTATCATCAGAAGGAGAGCGTGGCCCATCTCATCCCTAAATTTGGGAATGAAGTGGCTCACACTGGCCGGTCTGCGCTGGAAGGGTGCTGTGCTCTCTTCGGAAGAGATTTGGTTTGCCCTTTACAATAAAATAAATGTTTTGTGACGTAGTTCTGGCAACGTGAGATTTCTGTGAATCCTGGGAGCCACCCCCGTACCCTGGCCAGAGCGGCCCGCGGCCGTGAACGCTGGCTTGGCAGAGAGGATGCTCGGAGCGCTTTCGGTGCGCTTGGCTGGGAATTTAGGGGGTTTTTGTCCACCAGTTCAGTAACCGGTGGTGGCTGAGACCTGATCCCCTACAGAAAGTGGGGGAGGTTTCCTCCGCCGACGGAGAGTGCCCCAGCAGCTTGAGGGGGCTTTGCATTGACTCAAAGTTGACGCTTTGCATCCCTTCCCGTGGACGAGGGCACGATGATGTGGTGTCTTGCCCCAAAATGGAGGAGAAGCGTGTGGCAGATTGCAGGCTCAGCCACCCCCAGTCCCAGCCCAGGCTTCTGGCCACCACATCCTTCCTCTCAGGCTATGGGATTTTTTTTTTTTTTTTTTTCAGATTTATTGTGTCCAGATCCATCCCCACAACCAGGAGAGGAAGTTAACTAGTCAACGGCAGGAAAGGACACAATGAGTCAGCGGCGGAGGGGAACTAAAAATAAAGAAATATCCCAATTCCAGTTGGGAATTTTAGTTACAGAGCAGCATCCCGCGACAAGAATGGCGTTAAACAATCCTTGCTGTTTTTTCCGGAAACTTCAGAGCAGAGTAACACCATGGTAGATAATTTGTGTGTCTTTAGAGCCGGTAATCTAGCTAGAATATGCATTTTAGGTGCAGCGTGGCTTAGGTATGTCACTTAAACACGCAGACTTTGCAGGGCTGTTAAAATTATCCATCTAGCACGTGGCGTAGTGGTGTTGCACCAGAAATTGGTACTTTTTGGTGCTGGTTTGCCATGTTTTGAGGATCACTGGGAAACTCTGGCGTCAATTCCATCTTCCAAAGGATTCCCTGTAGCAATGCTACCCCGAGCGCGTGATGGGTGCCGCACAGATGGGATCTCAGCGAGGACTGAGTGGGATTTGTGCAGGGTTGGGGGGCAGCAGCTGTGTTTGGGAAGCTTGGATCTCCGGTTGGGATTGCTGGAGGCATGAGCTGGAAGCGGTGAGGGTTTGGGGGCTGCCAAGCCCCCTGGGAGCTGGGGCAGGGGCGCTCAGACACCCCTGGGTGGGGACCAGGCAATGTGGGGGTCCCCAGGCTCTGCAAGCCCGTGGGACAGGGAGCAGGTGAAGGCTGGCTGCCTTTTGGAGCTCTGTTGCTTAATTCCTAGAAACTGTTTAATTTTTTTTTTGCGCCTGAAAAAGCTGATTTAGCCAAGAAATAGCTCCCTGGGGCCCTTTCTGGTGGTTTGGTTTTGTGCAAAGAGGGGAAAAAAACCCCTTCATCTTGTGCCCAACGTTCCTGTGGCTCCCTGTCCTCCAGCGGCCGGGCTCCGGCTCTGCCCGCGTTCGCTGCCCCGCCCGCGTGCAGCTCCTCCGACCGCTGGGATTTCCCTAGGATAACTCCAAGCCCAGGAGAAAACTCGTTCCTCCTGCCTCCTCTCACCATGACTACGCCGCCAGGCTTGGGTTTGGACATCAGACACCGGGTTTTTTCCTGCCCTTGTGTAGCCGGCGAGGGCTCGGGGTTATTTTTATCCGGCGCTGGCAGTGGCTGGAGGAGGACTCGGCTTCCCTGGCCCGCGCAGCCTTTGCCTCCCTCTCATCAGCTGACCGAGGCTCTGACGCCGCCGTTGACTTTATTAGGGAAACGCAAGGTGCTCCGGAGCGACCGGGAAGCAAGCGGGACCAGGGAAGTATCCCGGCCAAGGGACAGTGGGTTGCCCTGGGTCTTGGCTCCCGGGACGAGTGCTTGATCCCATGGTGCCGACTGAAGAGCGGGGGAAGGACTGAGATGCCCCGGCGAGAGCTTTTCACCGGCCACGTGAGCACCCGGGAGCGAAGGAGATGAGTCGGGAGGGTGATGGCATGGGTGACGTCATCAGGAAAGCAGCCGCCCCAGCCGGGGACGGGAGTTATAAAAAGGTAAGGGACAAAAAGGAGCCTTTTGTCTGCCAGCACTCGCCTTCTTGGCAGGAGGGGAACCGGCCGAAACGCTGCCGGGTGCCCTCCCAGGGCGCTGGGTTTCGGGTGGCGGAGCAGGGAAGCGCTCAGCGATGTTTAAGGTGTCGGCGCAGGGTGCAAACCTGCCTCCCTCTGCATTTCCATGTCACTTGATGATAAAGAAAATGTGAAGAGATGTTTCCCAACGCGTGCTCGTACCTCGAGACCCCCGGGGGTTTAAGGCAGTTTGCCACATGGCTCAAGACACACGAGTTTGGTTTGGTTTTGCAAATCCCTCGTGAAGAAAAGAAGAGATAAAAACAAATGTTCAATGGTTACCATTTCTGTTTGTCAATCCAATAATAGCCCTTGTGCTTTCCAGAGATAAAATAAGGCGCTGCCTGTGGGTCTGGAACTTTAAATATAGTAATTGTCCCAGGCTGGTAATGACAGACCCTGGCAAAAATAGCTTCGGTGGCCTGCCCGTGTCCCGACGCTCCGGGCCGGGGCCGGGCGCGGGCTGTGCGCCCTGTTTGGTGCCGGTGGACGAGCCCAGCACCCAGCCTGCATTTTAACCCCTCGGATCGCGGTGGCGCTGCCCGGCCGGGCCGGGACTCCCACCGCAGCATCGCTGGCACCCGTTAATCCGTAATTCACAGGGTGATTGGACTTCTCCCTCTCCAAAGCGGCAGCGCCTTAGCGAAGCACGCCTGGCGTTTGGTGCGGGTGCGGCACCCATCGGTACGTCTCCCTCAGTGGCCGTTAGGAGCTGGCTGCTCTGCCCTGGGTTCGGGGGTCTCAGAGGACGACCGCTGCTCCGCCTCGAGGCCAAATAAACCCTCCACGTGCAATTTGCTCTGCTCTTTCTGCTGCTGGTGCGGGTGCCGGCAGGCTAAGTAGCACGGAGTAGCGCGTGGTGAAAAGACCAGTCCAGCTTCTTCAGGGCCAGAAAACTGGAGAAATCTTGTGCCCGCTGCCATGGGCATCCGCTCTCCGTCCTGTGTCGGGCCTCCAGCATCGGCGGTATCTCCGTGTGCCCCCAGGGATGGGATTGTGCGGGAAGAAGGCGTATATTGGATAAATTCAGGCTCTCAACCAAAAAGGGGGAGTTTTTTGGTGTCGGGGTGCCGCAGCGTGTTGGGGACAGGCGTCGAAGAACCCAAGCGGTTGCGTATAATCCGCGAACACCGGCGAGGCGATGGCGGTGGATTTATAAAGAGCAATAATTGCGGTGGGCGATGGGGCTGCGAAACATCATCTGCGCCCGCTGAGTTCGCCGAGGGGAAAGGCTGAACCTCGCCTGGCAATTTGCCTCTGCTGGAACGGTTCGGTGAAGTGTTTTACGTCTAAAAACAGCCGTCATCTGACGTAGCGTTGTTATTCGTGCGCTTAAACAAAGGTTGCTGCTGACCTTCCCAACTGGAAGGTCACCGGTGAGCAGGAAAACATCCGCCCAGACTGCTTTGCCTTAAAAATAAAGAGCAGCCTGTTGTTCAAAATAATTGTCTGGACCGGACTTCGGCTCTGCACCGGCCCCCTCTTTCAGAGCACGTACGTCTTTCCGCGTCAAAATACGCGTTTAAATAAGATGAGGTTCATGTACCTTTGCATTTTGAGTATTTGATCCATTATTTTTTATACACCAAGTATATTTGATGGTTTAAAACTCACTTGCCATTTTCCTTCTCAATTTATAGTTTTCATAGCTGATGCAGGATGCGCACTGCAGCTGTTGGGTAGTTCAGCTGCAGCCCAAGGTCCGGTTCCCTTCGGGATATTCTGTTTCTTAGCAGCTGCTCCCTATTTTGTCATAACGACGAGGACTCTTGATTTCTTCGTGCTCGTTAGCCCGCATCTCGTTTATAAATTGGGATATCCTGAGATATCAGCCCTGGGAGCGGTGTCATTCGGCATCCTCACCGGTGGAGAAAACAAATGGCACGTTGATTAAATGTACTGGTGCCAAGCTGGGAGCGGTTGCGTCCGGGTGGGAAACGGAGCGAAATTTGAAAAGATCTGGAGAGACAGCCCCCAGCTGAAGGGGTTGGCTGTGAAATCTGCCTGTATTTATCTGTATTTTAACGGCAAGGAGAGCAGTTTTGAGCGCACAGGGCGTGGGTGGGACGCTGCAGAGGGAGGGCGCGTGGAGGCGGAGGTGTGCTGTGGGCTCCCGATTGCTGTCGGAACACGAGGAAAATCAGAAGTAGATGGGTAGAGCTTCAGAAACAGGGAGCTGAACCCGAAAACTCAATACCGCTTGATGCCTTGGGGGTTATTTTAAATATTTTAAAGAAAAGGAATTAGGTTACAGATGAGGTGTGTATTTTGGTAAGGGATTGACAACATAATGGGCAGTGCGATAACATGATGTGCGTAGGCAGTGCTGGAGCTGGAATTACATTATTAGCTGTTTTGAGTTAATGATTTGCATTTTGTTATATCTCACTTCCCTGTATCAAAACAAAAAAAAGAAAGGCACTTTGTTTTTAGTTAGGTGAAATACGGAAAGCACCGTTACATCAATTAACACCGTGGAAGCAGCCCGTGCTTGCCTGCTATGTTTTCTTTCGTTGTGTATTCTTGGTGGGGTATTTTGTGTTATTTTAAAATGAAATGTTTGCGGGCTTCGGAATGTTCCTTCTATCAGTAACTTGTCTCCTTACGTGAGTTTGTTGTCAGCGCTGGCACGTAATCCATCAGTGACAGGCACCAGGATAGTGCTGCGGTACTGCTTTTGAATCTTGGTGGTTTTCTTTTCTTGCTCATTGATTACACAATCGTCTCCGTAATCATTGATCAGTGATTAATTTCAAATCATTTTGTAGCTTACCCTTATTAAAAAAAAACCTTACATATAAAAATAGAGTTTTAAATCAGAGTAATTTGGAGGCGATGGTTAAAAATGCACCTCTGAGTGCGTTGGCTGCTCAGGGAAGCGGAAGATGCTAACGGTGGTTGGGGGGACGCTGGGCGTCACGAGATGGGGCTGGTGGGACCGGCAGCTTCATCCTTTCTCACCACCCTTCCCTTTCAGGCCCAGAAGAATGAGCGGGAGTCCATCAGGCAGAAGTTGGCTCTGGGCAGTTTCTTCGACGATGGCCCGGGACTTTACACCAGCTGCAGCAAGAGCGGCAAGCCCAGCCTCTCCTCCCGGTAAGCCAGGCAGCCTCGCGGCCCAAAAAGTGTGAGATGGCTCCAGTGGGACATCCTGAGACCCTTCCCTTCGGAGAATCCCTCATTTTTTACCCCATATTCTTGAATTTTCCTTGTTTTAGAACAACATCTTGTGCTCTGAACACAATTGGTATCTGCTATCTAAATAATTGTAAGTAACAGGCTCAAAGATGAGGTTAAAACTGTATAGACTCGATATTTTGGTGCTCAGAGAATAAAACAAATGAGCTGAATTTCCCTGAGTTAGGTTTCCTTCAGGTTTTCTTTTAGGATCTCTGTCCTGAACAGAGCGTTGCCTTTGGACTAGGGCGGACCAAGAACGGTGGTGGAAGTAACACGAACGCACGACTGGAGTTGTTGCCGTGAAAATAATTGATTGATTTTGTTTTCCAAGGGGTTCTTTAAGTTGAGTTGCAAAATATTGGGAATTCTGATGTTTCAATGCCTGGTTTAATGCCAGACCTGCATGTCCGATGTAGGGCAGGGCTCGAGATCGGTCCCACGGTCCCACCAGTCCTGGGTCAGGCAGCGTGGTGATGGTTGGTGGGAAACCACCAGTTTGTGGAAGCTTCTCTTCCTGCGGTGGCTGGGGAGGCGGCAGCCCGTCGGAAGCGGATCTGATGCTGATAGCTAGCGGAGAGCAGTCAGGGCTGCAGTTAATCTCACAGACAGCAAGCGCCAGAGAATGGAAAAAATTATCTTTAACGTGGCTCCCTGCCTGTCCCCCGCGTCCCTGCCTGTCCTCTGCGTGCCGGACACGGCTCCGTCCCTGGGGCTGGGACATTGCATAGCACGGATACCTCACTTACGCTGACTTTTAAAATTTCTACATTAAATGTACTCCAGAGAGGTCTGTTATGTTCAGCTGCTGGGAGTAACCCATGGCACTGGGAACGCATCGAACGCCTCCCGCCTTGGGAGTGAAGATCTACCTGTTGCCATGGCGTGGGAGATGAGAAAAGTCTTGGAGAGGCATAAAACCAGGAGGAATACTGTTATTACACCGGAGAGGTGCGACTGCAAAATTAAATTGAACTGCAAGTCATTTGAAAGGGAAAACAGTTTTGCTCTGTGTAGTTACAGCTAAACCAGGAGCCGCAATCTTGTAATTATAGCGCGGGTCTAATTAGCGCTGCATGGCAGGGTTTGGCAGCTGTGCCGTGAGAAATTACCGGCTGTACCTGAACGCTTTGGCGTTTTGTTTAATATTTCTGGTCCGGGCGAAGCGTTAGTATTGCACGCTGCCTGTGACAGGACCTATGGGAACCTTTGCGGGACCCTTGCTCTCATTTTTGTGCTCGCATATGAAATACCTTTCCAGGCCACCCAGTCCAACCCCCCTGCCAGGAGCAGGGACATCTCCAACCAGATCAGGTTGCTCAGAGCCCCGGCCAACCTGGCCTGGAACGTTTCCAGGGATGGGGCATCCACCACCTCTCTGGGCAACCTGGGACAGTGCTCCACCACCCTCAGTGGGAAAAAAATTCAATTATTAATGCTATCTATTTTATGGTAGTAGTGACTAAGAAATTCCACTAAAATAAATGGAAAATAAGAGTTTGCTGTGTGTAAGAACCAGTACAGGCGCCCCCCCGTTGGGAATGAGGAATAAGAGGCAGCAGAAGTTGTGTGGGGCTTGCCCCATCTTCAGGAGGTGGCGGTGGGTTCGCGTGCACCACGGAGGCTGGTGGAGTTGACCCCAGTATCTCTGGTTTCTGGGGTTACTTTGGAATGAATTTGGAAGACGTGCAAAGCCTGAGCAGATGTTGCGGGAGGCAAACGGTCCTGTCCCTGGTGCGAGGTGGGCAAATTGTCCTGGAGGGTCTGGAACGCGTCCGGAGCGAATTGTTCCCGGGGGAGTGGGTTTGGGTGGTCTTGACCTGTCTGAATCGGGTGATGGTGTGGAGGATCCAGGAAACACAGTAACATCTCACACAGTAACCATCGCTCGCGCTACAGCAAGTGCCTTTTGGCCACAAGCAGGCTTATTATCTTTCTGAATAAATAGTTCCGATCATTAACATGTTTTTAATAGAATAATTTTATATCTTATTTATTTTATATATACATTTATACTTTATATATTTACGTAGAACATAAATATTATATATTCTCATATATAATGGTTTATTTAGTGTGATAACGTAGCCACCCGTGACGACAAAAGCTCTGCAGTATCTCAGCAATTCCCAAGTTCATCAACAGATGGTGGTAGAAGCTTTTTCATCACCCAGCCGCTGAGTTTCCAGTCCCGTGTTGAAATGGCAGCGCTGGGCGGCAGCGGGAGCTTGCCCGTGCCCTGCCACCGTGGGCTGGTGGTCCTGGCTTGGCTTTTGGGTGGGGGATGCCAATCTTCTTGGGGAAAAAGCAAAAATGGCTGTATTTTCCTGAGTCCGATACAAAATCAAGACAAGAGCATCCTTCCAAAATGTGAATGACTCACTGCTGACGGTGCTCCAGCATCTTGCGCCCGCAGCCTATCAGCGCGGTGGGGAGAGCCGTGGGTTGGCGACGGCAGTGCTGGCACGACGAGGGCTGAGGTGTCACCTCTGGCTTTCCCCTCGCAGATTACAAAGTGGGATGAACCTGCAGATTTGCTTCGTGAACGACAGCGGCAGCGACAAGGACAGCGACGCCGATGACAGCAAGACAGAAACCAGCCTGGACACGCCGTTGTCACCCATGGTAGGTCTGGGAACCCGTCCCGCAGAGGCTGCGGAGCGTGGAAACCATGAGGCCGACCGTAACGGCCGCTGATAAAGAGCTGATGCAGTTAAAACAGCAACGCCAAACCCCAGGGCAGCGCCGTCAGCCGTCGCTAAAGGAAGTGCGAGATGCTGGGGGCAGATAGCAGATTGCCCCTGGCTTGCACAGAGCTGCTGTAGGGCAGATGCCTTCATGTGGAAGCATTCCTTCTTCCTTCCTTCCTCCCTTTCCTTTTGGCTCTGATAATTATCAGAGCAGTAATGGCTATGACACGCTATCAGCTGCCGCCAGCTTTCCTCTCTTTTCCTTTGTGTGTAACACCACGACCCCAGATGTTTTCCTCCAGCTTAAGCAGTCTCTGCCTTCAACACCTCTTGATCTGGTTGGCTCTTCCCATTTGAAGCGCTCCAGTTGCTATTAATAGTCAAGGGGGCCTATCTGGGAATCACTCTGATTTTTAAAGGTGTTCTTGTGGGTTAAAATAAAAGAAAAATCTGTGCTCTTCACCTTTTCTGTGGAAATTATGCCACTTGTAAGTGTACAGAAATATGTGAAGCCAACAGCAAACTTCTTTGCTGCGGCGCACTCGGGGCAACGGGGCTGTAACGGCTGCGTGTCTGCTTCCCTAGAGCAAGCAGAGCTCGTCCTACTCCGACAGAGACACGACAGAGGAAGAGTCGGAGTCCCTCGACGACATGGACTTCCTCACCAGGCAAAAGAAACTCCAAGCTGAAGCCAAAATGGCCTTGGCTATGGCGAAACCCATGGCCAAAATGCAGGTCGAGGTGGAAAAGCAGAACAGGAAGAAGTCCCCGGTAGCGGATCTTGTAAGTGGGGGCCGTGTGGGGGTAACGCCAGCCCTTTTGCTGTTTGCTTTTGCTTGTTGGGACGCGTAGATCGGCCAGCAGTGCTTGCTCGTGGTACTTGTAGACCTGCAGAGGAGCAGTAGAGATAGGGACCGTCAGTCGGGAGTTGAAGGGTCCACCTGGGTCATCTTATCGGGGCGTTACGGGAGCGGGATGGGTGCAGGGGGTGACGTGATGAAGTGTGAAGGTTGTTACTGCCTCCCCTTGCGTCGCTCCACCGCTGATGCTGGTGGAGCTGCAGACTTGGGTCAAACAATGCGTAGATGTTTCAGCTCGTTTTGGCACTCTCAGTGGGGGCGTTGATGCAGGGGAACGCCCACGATGCGAACTGCTGCTGTTCAGGAATACAGATAATTAGAAAACAACAATAAAAAATTGAAAATGTCTTTTCAGCTGCCACATATGCCTCATATAAGTGAATGCCTGATGAAGAGAAGTTTAAAACCCACAGATCTAAGAGACATGACTATCGGGCAGCTACAAGTGATAGTCAATGATCTCCACTCACAAATAGAAAGTAAGTGATGCTTGTTTAGTTATTGTTTGGTATGTCCCATTTAATTAAGAACATTTCTCCAGGATACACCATCCGTAGGGGGAGGACTCCTCCAGTGCAGCAAATACCCCGGCATAAATCTGCTCCCCGGTTAACGGGATGTTGTGCAGTCCCTCAACGCGTTTCCTGGCTCCTTGCGTTCACCCGCAGGGACAGCGCCCCGGCGCCTCACCTCCTCTCTCTCGAAAAGATCCAGGATTTTCTTTCCCCAAGGGATCTCCATCTTCCAAGGCATTCATTAATTAATTAACCATCTTGAGGGTAGACTTCTCTGGTGGCTGTAGGTCAAAAGAAGGTTGGTAGGGGGTTATGGTTTATCCTAGAAAACCTGCATCCTCCGGGAAGTCCCCTTCTGGTTCTCCACACCAGTTTATGTGTGACGCGGTGGGGAAGGATGATGTAGCAGATCCCAAACTCGGCTTCCCTGGGACATCACAAACTCACCCACTCCTTTCTCCCCGGCGCCAGGCTTGAACGAGGAGCTGGTGCAGCTGCTGCTCATTCGGGACGAGCTGCACACGGAGCAGGACGCGATGCTGGTGGACATCGAGGATCTGACCAGGTGAAGGAGGCTGCTCGGGTTATTTCTTTCTCCTCGCAGGTCCCAGCGTGTAGGCGTTTTCTTTTAGCAGAATTTCCCTACTCAAGCTTTTCCCAGCAAAGGTAAAGGCTGAGCAGGACGCTGCTCTCTCCTCCAAAACAAGAAGTCAAGGCGCTCGGGTTCTGGAGGCTGTCAGGAGGTTTCAGGAGCTCCCCAAACGCAGGTGGCGGCGCATGCTCTCAAACTGGTTTTTCCCTTTCCAAAGCCTGAAAAGAGCCTGGGAAGGAGCGATGCTGCAAATCCCCAGTGCACCCAAGGAAAAGTCGAGCGGCTCCCCGTGTCACCCCGCTCCTCTCGCTGGGATGAGCGAGAGCTGATCGGCCTCTGCCATCAGGACTTGAGAATTTCTGAATCTCTTAAATATTAATATTCAATAGCTGATATAAGTGGAAAGCCTTGCGGAATATAGGCGGGTTTCCTAACGGAATCCATCTCTTAAGAAGCTTTGAGATAACTAGTGATGTGCTGCAGAAACGTTAAGGAGTGTTGAAAGCTTTGGGAAGAAAAGAAGCTGCAGATGAGGGTGCCCTGGTTATTGTCAGCGCACCAGGACCGCGGTTTCAAAACTGAAACATTACGCTTGCAAAAAAACACGGCCTAAATTTGTTTCTATTTTAAAACATTGCGGTGCTGCGTAGCAGCTGGTTGAGATTTGATGATGCTTTCTCTGCCTGGAGAAAGTTTCCGCCAGCTGGGGTAGGCTTGGGGGATTTGGGAGCAGTTCTGCTGCTGCCTGGGGGACGGCGGCCCTGGGGACGAGCAGGCGGGTTGTCACCTCTGAGTGCTGGGAGACAACGAAGAGCAAGTGATGAAGGGGGGGGGATTTGGGGTGGGGAGTGGAGCTGGGTCAGTAGGCAAACATCCGTGCCGCCTCGCGTCTCTTCCTGTGTTTCGGGAAACACATGCAATTAGTGGCAGTTTAGTAAATGAAATTTATTTGGAAGCTGGTCGGCACGGTGGGGTTTGGTTTGTGGCGGGGTGGCACCGGCTCTCCCCGTCGCAGTGTTGTTCGGGGGCGAACGCGCCGGCCATCCCTGCGGAAGGGGAGGAAACGATTCCAGCTGACCCAAAACCACTCAGGAGAGGATTTCCTCTCGCCCCTCGCCGGGAAGGAGCCTGGGCAGATGCCGCACATCCCTCGCCCGGTGCTTGTTTTTCGCTTGGGGAAATGCTGGTTTTGCTTCCTGTATGGTTTGGGTTTCCTCCTCCCCTCGGCGCGCCGAATAACGCAGCTTCTTTCCTCCCCCACCCCAGACACGCCGAAAGCCAGCAGAAGCACATGGCGGAGAAGATGCCGGCAAA
Source organism: Chlamydotis macqueenii (assembly GCF_036417535.1). NCBI lineage: Eukaryota > Metazoa > Chordata > Aves > Otidiformes > Otididae > Chlamydotis > Chlamydotis macqueenii. The sequence continues at coordinate 25,527,838 of NC_141564.1, read as the reverse complement.
ATGAACCCCGCAGCGCCGGGAGCAGAGCTGGAGCGAGACTTCATTTTGCTTCTGTGTGTGTCCAAGCGCTGATGTCCACGGCGACGCACAAGAAAACCAGTGTTAGTCATTGACCATGTCCGAAGCTTTACGTCCGGTGATTGGCCTCTGCTTCTTAATTTATTTTAATTTTTTTACTCGTGCCACTAAATATCAGGCATTTTAATAATATTATTACAAAAAATGTACAGTACTTATAACATTATAAATCATGGGTGAGAAGAGAGGGTAGTTTAACTTTATTTTTGTTTGTTTAGAGATTTTTCGGTTGAACGCTATTTTACCATTGACTACTTTTTTATTCTTCACTGTAGTTCTCAAATAAAGAACCTGTACTTGACGGTGCTATTCAAGTCCAAACAGATACATGCCTGCCTCGTAGTGAAGTTGTAGCTTTCGGTAATACGTCTATTTTAATCAGTTTTCAACATTTTGTGAATGTTGACTACCTGACATTCATTTTTAGATGTGCTATTAACATTGGGTTGGATCCAGAGAGTTACCTTGAAGGTTTTATGTATAAATCTGTAAAATAAAACTGAAAAAAATTGTTTCATATGAGACGTCTTTTTGTCGCCTTGTGGTTGACTTTGGTGATGCACTAGTAACGTATTCCCGGAGCTGAATGTGCGATTCCTGATTCGTCGTCACCAGAAGGAGCCTCGCCCTTTTGTGCCGATCACGTGCGATCGCGTGAGAAGACGGGATTTTTGTAGTTATTTCTTTGTAAGTTCATCAAGTGTGTACGACTTCAGAGGTTCTTAGAGAACATTCACGGGGCCCTACTGCTGTGACTGTGGTTAGGATCAGCAGGCGTACACTGCAGATGGGTTTTTTTTAATATATTTTATTGTCTGGGCTAAATATTTAAATGACACCAATGTCAGAAATAAAAAAAAAATCGATGTTAACACTCTAAGCAGCATATTAAATGTATTGTATGTGGTAACTGCTCACCTCGCTGCCTTCGGGCCGGGCTCCCCGTTAGCAGCCGTCGCTGGACGCGCCCTCCTCTGCGCCGACAGGAGGAGGGACACTGGGAAGCTGGTGGGTCTGTCTCCATCCCTCATTTATTTCATTTCGTGCTGGAACAGCTGGGCCAGCCCCTTCTACAGCCGGCAGCAGTCAGGCGTGGCGCGCGCACCAGCTTTTCACAGTGCAATTCTTTTTTTTCCTGGGGGGCAAATCCATCTTAGCGAAGGGGCTGGCTAATGACTTGTTCAGGGTGTTTTCAGAAAAGCACGAGCTGCATTAAAATTTCATCCCCACCAAGAATGTATTTTATAAAATTACCTTTCTTTTTTTTTTTTTTCCTTCCCGTCTCTTTTTTGCAGAAAGTGCAGGTTATGGAAGCGCCAGCCCTCAGCGGGGTTTGCTGGGGCAGGATTGGTTTAATTTAGGGTTGGTTTTTTCCTTTCTCAGGAGTTGCTCTGGGGGGAGTTTCCAGTCCCTGTGGAGGGACAAAAACAACTGGGTGCTCCTGGGAAACCCTGCATCATCCCAGGCATCGTCCCCGCCAAGGTCCAGTTTGTGGGGCACTGGGGTGAGGCAGACTGCTCACGCTGGAGTTTCGTTCCCTTGCTAAAAGTGCCTTTAACTTGCTGAAGAGAAATAGTTATTCTGGTCACCTACTGCTGGTTTTCCCCCGTCCATCCTTAGGGAGTTGGGTTATTTTAAGAAAAAAAAAACAAAAAAAAAACAAAAAAAAAACCTCAAACTTGTTTCTGGGTAACTGCATCTTCTTGGCTCTGTGTCCCCGTGCCGAGGTCTCATGCTGGTGTGTGTGCTGGATTTAATGGATTAAATGCTGTTTTTAAAAGCGAGGGGCGTTGCCTGGTTTCTGAGCTGCTGCCCCGTTGCGGGTGATGTGTATTTATTTTGTCACCTATTTCCTTCTGCGTGGGATTTTCAGGAGCCTCATCCTTGGGGAGAATGTGGAGGGATTGTTCTGTCTTGCCTTTTTTTTTTTTTTTTTTTTTAATTTTTTTTTGTGCTTTTCTTCTATGAATGTGGCATTTACGCTGTTCCACTTGGGACTCCCAGTATCGGTGCTGTAACCCCCGAGCCGAATTCCCCGAAGGCGGCCCAGCGGTTGCTGTCGGAGGGGGGTGAGCTCAGCAGGGACAGTAATAAAGCCGCTTCTGGTATGACAGTGGCCGCTGCTCCACCCCGGGACCGGGATTCAGCATCCCACCATCGCTTGCCGTCACCCAACAGCGAGCCGGGCACCTGGCTGCGTGTGTGCGGCTTGGAAACCATTTTGGAGGTGTTTTTTTTTAAGGCTGTTACAACTTTTTTTATTTTTTTATTTTTTTCTGGGTCCAAACAGACCCGCTCCTTGGCATGCCATGTCGTATCCCCACATCCGGCCGACACCCGCTTCCCCAGCCCATCCTGGCCAGCCAGGGGAAATGCTGCTTGGTTTTCCTTGCCTGCCTCCAGCCACTCTCACATCACAATGTTTCTTAATTTTTTAAAGTCTCTCTCTCTTGGTCCTAAACTCACCTGTGCTTGAAAAGCACAACATGTTGCATTAAAAAAAAATTAATAAGAAAAAAAAAAATCATTCCTATGTCCGAGATACCGGCCCGCTGAGGTTAAAGCAGAGATGTGCTTCACGAGCCTGATGCTTTTTCTCAAACAACCCTTTGCGACTTGGGTTCTCCTTTTATATTTTCCTCTTTTTTTTCTGGGAGCCCACCCAGCAGCTCCCTGCCGTGCTGCGCCTCGTTGCGCGGGTACCGCCACGGCCTGCGAGCGGCCAAAACCGCTCCAAAAAGGAGGCCGCCTCCTTTTCTCCTTTCAGCCTTCGAACACGAAGGGCTAACCAACCGGGGAGAATCCGGCCCTGCATGGATCCTGACGGGAAGGGTTGGGATGCTGGGACACAACCCCCTGCTCCCAGCCCGCACCAGGACGTTCTCATTGCCTCACACGTGGATGAGCACATTTTTTTACCTCTTTAGAGCAAATCCGCCCCCGGGAGGCTCAGCTAGGCCGAGGGCATCCCCAAGGAAAAGCCATGGGGTGGGTGGGCTTACGGCCCGCGCTCGCTTCCCTGCAGAAGCCGACGTCGGCTCCCGGGGAGTTTCTCTTCCTTCTTATCGTAAAGCAAAGCGAAACCCATGCGCATGGGGCTCCGTGTCCTCCACCCGCCGGCCTGGACGGGACCAGGGACGTCCTGCAGGGCCGCCAGCAGCAAAAAGCCAAAATAAATGATCCCACTTCTCGGTGGTTCAAAAGGCTCCGACCCCTCGCAGCCTCTTCCAGCTCGTGATTTTTTTTTTTTTTTGTATTTGATGCCAACTTGGGATGCTGGCTCTGTTGCCGGCCAAGCGATCGCCATGAAAAGCTGGCAGCAGCCGTGCCGGTCATCGCCGTACCCCTCCGCTTCCTAACGACAGCACGTTTGGGGAAGAAAACAATGCCTTCAAAAGAAAAGTGAAATAGCTACGGAGGTACGAAAAAAGGGAATTGCAGGGTTTCGCGTGGATCTCCTGAGCTGACGGCCGTTTCCAGGCAGCCGGCTCAGCACTCCTCCGCTGCCCGGCAGAGCCGTGGGAGGAGGAATTTTCCCAGGTGTTGGCCTGAACCCACCCGGGAGGTAGGGCTGACACTGCCCTGGGTCGGAAAAAAAAAAATCCCATCGGACGCTCGGGGAGTTTTGCCGGAGTAATGGCTGCAGCGCCCGCGTCCGCACGTCGTAGTTGGGGTGCCTTCGAGCGCGACACGGCGCCCACGGCTTGGCGCAGCCCCGGTGGAAAGGGTTTGGGGGTCCCGCGGAGCACGGGCAGGGCCAGCCGCTGGATGTGGCCAAGGGAAGGACAGCCACTGGCCTCGGCCCCGCAGCAAAAGCGGGGTTTCTTCTTCCCCGGGTTTCAGTTTGCTTCTTGCAGGGAACACCCGGCACCGGCGTGGGGAAACGAGCTCGACCTCGCCGCGGCTCGTGGTGCCCAGCGCGTGTGCTGTTGAGTGACCCCGTCTAATTTTCTGTACTCTGCATGAAATCCAGTATTGCGCCTTTTTCCTTAACCAAAACCACGAGGGACAGCTGGACGCTCATCTACAGCTCTGCCATACATCTCCTCACCGCACACCTCAGTCACGACCCTGTCCTCCGAAATTCCCCTTTGTCAGCGCGGCTTTAGGGTGACATCCGAGCCCAGCCACGGAGCCGCCCTGCCGTGGGATGTGGGGCTGCCCCACACTTACGTGCTCAGCGAGTTTCTTTCTTTACCAGCAGCCGTTTCCTCTTCCAGCGCAGGAGGACCCAGACGCCAGCCAGCATGGAGCGAGTGGCGTGCGGGTGGACGCCTCTACGTCGCGCCCTGCGCTGTCCTGGAGGTCCTCACCGCCCCAGGAGTAGGTGAGCAGATGTGCGTAGGAGGTGACATATCACCTCAGGGGAAGAATCACCTCACACCTAAGGAAAAAATAATAAAAGCCAACATGTGTGAGCGTAGTGTATGAGCAGATATTCAGCCTGGAGAAGAGGAGGCTCTGGGGGGACCTTAGAGCACCTTCTAGTACCTAAAGGGGCCTACAGGAACGATGGGGAGACACTGTTCAGTAGGGCCTGTTGGAATAGGACGAGGGGTTTTAAAACAGAAGAGATATAAAGAAGAAATTTTTTCCACTGAAGGTAGTGGAGCACTGTCCCAGGTTGCCCGGAGAGGTGGTGGATGCCCCATCCCTGGAAACATTCCAGGCCAGGTTGGCCGGGGCTCTGAGCAACCTGATCTGGTTGGAGATGTCCCTGCTCCTTGCAGGGGCGTTGGACTGGGTGGCCTGGAAAGGTCCCTTCCCACCCAAAGCCTTCTGTGATTCCATGGTTCTATAGCTCACGGCTCTCCAAATTTCTAATTTCGGAGGGCTGCTCCCCTCGAGTGTGGGGTACCACGACTGCTGCCCCCCCCCCCCCCCCCCCCGGCTCCTTGGCCGTGGTGAACGAAGCCTCATCGCCGCCAAGGTGAAGCCAAACACAACCAGGGGAACCTCCCAGGGCAGGTTCCCGGGACCCGAGGGGGAGCTGCTCCTCCGAGCAATCACACAGGCTGCGGGAAAAGAACTGGAAACAGCTTACGCTTAAATAAATAAACAAAAATTAAATAAAAAAAGCTTTTTCTGTGACGGCTTTGGCATGGCTTTTGTTAGGATTCCAACCTGTTTCACGCCTCCCCGTCCTGCCGTACGGGCTCGGCGAAGCCCCACCGCCCTGCGCCCCTGAGCCCCCGGTTCCGGCGCTTTTGCAGCCCTTCCCCTTTCGTTTCTGAGGATGAGGCAATCTGTAACGAGCAGCCACCACAGACATCTGTAAGGTTCTCGGTCGGGATGATTTTAAGGGCCGGAGGTGGTCGCCTTCCATGTGGATCCAGCAAGCGGAGCAAGAAAATTAGCCTGCGTACTGCCACTGGTTTTTTTTTCAGAAATTACTGCTCGCACAGAGCATCCTTTATCCTGAGAACCTACAAGCACACATGAGCTGGGTGCTCTTTTTTTTTTTTTTCCCTCAGGTAACTTGGACAAAAAAGCCTGTGTTTTCATTGTGTTTATGGTGTATCCTTCCTCCTGCAAGCACCTTGGCTGCCCCAGTCCCTCCCAGTGACCCCCGCAGGGTCCGGGATGTCCCTGCCCGTCCCTCCAGCACGCGTTGCCAGCCCCTGGCAGACAAAATACCACCCTACGCTGCCGCGAGTGCTGGGTTCTGCTGGTGGAGAAACATTATTTTCTGCTAAAAATTGATTTAGTGGAAAGGACTGGTGTCTTTCCCACCCTCCCCACAAAACCCTAGGGGCTCTAATCTCCTTTCGCTCAGGGCTTCATTTCATTAAGACCCTATATTATTTTTTTTTGTGCTTAGTAAGATATTAAAAAAAAATATTGTGTCCCTAGATAGATAGAAACTATCTGTCGGAGAAGCTGGCGCTGCACTCCCTCCCACCCGTACAGCACATCGCAGCGTGCTTCATCCCGGTGTGAAATCCTGGGCAGAGCATTCCCCAGGGAAACTGGCGCCCGGACAGCCAAACGTGTTCCCAGGCAGGGACCAGAGCTTGGTGCCCTCTCTCGTCGGGGAAGGCTCCGTCCGAGTCACGCCGGCAGCTCTGCAGGTACCCCCAAGCTCTGCGTCTCGGGTACCGAAGCGTCGGCTGGCTCAGCACCCAAAGCACGGACAACTTTCCCCATCCCGCTTCTCCAGGATGGGTGAAGGGTTGAATCTGTGACTCAAGCAATTCAGAAAATCATGTTGCATCAATAAAATGCAAAAAGAAAAAAAAAAAAAAGCTATGTTGATGCATCTCTCGATCAACAAGTATCACCAAACCAGTCTGTGAAATAGAAGTACAGACTGGTTTGGGTGGGAAGGGACCTTTCCAGGCCACCCAGTCCAACCCCCCTGCCAGGAGCAGGGACATCTCCAACCGGATCAGGTTGCTCAGAGCCCCGGCCAACCTGGCCTGGGATGTTTCCAGGGATGGGGCATCCACCACCTCTCTGGGCAACCTGTTCCATTCTTAAATGCTGTTAAGAATTTAACATTACTGTTATGGATTTAGTTAGGCTTGTGTTTGGTAATATCAATAGAAACACAGACTGGTTTGGGTGGGAAGGGACCTTTCCAGGCCACCCAGTCCAACCCCCCTGCCAGGAGCAGGGACATCTCCAACCAGATCAGGGTGCTCAGAGCCCCGGCCAACCTGGCCTGGAATGTTTCCAGGGATGGGGCACCCACCACCTCTCTGGGCAACCTGGGCCATTGGAAAAATATTTTTCCTAGTATCGGACGTGAATCTAATGGTGAATGCAAAACCAGCAAGAACAGGGCAAGACCACAGTCACCCCCTTCTCCAGCAGAGCCCATGGGGGCAGAGCCACAGCACCTGAACCCGCGACAGCTTCTGCGCCCGCCGACAGGAGATAAAAGGGACGGGTGAAAGAACAATTGAAAAAGCACCCAGCGATGAGAAACGCTGCCAGGGATGGAAACGGAAAGTGAGAGCAAAAGAGGGAACCCCGAAAGCGCCGGCAGCGCTGCGCTCAGCAGGGGCCAGCGCTCCCTCCCCAGCGCACGAAACCGCAGGCACCGCTCGCGCCCATCCCGGCACTCGCCCGGGTGCTTCAGGGCAAAGGGGGCGGAGAGGATGAGGAGAGCAAGGAGGGACCACTTCTCACAGCCACACCACCCAGCCCCACGAAGGTCCTCACAGGAGCTTTTCATGTCTATTGGTGTCACAAAACCATAAAACAAAACCGATGGGGCTGACGGAGCTCGACCCGCACCACCAGCCCTCTTTGAGTGGGCTCCTGGAGCGTGCCCACATCTCTCGTTTTCCGTAATTGCGAGCCAACCACGGCGACCCCGTAGGGTGACAACGCTGAGATTGGTGGTGATGTTCCTCTCACAGAAAGCTCTGCCGCCAACGTCGCAGTAAACGCAGTCAGTTCATGATGGGGACCAAAATCAGTGCCTGGATCCAACCGAAAAAAAAAAAAGGGCATAAAAAAGCATAACTCTTATCTCAGGCTTACATTGAATCAGAAAAAATCTTCCTTCCCCTCCATGTTCTAGGATGCTCCTCAAAAAACAACCCCCTTCCAGTGCATCCCACTACACGGCAGGGTCACGGGGAAAACCCTACCAGCTCCGGTGATGGGTGGAAGAGAGAAGAGCCAAGGGATGTGGGGGCTGATGCAGGATTTTACGGGTTTTGTTGCCCCGACTGTGGGCGCAGGAAAGCCGCTTCGACTCAGAAGTAACATTTAATTACGTGACTCTAGCTTTCAAATCCATGAAACTTCAGCACATGCTTCGAGTTACGTATTTCAGGGGATTCCTCGATGAATAAGCCCCAACAGCCAGAAAAACACCGGGCAGTTTTCAAGTCTTCGCTTTCCCATTTTGTGGAGCCATCGGTTCCCTACGTAAACCAGAGGCAACACTTCTGTCGGTGAGATATCTGACCCCAAATCTTCCAAAAAAAATTATCCAAAAGCAAAAAAAACAATCCTTGCTCAACCCTCCATATGTTCTGAGAGCAGTAAATAAAATAAAAATTGTTTTATTTACGGGAACATCCAGAAATCTTATTCCACACAACATTTTATGCAGCAGCTCCCTACAATTAACTGTCAGCCTAGCTGCGATATAATCATCCTGCAGCTTTAATTTATATATGTATATAATTATTGCACAATTATATATCTATAATTATTGTGCAATTATATATAATTATAATTATGGGGAGTAGGACTCTCCTACAAATAACCCGTCTCCTCCCATTGAAGATATGTCAAGAGTTGCTACATGACCTTCACGAAGGGTTTGGGATCTGGCCTGCTAATGAAGAAATTTCACGTAATTACACATGTGAGAGGAGAAATAACGTCCCGCAACTGGAGACATGGTGAGGAAATATCCCCACCCGGCATTTCAGCCCAGCACACGGCTGATGATGCAGAGGACAGCGTGGGATGTTCACGTTTCTTCACGCGTATCTTGCTCGGAAAGCAAGGTGGTCTTCATTTAGCGTGGACTTTGAGAGCAACCATGAAGACAAAAATCAGATCGCTCTTCGTATGAGGGGAGAGAGGGCAAGCCAAGGCTGAAACAGAAGGTTAGCATGGCAGCAGCTCGTGTCAGCACACATTTCCAGGAACCTCCCAGTTTTTTTAGAACAGCACAGCTGGAGAAGATCCTATTTGTCATCGCTTGCACACACTCCTCAAAACCGAACTGGGATGAGGGGGCTAGAGGTTTGGGGTTTTTCTAATTGGGTTTCTTTATTATTATTGTTCTTCCTTTCTTTTTCAAATTGGTTTTTTAAGTATTGGTTTGGTTGAGTACAGCGTAGCCAAGAACCCAGTTTTTCACCCAGTTTTGACTACAATAATGTCAGAGGGTTACAGCTAGACACAGATCGGTTCTTCTGAATGAAGAACCTCTTCTGGAGGTTCATTTCAGCAAGAGCAATTTATGGTTGAAAGAAAAAAATTTCATTTTCTCCTGTAAAATCATACATCTCCTAGCAGTCTTAATAGACTACGGTAAGCAATTACTGCACTGTATCTCTAAACGCGTACGGGATATATTCCATCTTTGTTGCTCTGATAACAAATGCATCTCTCCACCTCTCATTCACCTGAGGTGGGCACCCAAGATCAAGACACGAGACACAATGAAAAGCACGTGGATCTTTCCATTTCAGAAGAACTTGCTGGTCGCTTTTGGATGCTGCTGCTATAGAAAACATCATTACATCTAACTCCCCAAAATAATATTCATGTTAGATGTCAGGCAGTCTGTAACCACTGAGGAACACCAAAGCCCAGCCCACAGATGTATGATTATTCCCATTTTGCAGGTAACGCCATATCAATGTCGTGGGCAGCGTCTGCCCCGTTGGATTTCACCACAGTCCCTGCGGGATTGCCGCTCTCGGGGGATTTGGGTCTGCAGGGGGTGACGATGAGTGCCAGAGCTTTGGCGGGTCTCTGGGTTTGTTGCCTCTGGTCCTGCAATAGGGGCACACGCGTTACCGAACCGTTGGGCTGAGGAAGCGTTGGCCGAGAAAGCGTTTCTGCTTTGGAAGCACCTGTGAAGCCGCAGAATCTTCCTTGCAAATTATCTGCGAGTCGCCTATCGTAAAGGATAGAAATCACGTGAAGAAAGCAAAATACAGCTCAAGGTTCTGCATAAAAGGGAACCGGAGGTGTCCTACTTGTGTGCCTGTCCGACCTGTGTAGCCTGGATTTTTGAGTCCCCTGTGGCTGGGGGCTGCTGGGGGGCCCTTTGCAGGTGAAGGTCTCTGGGAAGATGCTCTTGCCATTCCCCCCAGCCCACACTGGACACCCACTGGCCCCAGTTCTTCCCCCACCTCACTGCCCCTGGTCACAAATAAATCCCTGCGGGAGTGGGGACTCAGGAGCAGAAGGAATGTTGTCTCTCCCGGCACATGAGAGCATTGAGAAGAGGCACCTCCAAGCACAGCTGGCCTTGAGAAAATTGTTTTGTGCACAACACCATTCACTAGTGGCTACGTTCAGAGACCTCTGGAGGTACTTGAGCTAAACATGCTTCCTTTTGGTCAAAGAACCCCAATCACCATCCCGGAACACGCCCAAGGGCAGCACAGGAATGCCATCAACCAGGAGCTGCCGTCCAAATCATGCCTCAGTGCCCCATCCGAAGAGAAACCTCGTGCCCTGACACCAAAGGCAAGGCTACGATCGAGCATCGGGCAAAGAAACCTGGAAAGCTGAACCGATGCCTTTTCAAGAACAGGCGTACGCAGGAGGTCTCTTTCACTTCTGTGTCAAAAAATGAAAAACTCTCCTACCCAGGACTAAAATCACAGCCCACAGCCTAATGACTAGTGCAGAAACGGAAAACACACCGCGAAACTGGAAAATCATCCAGCGCTGCTGTTCTAGCAAAGCCAGTCTCCAGACACGCCACAGCCTTCTTATGGGAAACAAGATGCCGATTAAAATAAAAAGAATCTGAAAATGCAATATAAAACTCTTGATTCATCCTGCTCCCTTCCAAGCCGAGAGCAAAACTCCCGTTGACTTCACAGCAGACCTGAAGGATGGAAAAGTTTTCTACAGCTTTTTGGCCAGGCTAAGGGCGGCCATGTGCAACAGGAGTGAATACTGAAATATTTGGTGACTGTGATTACGATCGGGGGGCCGGAGTAGCTCTGCTGTGGGGCCAGGCTGGGAGAGCTGGGGCTGTTCAGCCTGGAGAAGAGGAGGCTCCGGGGAGACCTGAGAGCGGCTCCCAGTGCCTAAAGGGGGCTGCAGGAAAGGTGGGGATGAACTTTTGACCAGGGTCTGTTGGTTTTAAACTCAAAGAGAGGAGATTTAGATCTCAGGAAGAAGTTCTGGACTCTGAGGGTGGTGGAACGCTGGCCCAGGTTGCCCAGAGAGGCGGTGGATGCCCCATCCCTGGAAACATCCCAGGCCAGGCTGGATGAGGCTCTGAGCACCCTGATCTGGTTGGGGATGTCCCTGCTCCTTGCAGGGGGGTTGGACTGGGTGGCCTGGAAAGGTCCCTGCCCACCCAGACCATTGGCACCCAGTCTACCAGCAAAAAGCAAATTTCCAGGCAGGTTTCCGTGAATTTTCCCTGACAACATCTCATCACCACAGGTGTCAATAACAGCTGGAAAGGCCGAAGTTTCTCTCTGTGTCACACGCACGCTTCAGAGCAGTTTTTTGGTTCTGCGTGGGAAGGGAGCTGCCCCCAGCGCAGGGCTCTGCCCCGCAGCATTCTCAGCCGGTCCAACTCCCCACCCCGGCCCTGTAAAAGGGAAAGGAGAGGAGGGGGAACCCCCCACACACTCCATCGTTCCCATAAAAGCCGTCCCGGCCCCGCCGACTCGGCAGCAGCATGGAGCAGCGCGGAGGCACCGGCAGCGGGACCGGTAGCGCGGGCAGGCGGCGGGCGGGGCGCCGGGCGCTGCTCCCCGCTCTCCGCCCGGTCCTGGCCCTGGCCCTGGCCCTGGCCCTGGCCTCGGCCCTGCCGCCCCCCGCCCGGGCTCTGCCACCGCCCCTCCAGCGCCACCGCCTCCCCCCCGAGGGGCTGAACCGCTCCCGGGAGCTGCTGGAAGCCGCCAACGCCTCCCTCCACCGGCTGAAGGTCTGCGAGGGGCCGGGCGGGGGGGGTGGCCGGGCCGGAGGGGATGGGGGGGTGAGGGGACATGGGAGGGCAGTGACGGGGCAGGGGTGGTACCTGGGAGGGAAGTGGGGGGTTGGTGAGGAGACATGTGGGGACACGGGCAGTGATGGGGCAGGGATGGGTTGGTGATGGTACCCAGGCAGGACATTAAGGGTTGGTGACGGTACCCAGGCTGGATGCGATGGGGCGGGGATGGTACCCGGACAGGAGATGATGGCTGGGTGACAGTACCCAGGCAGCAATGGGGCAGGGATGGCAGCCAGGAGGGCAGGGATGGGTTGGTGAGGGGACATGGGTAGGGATGGGCAGTGACAGGTTTTTGAGGATACCCAGGCACCGCTGGGACAGTGACGGCACCGAGGAGGGCAGAGATGGGCTCGTGAGGGTCCCCAGATGGGCAGATGCTCTCCGTAGTCCCCCTTTAAGACTCTATACCTGGTCTCTGCTGGATTTGCTCAGGTGTCTTTCTCAGCCCTTGCTCGCTGACCCCAGCAGCGACACGCGCACCGTCAGCAGCACAGCTCTCGCTTGTGAACGCTTTCTCCAAGGCCCCCGCAGAGCTGGCTCAGGAAAAACCTGCTCCCCACTTCACCGCTGCGTTCTCTTGTCGCTGGTGGTGCCGGTGCAGCGCTGTAGCACTTTCCCACATTAAAGCTCCCTGGTAGTTGTGCCAAGGGGATTTTTTTTTTTATAAAATTCCCTGCTATCATTGCAAGTTTCACCTCAGAGAACCAGAAAAAAAATCCCATTACTGAGCAGATGCGTTGTTCCACACCTGCAGTGGGTCAGCGGGCGCTGTTAAAAGTCTGTGCAGACAGGATTAGTCATTTTTTGCTTTCTAAGAGATAATTTACGTTTGAAACTCTAGCGACATAAAGTTCTCAATAGATGTGATGTCTGAGAGCAATTTGAAGCGATGGAGCATCGCGTATAACGCGCGTATTTATACGGTACCTCGGCGCTGAGTCCCTTTTTTATTCCCTTTTTAACGCAGCAGCTCGGCACCCTGGGATTTGAATGCACCCTCGAAGAGGTTGATCTCGAAGATATCACTGAGAATCAAATCAACACAATAAAAGCTTGCACATCTGAGGATCCAGGGGTAAAAAAAGAATAATATATATATATCCAGTTCCAGCTATTTTCATGGAACAGCTGTATAACTCACACTTCCACAAAATCACCACAACTCATTTCTTTAATTTGCAGACTGGAAACTGCCCAGCACTGGAAAGATTTACTTTTGATACGGTAAATCTCAAGCTTCCCCAGACAACCCCTTTTTTTGCATGTTCTGTGTTTTTACAGCGTTTAACAACAGATCCCCACATTTCCTAACAACAGTCCTGCCTTTTGCAGAGCAAGTGCCTGCAGGGCATCTACCAGGATCTGAGTGCCTACAGGGCAGAGCTGAAGAACCTCAACGACCCAAAGGTGCTGGCAACTATTGATGAAATGATGAAAGTAAGTATTTCTCTCTCCTTTTCTACTATTTCTGCCTTAAACCAGAGTTTTTAATCCAGTTTGCTTCATTCTGTAGTCACTCAAATAGTGATTTTTCTTTAATCCGGCGATTAAAAAAAAAAATTGTCTGTTACTGTCCTTCCTACACGGGACTTGATTCTTAGGAATTGTGATGTTTTTGCCTTGCTGATACGGTCAACGCATCAGGACTGAGACGTATGGCTCCTCAGCAGCCCTCCTTCTTCCTCACTGCTCTCGCAAGGAGATGGGCTACAGGATTTTCTGTCAGTTCCTCAGAGAACTCAAAAATAAAGTACAAGGCAGAGTAAAAGGCACATTGCTCTGTTTCTCTCCCAAATACAGAAATATAATACAGAGGGTGTACTGAACTTGGAGAAATATTATCACTGAATAGAGGGAATAGATGCTAAAAGCTTATTTGTTTAACAAAACATATTTTTTTTTTTAAAGTTAATTGCCTTTGTATGGACACAGCATCTCCCAACAGCCTGGAGACGCCAGCCAGGGGCAGGCGAGCCCAACATAAGCGGTCACTAGACAAAGGCAGCTGTAGGCTTGTTATTAAAAAAGCATCTTTATTCCTGGGCATAAAGAGCCTTTGTGCATGAAAGGACATTTTTGTCTCAAGGAAAGTACAGCTGCGCACCCCAAGTCTATTAATTATATCAATATTTCAAATTTTATCCTCTCTATTAATTCTATCATTAAATATTTCAAATATTTCATTCATGAGAATACATTCTTATGTCTAAGTCTTGCCATTTATCACTCAGAGGGTGAAAAAAATCTGAAGAGGTTTTTGTTTCCAGCCGCTTTCTGGTGCCAGTTTGTAACGCCCTTACCTCTCTCCCAGGCCCTGCATCCCAGCGGCCGGAGCGAGCCGCAGCCGGCGGCGGGCGCGGGGCTGACCTCCTTCCAGGAGAGGATGAGGCTGTGCAGCATCCTCCACGCCTTCCGCATCCGCACCGTCACCATCGACAGGATGCTGAACTACCTGAGCTCCCCCGAGAGCGCGCTGTGAGCGCCCGGCCCGCTCCGGGTCTACGTTTGACCTAAGGATGATGTTTTGGAGAGAAAAAAGAAAAAAAAAAAAAAAAAAAAAAACCAAAAAAAAAAACCAGTAGGGTCAATATCCTGTGAGGTGGTTGGGGGATTTTTAGGAACTAAGCATGTAGTATTTGACAGAGTTTCTTATAAATCACGTTTTAGCAAGCTGTTGTCAGTGCCTTCTGAGCCATCACGTTAAACTTCTAAATTTCTAGAAAATAAGCTACAGTGTAGTACCCAAATGTTCTCAAACCATCAGACATTCAACTGTAATTTGTCTTAACTGTTTTATTTATTCAGCTGCAATTTTCCAAAATGGAAATATTTATTATAATCCATTTATTTATTATGACTTTCCTTATTTATTCTATTTATTGCCTAATAAAATTAAAGTTTGCATAAAAAAAGAACTGTGGTGACTTTTTTTTCCTTCCTTGAGATATAGCATGAATCAATAGGATAACGTCGTATCCATCATACTTTTGAAATACTTTGAATATCCAGCGCTCGTACCATATTTTAAAATCCTGTTTCTGCCTTCTTACTTACATGAGATGTGCTCCTCGTGGTTTTTCTCTCAGTTGAGTGGGCGCCCAAAGCAACCCACTGGGTTTCATCCTCATTTAGGGTGATTTTTCCAGCATTTTTTACACGATGGCATTTTTCTCCCCGCTTCTCCCCAGAGAGAAGAGCCTGGGGATGCAGAGCCCCACACGACCCTTCCTGCATCCCACAGCCTTTTTTTTTTTTTTTCTTTTTCCCCCCTAAACACCCCACCAGCAGAAGAGCCCACGAGCTCCTGGGCACCGACAGAGCCCTTTTCCTCGGCCACCCCCCGGGATGAACGTAGCGGCGGAGCATCGAGGGTTGGAAAGGTAGCCCACAACGTACAACCACCTCGCAACGTTTCACCCAAGGGCTAAAATTAAAAAAAAAAAAATTAGAAAAAAATCAAAAATCATACGTAAATAGTGTAAATGTTTCCTTTTTAATCCTTATTTTTTAAAAAGTATGCTTTTTCATTCATAAACATACGCGGAGGAAGATGATCAAAAGAATCCTCTGTCTTTAAAAACAAGACAATCTCCCGTATCAGGTCGCCGCTCTCTTCTGCAAATAACGTTCTTTCCAAATCTTTCCTGATTCTGCAGTACTTACATTGCCGACAGAGTAACAGCCTTCGCCGAGATTTTGGCTTCTCCCATTCTTGTTTAAGCACCTAATTCTATTCAAGTTAAAATTAATCAAGTAAAAAAAAAAAGAAGCATAAGAAGTTTATCGTACAAAAAAAAAATTATCCAACCTAAAAAATTCTCTCATAAAAATTGAGATAGACCATACAGAAAAAAGCAAAGAAGAAATTCCCAGGGAAAATTCCAAGCTGCCTGGAGTAAAGAGTGGTGTTCCCGTGAAACCAGTCTTTGGGTTTTTAGAAAACAGAACCACAGCTTAACAAGGACTGAAGGTACACGAGTGCATACAGCAGTTACGGATATATACAGTGATTACGCAAAGGAATTCAGCTGCAAGTTTAGGATTATTCTTCCCTGATCCTGGGCATCTGTGAGAAATACAATGCAACTCATGATTTTTTTTTTTTAAGGGGAGGAAAGTTTCCGCATAACTTTTCTCCCTGTCTTTCCCTGATGTCAATAAAAACATTTTCCAGGTAACCACCATATACCTGAACGAGATAAACTGGTTTTTTCCAGTGTTCATGTCTTTTAGGACTGGCTCAAATGAGACAAAGCTGGCTGGCCGTGCTGGGTTTCCCCGGCTGCGAAGCCCAGCACTCCCGGCCGCGACGCCGGGATCCACTGCACAAGGAACTGCTCCTGAAAGTCTTACGTGTGCTTATATCTGCACAAAATTTCATTCACATTTCTTGCGAAGATGCTGCCCGAACTTTCCGCCAAGCGATGACGCCTTGCGTCTTCCTTCCCGAATCTCAGCGAGATCCCGGGAAGCGGCCGGAGAAGCGTTAACGGCTGGGAAACTGGGGAACCTCCCACCGCGCTCCTTCTGGCTGCACCTTCACCAGCTCAGCACCGAGCCGAGAAACCTGAGGAAAGGAACACGCACAAGCACGCACAGGTTATCTGATCTCAACACGTTATCGCAGTATTCGAGTTGAGCAATAAATGTATTAAAAGCGCGGGAGACAGCGCAAGGCTACGGCACAGACGGGTTTGTGAGGGTTGGGCGGGAGCAGCTCTCCACCCTTTGCAGCCAGGTTGCTTTTAGAGAGAGTTCAGAAGAGGCAAAGCTTGGCCTCTTCCCAAAAAAAAAAAAAAAAAATATTGAGTTTTTGAGAAAGGTTCCCCTCGGCTGGCTGACTTCTCAGCTTACGGAACAACTCTGGTTTGCAGAAGGTGAACAGAAGGTAAGGAGCCCCCCAAGAAATGCATGGAGCACCCACGGGCAGTGAGAGATACATACACACATGGGTCTGCTGGACCGAACCGCTAAGCCGTCCGTCGGGGAAGGTGTTAATTAACCGTTCCTAAAATACATAAGAGTAAAGACCCAAACATCTCTCCTCAGGACTTCCGGAGAAGACCGAGAATTGGCTTGGGCCCATAAGGCTGCTTCGCTTGGCCATGATGGCTACGTCACGCTGAGAGTACTCTCAACACAGTCAGTGCAAAAATATTACTCATTTTTCACCGGTTTCTGAAGGGAAGTGTGAAAATGCCACAAGAAAGAAAGTCGTTGCTAATAACAGAAGGGAGACAAGTTTGCCCTGCGGAGTAAAACATGTACTAGGTATCACTACTCTCTGCTGTGCATTCTTAAAATACATCTGAAACCCAGTGATGTAATTAAATAAACGCAACGGGAAGGCGATACCTTGTAGGGCTTGCAGTATCTCATAGGGCGCTTCTTCGCGGAGACTCCTGTACAACGCTTCCGCCGTTCCGTTGCTTTGCTCTCTGTCTCTCCACTTGCTTAACACCAGAAATTTTTGCATATTAACTTCTTCCTCCGTTGCCTGAATCTGCTCGATGTCTTTCATTTCCATCTGAAGACACTCGATGGCAATTTCTCTCCACTGCCTACCAAACAACTTGGCGATCACCATCAGCTGCTGATCAGTTAAGTTTTTCGTTTCAATTCCATCTGAAAAGGAACAAAAATCAGACTTAACGTTGCTCTTCTCCTTCAACTTGTCCCTAAATGTCACTAGCAGCTCCGCACATGGCCAGGGGACGTGCGATGAAGGTGATCTCATTATTCAGATTATTCAGCAAGCTCAGAGCCAAGCACCGGAGAAAAGCACCTGAAGGACTAAGAAGCCGGGCTCACGAAGATGACACCACCTGATTGCACGCTGACCGCTGTAAAGAGCTTTTTCCCCCATTTACATGCAGCTGTTCATCCATCAGAAGAACCGCCCTTGGCACGCTAGGTTACCAAGAACACGGAGATTTTGAGATGTATAACATTAAGACCACGCTAAGCACTCGCTATCTCCCAGCAAGTTCAGGTGCCTGCTGTTCTCAAAACCTGCAGCTGCTCCAGAAGGGAATTTTTCCCTTTAATTTCAATGGCTCAGAAGTCTCAGCCCACACGGTTCCAACCGCTTTCCTGCTCGGTGTCACCACTCAGACACAAAACAGAGATTTTGAGGGATGGAAGCTCTCCCTCTGGTGGCCACATGCACCCAAACCCAAACACCTACATGACTACTTTTGCTGATTTTTTTTTCCATTTACTTATTGAACCAACATTGTTTCTTCTGTATTTTTCCCAGGTAACTATTCATTAAGGAGTGTTTTCGTGGTGGGAGCTCCCAGACACCAAGCATTTCTGACCATCTCCCTATATTTCATGCTCAGATTCATAGAAGTCTTCAAAAAAGTGAGCTCAGGTTCAATTCACGGGATATTAAAAAAAAAAAAACCACCCCAAACCTGCTACTTTACACGGCACAGAAATGCCCTACCTGCATTATTGCCGGTCTTCTGCTTTTTGCTACAGAGCTCCTCTTCTTCCGAAACGCTGAGGGCTGGTTTCCTTTTTTTGACACCTAAGAAGCAAGCGGGAGGTGACGTTACCTCTTTCATGTCACTTGAGCTACAGCGGAGAACGCGCAACCCCGGCTTCTCTTCGGATCGACTTACCGGCTGCGCTTCTTTTCTGCTCGTTTCTGTTCTGATCGTAATGTATCCAGTCACCTGGGAAGGGGTTTTCAGAGGAAACAGAAAGGTGAGGTAGGAATTCCCGTCGCTACGCCCTACATCCAACAATTCCCAGGCACAGAACCAAGCAGCTGGCCGGATTCCGGCTGCTGAGCTCAGATTTTATATAACGAGAAGATTTTTCGCCTTTTATCCAACGCGCCGCAGCACGCCACCCATGACACGCGATAGAGGTTGCAGATTATTCCTAATTAAGTAAAAACTGGAGCGGGGCATCCGCCCGCAGCCTTTGTCTGTTTCCTCAGCAGGGATTCTGCAGGTTACCGCAACATCCCAGAGCTCCTCTCTTGGTGTTTTATCATTTCCAGCTGCAAACCTCGCGATTCTACGAGCAGGAATTTCAGCGCCTCCAAGGGCTGGAGTTATATCCCAGCTCCTGAACTTTTTCCACAGGAACAAACCGCTCGCGGGAGGACCAGACTCACTCTCTCTCAGCTTCGCCTTCCACACGGTCGCATCGGACTCCAGCTCAACCAAAGACAAGGTGAAGTCGTCAGGTTTCTCCAAGTAGACCTCAATGTAACTTTTCAGTTTCAAGAGTGAGCCGTCAACAAATTCAATTTCCTACCCAACATAAAGAGGTTGAAAGTCAACATTTCACCAAACATAAGCTAAAGAGGAGATATTTGCCTGCTGGCACAGACTCGAGCCCAACTCCAGTCTCCCCAGAGCTCTGCTGTTGACTTCAGCGTCAGGATTTGATCCCAGAATTTCATCGCTCTTTGCAGCGATGGCAAAGGAAGGTGAAAAACGCCCTTAGCGCCAGCACGGGGACGTGCAGGAATTATTTTGTACCACGTTTCTAATCACGCTGCGATGCACGAAAGGAGGGTTGCGCGAGGGACTCACCTCCGGAGTGATTTCAGCTTCCGGCTCACAAACTAATCTATACCTCTTTCCTCTCTGCAGCAATTTTTGGCATACAGGGGGCTTGTCAATTTTAACAAATTTCTTATTTGAGTGTTTCACGGCTCTTGCGATATCCTAAAATTTAAAAATACGATTTAAAGGTTACTTGCCTCGGGAAAGGAATTAAAATTTAAAACTCGCGTTGACGCGGCCGCCTGGGCTTTTCTCCGTCCCCAGCTCTACGCAACGGCCGCGACCGGTTCCGCACAGCAAACTTTTTCCAGAAGCTGTGCGCTAAGCACCGTGCTCAAAAAACACCAAATAAGCTTCCTCAGCTGCCGTGCTGCAGTGATTCACTGCGCCGGGTGAAACTGGACAGAAGAACAACCCCTATAAGAGGAAGGTCCTCTCCTAGCATTTGCCTACATATTGTAGGGGGGAACGGGTGAGAAGATAAGAAGGTTTTTTGGGTACAAATCGCGAGCTTCGTGGATTTCGGTGGTAAACAGGTTTTTGAAGCATTTCTTTTCTATAGCAGTTTGTGAGTGAGCACGTGGGTCGGAGTAATTCCTTAAATACCATATCCTAACTTGGCAGACCTTTGTGGTATGGAAGTGTCATTATATATATTAAAAATATGTATTAAAGAAAAAACAGTGTGTGTGTGCATATATATATATATATATATAAAATTATTGCACGCAAACGCTGAGGCGAGAGAAGAGCATCTCCTCGCCAAACCCCATCCTCCACGTAGCACCCCCACAACCAACCCTGCCGGTATTTCTCCGTCCCTCCACCCCACCCCCTCGCCACAAGCCGTACCTTTATAAAGGAGTCGTTGTTCGTAGCCACGTAGACCCGAAAGGACAAGGAGGGATGCTCGTCGACGACTTTGTAGAGGACGACGGCGCCGTGGTACTGGACGGGCTCCTGGCTCTGGATGAGCGGTCCCACCGGCGAGAGCGAGCTCACCAGCCACTTCACGTGCGAGGCCGAGTAGTCAGCGGAGGGCTCGATGGCTGCACCCTCCCCTTTGACGTGGAAAACCTTGAAGGCCATGCCGGCGCCATCAT